>NC_072391.2:45336590-45639318 GCF_028885625.2 Pongo pygmaeus
TTTGAGATGGAGTCTCACTGTGTCACCAGGCTGGAGTGCAGTGGCGTGATCTCAGCTCACTGCAACCTCTATGTCCCAGGTTCAAACAATTCTCTTGCCTCAGCCTCCCAAGTAGCTGGGACTACAGGCGTGCACCACCACGCCCAGCTAATTTTTGTATTTTTAGTAGAGACGGGGTTTCACCATGTTGGCCAGGATGGTCTCGATGTCTTGATCTTGTGATCCACCCACCTTGGCCTCCCAATATAATTGGATTTCTTAATTATCTGTGAGCATTGCAGGTTCCTGTATTTAGTTTTAAAATATGGCAGAGTAAAAAGTTAGTTGTGTGTATTTAAAGTCTAAAGTAAATAAGTAATGAATTCCCTGGAAACTCCAAGTTACGGCAGAAAATCCATTAGATACACTAAAGTAAAGTGAAAGAATCAGGACAGCTGCTGCAGAGGGGAGCATATGATGCCACCTTCTTCCTTTGGCAGATTTAGCTGTCTGATCTTCTAACTTTCCTGGTGTTTACTAACCTCTTTCTATTCAAAAGGTGCCTTATCAATTCATATTTTTAATTTTTGCTTGTTAAATGGAAAGGGACATTAGTTGGAATTTTGTCTTACAGGATTTAGAGACAAAGGAAATCTATATTTATTCAGGCTATTAAATAAGAACATTATGTCTTCTAAATAAAATACATATACACATATATAAATATATATGCACACATATATAAATATATATACACACATATATATATACCATCATGTGGAGGAAAAAACCTTTTATATGGACATCTTAGGTTTTCTTTTGCTGCTACAATTTATTTTTAAAGTCATAGTTCTGGAAACAGTATCTTTAGAGCCCTTCCCTTGGAACCCACTGCTTATTTAATTGAGGGGTGTGTGTGTGTGTGTGTGTTTCAAGTATAGATCAAATTAGGCTAAAAAGATGCATTTATTCTTCTATTTGAAATTTCAGAGGATTTGAGGATAAAGCGATAATTGTCTCTAAGATTTGAGGTGTTTTCCTCTTTGGGAGATATATCATTTAATCAGAAGACTTTCAAGCACTGTGCTTAGTAAATGCTTGTTTTGTTTGTGAAAACGTTGGAAATTTTAACAATTATTGATTTAGATCAAATTTCTTTTTCTTTTTTTTTTTTGGAGGCAGTCTCTGTTGCCCAGGCTGGAGTGCAGTGGCGCAGTCTCAGCTCATTGCAACCTCCACCTCCCCAGCTGAAGCAATTCTCGTGCCTCAGCCTCCAGAGTAACCAGGACTACAGACATGCGCAACCATGCTCAGCTAATTTTTTGTATTTTTAGTAGAGACAGGGTTTCGCCATGTTGCCCAGGCTTGTCTCAAACTCCTAAGCTCAAGTGATCCGCCCGCCTCAGCCTCCCAAAGTGCTAGGATTACAGGTGTGAGCCAACGTGCCTGGCCAGAATAAATTTCTTTATTGTAATTATAGTCTCATTTGAAATAATACTTAAATTTGTTCTAAATCTAAGATCCATTTAATCTACACTTGATTCATTAAAAAAGCATGACACTGGCTGGGAGCAGTGACTCATGCCTGTAATCTCAGCACTTTGGGAGGCTGAGGCTGGTGGATCACTTGAGGCCAGGAGTTTGAGACCAGCCTGGCCAACATGGCAAAGCCCTGTCTCTACTGAAAATACAAAAATCAGCCAGCATGGTTGTGCAAGCCTGTAATCCCAGCTACTCGGGAGGGTGAGGCAGGAGAATCGCTTGAACCTGAGAGGTGGAGGTTGTAGTGCGCCGAGATCACGCCACTGCACTCCAGCCTGGGCGACAGAGCGAGACTCTGTCTCTGGAAAAAAAAAAAAAAAAAAAGCATGGCATTATGGGAGCCATGTAAATAATTACTTAACAAGATCTCTTCTTTTCCAGGGTATACACAGGAGGAGAAGATAGAGATTGCCCATAGGCACTTGATCCCCAAGCAGCTGGAACAACATGGGCTGACTCCACAGCAGATTCAGATACCCCAGGTCACCACTCTTGACATCATCACCAGGTTAGTTAGCCATCCTGAGGCTTCATTAACTCCAGGCAAGTTTTGAGTATTTACTGAGTTAACCAAACTTAGGACATAGAGTATCAATATTTGAGTTTTTCATCTTTTGAGATAAGCCACAGTCTCCTGAAAAGGAGATTATTTTATTGGCATCCCATAGCATCCATTTCTCTTTCTTCAACAACTTCCAGCAAGTGTTATCATAACTATTGATTTACACCATTCTCTATACTAGACAGAGAAACCATTTGGAATATTGTTATAGCTAAAGCTGAAATTTATGCTTTGCCACAGTAGCAATATAAGGGGTTAATTTGATCATTTAAAAACCAAATACATGGCAAATATAGAGACACTTTTTATGCCCAGGATCTTGAAAGTTGTTGAATTCTCTTAAGAGATGATATGCTACTTTCAGATAATCTGATTTAAGTTACTCAGTTTTCTTTTCTTCTCTTTGGCTGAGAGATTTTTAAAATCCTTAGAATTTTGATCTTCAGAATTAACACTGAAACAATAGAGAAGGTGCCTTCCCAAGTTTACTACCAAATGCTTAAGCCTGTAGCAAGCAGTGTGTAAATTATCTGAATAGAGTATTGCTTAGTCTAATTTACAGATTCCCTGTTTGAATGGAAAATATACTCTGTTGAGAATTTATATCCACCACAGCCTCTTACAGTTTTCCTAGCTCAATATTACAGATCCATTGCATCATCCAGCAAGTCATGTCAGGCTGCCAAGCTCTCCTCATGTGGCTCTTTTCTAGTAACTACTGTTTTTAAGAGACGTGAAGTATCTCTATTTTGAACTTTGACTTAGAGTTTGGCCAGACTGTCTTTTGATCTATGCCTTCTTATGGATCTATTTAGATTTATATACAAAACAGTAAGACTAAGTCTTACCTGGGGGTTCCTTTTCTTAATTTGTCTTGTGATTTATGGTGTGGATAATGCCAGGAGAAATAAATTAAGTGACTTATATATCTGAGTCTTCCAACAATATCATTATTCCGGATAACACCCATGATGCCTTTGGGTAACTTTCAATAAGTCATTTAACATTTTTGATAGCTTCCCCATCTGTAAAATATGAGGGATGGAGAAAAATCCAGAGTTTATCTGAATAATAATGATTCTGAAGAGTGATCATTATTTATATTTCCCAGTTGTTACCTAGAGAACTATTTCTTTTTTTGTGTATACTTGTTAACTCAAAATATCAGATCTTAAAAGCTATGGACATAAGGAAATATCTGAGCAGTTTTGTTAGTTTTAATATTGTTTTTAAAAACAGCACAAGTATGTACTATTCCAGGCATGTTTTTGGATATTTAGTGAGTTACCAAACTGAGGACATAGAGTATCAATATTTGAGTTTTTCATCTTTTGAGATATGTCACAGTCATAGACCCTAATGTTCTAGTCTTTCTTATCTCCAAGTATAACTCACCTACTTGAATACTTCCAGTCCCAGTATGCTTAATGCTAGCTAATAACTACCTCTTCATGGGTAATTCTAATTGTAACAAAGATATTCTTTTTATTTATTTATTTATTTTTTAAGACAGGTTTTCATGCTGTTACTCAGGCTGGAGTGCAGTGGCATGATCTTGGCTCACTGCAGCCTCCGCCTCCTAGGCTCAAGCCATCTTCCCATCTCAGCCCCCAAGTAGCTGGGACCACAGGTGCATGCCGGGTATGGTGGTGTGCACTTGTAATCCCAGCTACTCGGGAGGCTGAGGCAGGGGAATTGATTGAACCAGGGAGGTGGAGGTTGCAGTGAGTTGAGATCGTGCCACTGCACCCCAGCCTGGGCGACAGAGCGAGACTCCGTCTCAAAAAAAAAAAAAAAAAAGGAAACAGCACAAGTGTGTACTACTCCAGGCACATTTTGGGTATTTTTAGTGAGTTACCAAACTTAGGACATAGAGTATCAATATTTGAGCTTTTTAACTTTTGAGATATGTCACAATGATAGACCCTAATGTTCTAGTCTTTCTTATCTCCAAGTATAACTCACCTACTCGAATACTTCCAGTCCCAGTATGCTTAATGCTAGCTAATAACTACCTCTTCATGGGTAATTCTAATTGTAACACAGATAATTCTTTTTATTTATTTATTTTTTTTTAAAAGAGGTTCTCATACTGTTACTCAGGCTGGAGTGCAGTGGTGTGATCTTGGCTCACTGCAGCCTCCGCCTCCCAGGCTCAAGCCATCTTCCCATCTCAGCCCCCAAGTAGCTGGGACCACAGGTGCATGCCGGGAGTGATGGTGTGCACCTGTAATCCCAGCTACTCGGGAGGCTGAGGCAGGGGAATTGCTTGAACCAGGGAGGTGGAGGTTGCAGTGAGTTGAGATCGTGCCACTGCACTCCAGCCTGGGCAACAGAGTGAGACTCCGTCTCAAAAAAAAAAAAAAAATAGAGATGGGGGTCTCACCATCTTGGCCAGGCTGGCCTGGAACTCCTGAGCTCAAGTGATAATTGTTACAAAGATATTCTTTCTATTCACTTTTCTATAATTTTCTTCTTCTGCCTTATAGGAGCACCTGGAATCTAAGTGTAATTCCTCCTTGTACAGCCCTTCTGACATTAAAATAAAATACTATCAGGTCTGCACCCTAAGTGTTCTCTTCTTCAAGCTAACCATTCCTCTCCTCTGTACCGTTCCTCTTGATGTAGTTTCAAGACTTCTCACCCTCCTAATTAGTCTTCTTCTGAAAGAATCCTGTATATCAATGTGTCTTTTAAAATTAAACACCCAGAATTGAACACAGTGTTTCAGATAGAGTCTAAACAGTTCATGGTATAGGAAGCCCATGCTTTTCTTATTCTGACTATATTATTTTATGACTGTATCTCTAGATTCTTAGCTTTTTAAGGATTATTCTCTTCCTTTTCAGTGAATTTCGCTAAGCTTGGCATATCCCATTTTGTATTTATAAAGCTGAATTTTTTAAAGTCCAAATGTAGAAGTTGTTAAGATGCCTCCCTGTTTTCTCCCTTATTGAAATTATATTTAGTTGCATAATATAGACTTTATATCCTTCTATACCTTTGACTGAAATGAGTATTAGAGTATTTAGCTAAGAGCTTTTTATCTGTCTTTTCTCAGAACTTTTAAAATCTGCTTTCCTAAAGTCTACAGTGTATGTCTGACTTAATCAAATGTATGGCTTAGTCAAATCCAATTCTTCAGATAAAACTGCATTCTCCACCTGATCCTGTCCATTCAGGTCCATCCAAAGCTGAGTGGCCAAAAGTGGTTTCACTGTATAATGGTCTGTGGAATGACTTAACGGAGTTTGATTCTAATGTACACGTTTTTAAAGCAGCTCTGCTTAACCACATATAGCGTGTTTTTCACAAAGTCCACAAAGTCACAGTGCTGTCATCACTTAGCATACCTTCTTCCTTTAGAAATCTTCACAATGAAAATACACTGAAGGAAGGTGGTTAGCAAAGTGCCTAGTGAAAACCAGATTTCTGTCTCATATTTGTTTTTGTTTTAGTTCCACAAAGAGCACAATTTCTCTTATTCTTTCAGCAGTATTTCAAATACAATAAATTTATCTAGAATTTTCCTAAATTGACAAATTTTGTTTAAAAAAACTCTTCAACAAATTACCAAGGAGTAAATGGTTTTTTATATGTTGCCAAGTTTACTTTGGCAATGTAAATTGAACTAGAACTAGGGTTCATTTTTAAGTGTAGGGTTATAATTCAAGATAATCTGTATAAAGGAAATTGTTGTAGCTGAAAATACATCAAAGTATTGAAGAAATAACAATAATGAGGAGTTTTAAGTGTGGAAAAGTTAGTACTCAAGAAAGGGTAATGAACTTTTAAATGTACACTGTTTCTTTACTAAAAATGTTAATCACATTACTTCTCTCTATTTTTTTAAGTGGTATATAGTCAAAAATAAAATATTTTTCTTTAATGACAGGTATACCAGAGAGGCAGGGGTTCGTTCTCTGGATAGAAAACTTGGGGCCATTTGCCGAGCCGTGGCCGTGAAGGTGGCAGAAGGACAGCATAAGGAAGCCAAGTTGGACCGTTCTGATGTGACAGAGAGAGAAGGTTGGTGACCTTTTTCTGGCATTCTCAGGCCTGGTGGCTAGGAGTGAGTGACAGAAGAAGGTTGGGTATGGAGGGAAAGGTGTTGGGTAGTCCTTGGAGCAGTGGCACACATGACTCCACTGTTAAACGCATCCAGTAAGTAATACCTTAATGTTTCAACATATTTCATCAAGAGGATTGTCTTTTACAAATAGCACAATTTTAACTGGAATAATAATATGAATGCTTTGAGGATATAGGAACTGTATTAGGGTTCACTAGAGGGACAAGACTAATAGGATAGATGTGTATATGAAGAAGAGTTTAAGGAGTATTGACTCACACAATCACATGGTGAAGTCCCACAATAGGCCATCTGCAGGCTGAGGAGCAAGGAAGCCAGTCCGAGTTCCAAAACCTCAAAAGTAGGGAAGCCGACAGTACAGCCTTCAGTCTGTGGCCGAAGCCCCAAGAGCCCCCGGCAAACCACTGGCGTACGTTCAAGAGTCCAAAAGTTGAAGAACTTCGAGTCCAATATTCGAGGGCAAGAAGCATCCAGCACGGGAGAAAGCTGAAGCCCAGAAGATTCAGCAAGTCTGATCCTTCCAGCTTCTTTTCTCTGCTTTATTCTAGCCATGCTGGAAGCTGATTAGATGGTGCCCACTCAGATTGAGGGTGGGTCTGCGTCTCCTAGTCCACTGACTCAAATGTTAATCTCCTTTGACAATATCCTCACAGACACACTGGAACAATACTTTGCATCCTTCAATCCAAAGTTGAAACTCACTATTAACCATCACAGTAACTTTCTCCAGATGTATAATGATGGTGTACATTATGTATGGGTTCTGGTGTTATCTTATTTCTTTCTGACCCAGACAGTTAAGTCTTTAAATAATTTATAACATAAAAAGTTTTTACAACATTAGAAAATCCATGCTGTTCAAGTACTGCAAGGGCAGACCTTTGTACTCTGGAATAGCTCCATGTGTAATAATTTTTCACACATTTTCTTTTATAGATAAACAACTAAATGTAATTTAAATTATTCTTTAAAAAATTATTGTGAAGGTGTTCTATTACTGGAATTAATCAAATGTGGACGTTCCTTTGGTATCTACTTAAAATGTTTTAACTGGCCAGGCACAGTGGCTCATGCCTTTGATCCCAGCACTTTGGAAGGTTGAGGCAGGCAGATCACTTGAGGTCAGGAGTTTGAGACCAGCCTAGCCAACATGGTGAAACTCCGTCTCTACTAAAAATACAAAAATTAGCCAGACGTGGTGTCGGGCGCCTATAGTGCCCGTTACTCCAGAGGTTGAGGCAGGAGAATCGCTTGAGCCCAAAAGTCAGAGGCTGCAGTGAGCAAAGATCATGCCACTGCACTCCATCTGGGCAACGGAGCGAGACACCATCTCAAAAAAATAAATAAGTAAATAAAATAAAATGTTTTAATTTCTCGCCCCAAAACTGTAAGGGGTCTCAGTTCATCATATCATGCTGTTATGCAGTTTGCCAAAACTTGCTTTAACAAACATGAGTTGTACAATTTCTTTCATTGTAAAGAGATTTATTAGATTTTTCTATCATTTCCATAGCTCTTTCCAGAAAGGAGTTGGATGACTGTGATTAAAGAACCATAATTTATGGTGGGCCCAGTTGAACAGACACAGCCAGATGTCTTTCTTGTTTTTCCATCAGTTGCTGAACACAGTGCATTTTACAGCAGTAGCATCAGAGTCAGCTTTCACAGAATCCTTCTGTGGCCAGTACAGTGCTTCACCCCTGCCTCCCCGTGCCTGGAACCTTACTGGTTCATTTTCTCCAGAGAGCGAAGCTCCTATCTTCTGTTGGATTGGAGAGAGGCAGTGCCTTCATTATGTGGAGTGGGAGTAGAGGTAGTGAGTTCTAATTGTTTTTTATCCAGACTTTAAAACTTGTACTTTATTTTTATTATTTTTATTTTATTTTACTTTTTGAGATGGAGTCTCACTCTGTTGTCCAGGCTGGAGTGCGGTGGCACAATCTTGGCTCACTGTAACCTCTGTCTCCCAGGTTCAAGTGATTCTCCTGCCTCAGCCTCCCCGGTAGCTGGTACTGTAGACGGATGCCACCACGCCCGGCTAATTTTTGTATTTTTAGTAGAGACAGGGTTTTACCATGTTGGCCAGGCTGGTCTTCAACTGCTAACCTCAGGTGATCTGCCCACCTTAGCCTCCCAAAGTGCTGGGATTACAGGTGTGAGCCACTGTTCCTGGCTTTATTTTTATTTTTTATTTTTACTCTGCCTTGGGAGAATCTAGAAAACTTTTGCCTTTTGTCCCACTCTTCACCCATGCTTTCAGGGCTACCCTGAATTCTTTAGCTTTTGTAGACTTTTAGGACCCACATCAACTTGTTGTTCTCTACCTCTAGCCCCACAAACATTGAGGTTTCTGCTTTCTCTAGCCTGTTAAGTGTTGGTTACTTTTTGACCATGTACTTTTTGTTTTCCAAAATTTTGTCAGCATCTCTTGTCAGCTGTTGTCCTCTTTGTCATTATTTTTGTTCTTGTGGGTTTATGTATTTTTTATTTCTTAATTGTCATTTTAATACGATTCAGACAGGAAGTAAAAACGCATGCTCAGACTACCATTTATAGAAATTTGAATTAAAAAAAAATGTCCTAGGTGAGGGAGTCCCTATCAAGGGTGGAAATCACTTGTGTAGATGACAATGACAGTGGAGAACTGAGGTCTATAAAAGTTAAGACCTAGATCTAGATGCTCCTGAATTTCCCCTTTTTATTCTTAACAACACTTCCTTTGTGCTGTGATCTCAAGCAGCTGAGCCTATGTCTTTTTGTTCTTGTCTGATATAACAGAAGGTAGAGGATGAAATAAATGAGTTTATTAGGTAACACATTTTGAAAATCGCTTTTAAGATTTAGATGATGTATTTTAGAACTTCTAATAAATATATTCAGAGGAATTCAGTGTCAAGGGAAACTTTTGTATAGTTATACATTGCTTAATGTTCATACATCCATTAGCATACTTCTAATAATATCTTTAATTATACTAGCTATTTTAAAATAACCCACAAATACTCAAGGAATTGTTCAGTTTGTGAACTGTATGAGAACTACAGTTTTTCATGGTAACATTTATTTGTGTGGTTTTTAAAAAAGGTGATCACAGGACATCTCCTAAATGATAATATAGTTAAGCAGATTTGCTTAGTTAAGATATTACCAAGAGCATCCAGATGAATAATTAGAATAAATACTTGTCTCTTGGAGACAATTTTGGGTGTAGTCTTTACTAGAGGCATAGGTATGGACTCCAAGTTGGCTCTAATATTATGAGATACCCTTGAGTAAACAACAGCCATTCTCTAGACCTTAGTAGAATGATTATTAGGTGTTCTGAATTGGTGGTTATGGCCTCAACCAAACCAAAAGAATAATTTCTACAAAAGAGTGTATGTTAGGTTTTCATAGCACCAAGTTCAAATGGAGCTTAGTAATGAAAAGTTTCTCATTAAGAAATGAATTAATAAAAATTAAGAGTATAAAACAAGACAGTTGTTTTAGAAACTTCAAGTAATACAGTGTGGGAGTTATTTTTAATGTTAAAAATAAGGCTTTCCTAATTCAAGCACGAGAGACAGAAAAAAAATAATAAGGCTGAACTTGGAGTTACTGCCAGGAAGAAAAGTAATTTTAGGCCACAAGCTTCAAAACAGGCAGAAACCTCCAGTATATCAAAACAAATTTTCTGGAATAGGCCCAGAAGCACTGATCTGTGAACAGTTGTCTTTGTATTTGTGGGGTCTTAACTGGCAGTTAAAGAGACTAAATAATAGCAGGGAGTTTAAAAAGCAGGTGAGATTTAGAGTTGATCGATCTGTGTTAACGGAGGAACATTTATGGTTTCAGTCACTTACGTATAAAGTATGAGAATTGTTTCTTTAAAAGAATGCTGCCTCTGTTTTTCTGCATGTTGTTAGTATTTTCTGAATTGCCCTTTTCCTTTCTAGGGTATTTGTTGGGTTGAGAGATTAGTTGGATTACATGACTACAGTTTTATTCTGCTTTTTGCCTGCCTTTTGCCAAGAAAGACACAAATGTCCCATGTATTGAATTTTGCACACTTGGGTGTTTCTAAACAGGGTAAATGTTCATTTGTTTAAGTACCCATGTATCATATATATTCAATTTATATCTAGCAAGATTTTTCCTCAAAAATTATGCTAAGCAAAGAAGGATTTATATTATAATCAGTCCTTATAAAGTTTCTCATAATACACTGCATTCTCAATTACTTTATTTTTGAAGAACATAGTATTTGAGGAAGTTACATTAAACAGAAAGAACCTGGGTAGATACTAGTTTCTGATTATTTTCATAAAAGTCACCTGAAAAATTGGTTAGAAAAAAAGACAAAATTAATACAAATTTAACAGTTATTCGTGAAATATGTAAATGTTGTGTTATTACATTTTGCTGTGCTACAAAGGAATACTTGAGGCTGGGTAATTTATAAAGAAAAGAGATTTGTTTGGGTCAGAGTTCTGCAGGCTCTGTAACAGGCACAGTGCTAGCTTATAAGGTGAGAACTTAGGTAGCTTATAATCATGATGGAGGACAGTGGGAGAGCAGGCATGTCACATGGTGAGAGAGGGAGCAAGGAAAGAGCCAGGGACCTTTTAACAACCAGCTATCATGTGAACTCATTACCATGGGGAAGGCACCAAGCCATTTATCAGGGATCTGCCCCTGTGACCCAAATGTCTCCCAGTAGGTCCCTCCTCCAACATTGGGAAACAAAGCTATAGTAACAAAACAGCATGGTACTGGTATAAAAATAGACAGATAGATCAATGGAACAGAATGCAGAAACTAGAAATAAAGCCACAAATCTACAGCCGACTGATCTTTGGCAAAGTAGACAAAAACGTACACTGGGAAAGGACAACCTATTCAGTAAATGGTGCTGAGAAAATTGGATAGCCATCTGCAGAAAGAATGAAACTGAACCACTCTCTCTCTTATTTTATATAAAAATCAACTCGAGGCTACGCTAGGTGGCTCACACCTGTAATCCCAGCACTTTGGGAGGCTGAGGTGGGTGAATCACTTGAGGTCAAGAGTCTGAGACCAGCCTGGCCAAAATGGTGAAACCCCGTCTCTACTAAAAATACAAAAATTATCCAGGCATGGTGGCGCATGCCTATAGTCCCAGCTACTCGGGAGGCTGAGACAGGAGAATCACTTGAACCCAGGAGGCGGATGGTGCAGCGAGCCGAGATCGCACCATTGCACTCCAGCCTAGGTATTGCAGCGAGACTCTGTCTCAAAAAAAAAAAAAAAAAGTCAACTCAAGATAGATTAAAGACTTAGATGTAAAATCCAAAACTAAAACATACTAGAAGAAAATCTAGAAAAAATTCTTCTAGACATTGCCCTAGACAAAGAATTCATGACTAAGACCTCAGAAGCAAAAGCAACAAAACCAAAAGTAGACAGATGAGACTTAATTAAACTAAAAAGCTTTTTGTACAGCAAAAGAAGCAATCAACAGAGTAAACAGACAGCTTGCAGAATAAGCAAAAATATTTGCAAAATACATATGCAAAAGACCAATACCCAGAATCTACAAGGAACTCAAGCAACTCAACAACAACAACAAAAAACCCAAATAACCCCATTAAAAAGTAGGCAAAGGACATGAAAGACGTTTTTCAAAAGAAGACATACAAGTGGCCAAGAAGCATTTGAAAAAATGCTCAATATCACTAATCATCAGAGAAATGAAAAATCTATGAGATACCATCTTATACCAGTCAAAACGGCTATTTTTAGAAAGTCAAAAAATAACAGTGTTGGTGAGGATGTGGAGAAAAGGGAGTGCTTATATAGTGCTGGGAGAAGTGTAAATTAGTACCACCTCTATGGAAAACATATGGAGAGTTCTCAAAGAACAAAAAATAGAACCGTCATTTGATCCAGCAATCCCACAACTGGGTATATACCCAGAGGAAAAGAATTCATTATGTCAAAAAGATACCTGCACACATATGTTTGTTTTATCTGATATAAAAAGTCTGTTTTATCTGGTATAAAAAGAATGGAATCATGCGTTTTGCAGCAATATGGATGAAACTGAAGGCCATGACAATAACTCAGAAATTCAAATACTGAATATTCTCATTTATAAGTGGAAGCCAAATAATGTGGACATATGAACTATAGAGTGTGGAATAATAGACACAAGCATGAGCTATCATGCCCAGCCTCAAAAAATTTAATTTCCCTCTTAATTTTGTCGTTGACTCAAAGGTTGTCCAGGAGCATGTTGTTTAATTTACATGTGTTTGTATATTTTTGAGAGTTTCTCTTCAGATTGATTTTTAGTTTTATTCCATTGTGTGAAGATACTTGATATGATTGATTTTTTTTAAAAATTTATTGAGACTTGTTTTGTGTCCTGACGTTTGGTCTGTCTTGAATGTCCCATGTGCTAATGAGAAAAATGTATCTTTTGTGGTTATTGGGTAGAATGTTCTGTAAATGTCTGTTAGGTCCATTTGGTTTTAAGTTCAGTATTTCTTTGTTGACTCTGTCTGTCTCAGTGATCTATTAGTGCTCTCAGTGAGGTGTTGAAGTCCCACATTATTATTGTGTTGCTATCTGTCTCTTTTCTTAGGCCTAGTAGTACTTATTTTATTAATCTGGTACTCCAGTTTTGGGAGTATATACTTAGGATTATTATACCTTCTTGTTTAATTGATCCCTATGTCATTATATACTGGCCTTTTTTAAAAAAAAAACTATTGTTGATTTAAAGTCTGTTTTATCTAATATAAGTATAGTTACTCCTGCTTGCTTTTGGTTTCCTTTTGCGTTGGACATTTTTCCACCCCTTTACCTTCAGTCTGTGTGTCTTTAACAGTAAGGCAAATTTCTTGTAAGCAGCATGTAGTTATTGTTTTTTAATCCATTGCACCAATTTATATCTTTGAAGTGGTGCATTCAAGGTTAATACTGATGCATGAGGTTTTGTTCCAGTCATAATGTTAATTGCTATCTAGTTGCTTCGTAGATTCTTTTTTTTTTTCTTTTAAGCAAGAGTCTTGAGTCTTGCTCTGTCACCCAGGCTGGAGTGCAGTGGCGCGATCTTGGCTCACTACAACCTCCACCTCCTGAGTTCAAGCAATTCCCGTGCTTCAGCCTCCCAAGTAGCTGGAATTACAGGTGCATGCCACCATGCCTGGCTAATTTTTGTATTTTTAGTACAGATGGGATTTTGTCATGTTGGCCAGGCTGGTCTTGAACTCCTGACCTCAGGTGATCCTCCCACCTTGGCCTCCCAAAGTGCTGGGATTACAGGCGTGAGCCACCACAACCAGCCAGCTTTGTAGATTCTTTGTTTGTTTTTTGTTCCCGCTTTGTGGTCTTCTGGAGTTCTGTCATGTTGCCCTTTTATTTCTTTCTTTTCCTTATTTGTATAATTGTTTCATAAAACTTGTGAGTTTCATGTGTTTTTATGATAAAGTATCAACCTTTTGTTCCCATGTTTAGAACTTCTTTAAGCATTTCTCATAGGACCAATCTAGTGGTGATGAATTCCCTCATTTGCTTGTCTGGGAAACACTTTATTTCTCCTTCATTTGTGAAGCTTACACTAGCAGGATACAAAATTCGAGTTTGACCATTTTCTTTAAGCATTTTGAAAATGGAATCCCCGTCTCTTCTGGCTTCTAAAATTTCTGCTGAGAAGTCCGCTGTTAGTTTGATGAAGTTTCCTGTATAAGTGACTAGACACTTTTATTGTATTTAGGGATTTTTCCTTCACATTGACCTTAGACAGCCTGATGACTAGATGCCATGGTGAGATCCTTCTCGCAATGTATTTGGCTGGAGTTTGTTGAGCCTCTTGTATCTGGATGTCTAGATCCTTTGCTAGACTAGGGAAGGTTTTCTGAATTATTTTCTCAAATAGGTTTTTTGAAATTTTTGCTTTTTCTTCTCCTCTAGGAATACCTATGATTCATAGGTTCCAATGTCTTATGTAATCCCTTACTTTTCAGAGGCTCTACTCATTTTTTAAAATTCTTTTTTCTTTTTTTTTTTTGTCTGGCTGGATTAATTGTAAAAACCTATCTTAAAGTTCTGAGGTTCTTTCTTCTGCTTGGTCTAGTCTGTTGTTGAAGCTTTCAAATGTATTTTATAATTCCTTCAATGAATTTTTTATTTCCAGAAGTTCTGTTTGGTTTTCTTTTTAAAATACCTATCTCTTTGGTAAATTTCTCATTCATATCCTGAATTGATTTTCTGACTTCTTTGTATTAGTTTTCAGATTTCTCTTGTATCTTGTTGAGCTACTTTTTTTCTTTTAATTTAATTTTATTTTGAAACAGGGTCTCGCTCTGTTGCCTTGTCTGGAGTGCAGTGATGCAGTCATAGCTCATTGTAAGCCCAAGCAGTCCTCTGCCTCACTGTCCTAAGTAGCTACAAATTCAGGCACATACTACCACACCTAGTTTATTTTTTTATTTTTTGTAGAGATGGAGGGTTATACTATGTTGCCCAGGCTAGTCTTGAACTCCTGGCCTTAAGTGATCCTCCTTCCTCTTGCCTTGGCTTCCTAAACTATTGGGATTGCAGGCATGAGTCACTGTGCCCTGCCCCTGACAGCTTCTTCTTCTTTTTTTTTTTTTTCTGAGACAGAGTTTTACCCTGTCACCCAGACTAGAGTACAGTGGCACGATCTCAGCTCACTGCAGCCTCCACCTTCTGGGTTCAAGTGATTCTTGTGCCTCAGCCTCCTGAGTAGCTGGGATTACAAGTGTGTGTTACCATGCCTGGCTAATTTTTGTATTTTTTTTTAGTAGAGATGGGGTTTCACCATATTGGCCAGGCGGGTCTTGAACTCCTGGCCTCAAGTGATCCACCCACCTTGGCTTCCTAAAGTGCTAGGATTACAGGTGTGAGCCACTGTATCCAGCCCCTGATAGCTTCATTAAATCAGTGTTTTGAATTCTTTGTCTGGCATTTTGAAGATTTGTTTTTTAGTTAGGATCCATTGCTAGAGAATTACTGTGTTTCTCTGGGGGTGTCATAGCACCTTTTTTTTTTTTCATATTTCCAGTATTACTGTGCTGATTCACTTGTATCTGGGATAACAGTTGCTTCTTATTATTTTTTAGTTTACTTTTGTTGGGGCAGGACTTTCTTTCCCTTGAGGATGTATCTATGTTGTATGTTGAGTAGGGTCATTTGGCTTTGCTTCAGTGTGCATTCAGTGACATAGACACTGTATGATAGCCTTGGTTATAAAGTAGTCTTAGTATGGTGGCTTTCTCAAATGCCAGTGATAGTAGTAATATACTGGGTGGGTGATTGGGCTCAAGGCTTCCTGCCTAGCTGGGGTGGATGATGGTGGCAGCAGAGGTCGTGCAAAGCTTGCTTTCTTCCAAGGCACTATGCAGTTGTATCAATAGATGTTGTAATGGGTGGTGCAGGTTGACTTCCCAGCTAGGAGGTGGTGCTTGCAGATGAGTGTCAGCTGCAATAGTGGCAGTAGGGTGATTAACCTTTGTAATTCAAGAATTATTCAGGTATCTCAGGTACTGAGCTGAGCCGTGAAACTCTCAGGGGTCCTGGTCTTGTGCTGTGCTTCCAGGGTAGATTGTGGGGTGAAGCCAGGCAGGCTGGACCAGCCAAGCTCATGTTTGAGCCCCTTGAATGGGTACTTTGGGCCTGGGATAAAATTTCCAGTGGCTGCCTCATACATTGTTTCAAGAATTACTTTATCTTAGATAATCTTGGTATCTGGTAGTGTGAGTCTTCCAGCTTTGTTGTTCTTCAGAATTGGGTTGGCTATTGTAGGTCCTTCAAATATCCATGTAAATTTTAAAGTCAGTTTGTCATTTTCTACCAACAAGTAAGTAAATAAATAAAAACTCCTGGGGCATTTTTATTATGATTCCATTGAATCTATAAATCTAGTTGGGGAGAATTGACAGTTTGTATTATCAAGTCTTCTAATTCATGACTAGCTTCATTTATTTAAGTCTTCTTCCATAAGTTTTTTTTCTTCAGCTTTTAAGTTCCAGGGTACATGTGCAGGATGTACAAGTTTATTATGTAGGTAAACATGTGCCATGGTGGTTTGCTGCACAGATAATCCATCACCCAGGTATTAAGCCCAGCATCCATTAGCTATTCTTCCTCATGCTCTCCCTCCCCTCACTGCCACCCACAACAGGCCCCAGTGTGTATTGTTCTCCACCATGTGTCCATGTGTTGTCATCGTTCAGCTCCCACTTATAAGTGAGAACATGCAGTGTTTGGTTTTCTGATCCTGCATTAGTTTGCTGAGGAGGATGGCTTCTAGTTTCATCCATGTCCCTGTAGAGGACATGTTCTCGTTCCTTTTTATGGCTGCATAGTATTTCGTGGTATACATGTACCACATTTTCTTTATCCAGTCTGTCATTAATGCGCATTTGGGTTGATTCCATGTCTTTGCTATTGTGAATAGTGCTGCAATGAATATATGTAAATCATTCTGTTTCTTTGGCTATATACCCAGTAATGGGATTGCTGGATCAAATGGTATTTCTGCTTCTAGATCTTTGAGGAATCACCACACTGTCTTCCACAATGGTTGAACTAATTAAACTCCCACCAACAGTGTAAAAGCATTCCTTATTCTTCACAACCTCGCCAGCATCTGTTGTTTCTTGACTTTTTAATAATTGTCATTCTGACTGGTGTGAGATGGTATCTCATTGTGGTTTTTATTTGCATTTCTCTAATGATCAGTGATGTTGAGCTCTTTGTCCTATGTTTGTTGGCAACATAATGTCTTCTTTTGAGAAGTGTCTGTTCATGTCCCTTGCCCACTTTTTAATGGGGTTGTTTTTTTTTTCTTGTAAATTTGTGTTCCTGGTAGACTCTAGATACTAGACTTTTGTCAGGTGGATAGATTTCAAAATTCTTTTCCCATTCTGTAGGTTGTCTGTTCACTCTGATGATACTTTCTTTTGCTGTGCAGAAGCTCTTTAGTTTAATTAGATTCCATTTGTCAATTTTTGCTTTTGTTGCTATTGCTTTTGTCGTTTTCTTCATGAAATCTTTGCCCGTGCCTGTGTCCTGAATGGTATTGCCTAGATTTTTTTCTAAGGTTTTTATAGTTTTGGGTTTTACATTTAAGTCTTTAATTCATCTTGAGTTATTAAATAATTCTTGTATAAGGTGTAAGGAAGGGGTCCAGTTTCTGTTTTCTGCATATGGCTAGCCAGTTTTCCCAGCACCATTTATTAAATAGAGAATCCTTTCCTCATTGGTTACTAGTACAAAAACAGACACATAGACCAATAGAATAGAATGGAGAACTCAGAAATAAGACCACACATCTACAACCATCTGATCTTCTTAAATAAGTTTTTTAAGAGTTTTGATCATTTTCAGTGGCACACTTTTACATAATTTTTCTTTAGATATGTTCCTAGGTATTTGATCTTTATGTGTATATTGTTGTAAATAACGTTCTTAAAATTTTGTTTTCTAATTTTTTGTTGCTAGTGTATGACAATGCAATATTGGCCTCCTGTTCAACAAACTTGCCACATTCACTTTTTTATTATAATTGTTTGTGGAATCTTTTGGATTTTCTGCATCTACCATCCTGTAATTACAAATGCAGATGTGTTTTTACTTCTTCCTTTCCAATCGTTATACCTTTTATTTCATTTCTTCCCTAATATGTTGTCTAGGACCTCCTGGGAAATGCTGAATAGAAATAATGATAATAGACAAAGTAAGCAGGATAAAAGCCTATGGAGAAATTACCAACTGACATAGGCTTTGCTTTGTAGCTTTAGGTCACCCCTCATCACCTAATATTATAAAATTACAATTCGGTAGGATTCTCAGAAACTGTCCAGTTTGACCCTGATTTAATTCTCAACATTCTCCAGTAAACATTATGCCTTGCCTGTTTGACTTTGTTAACAGACATGTCAGACAATCATGTGGTGAAGTGTGATTTTACTTGTTTATTCAACCTGAGATTTGCTGACAGTGTTAGTTCGTTCTGTGTTGCTGTAACAGAATACCACAGACTGGGTAATTCTAAATCAGCAGAAATGTATTGGTTCACAATTCTGGAGGCTGAAGAGTCCAATGTCAAAGTGCCAGCTTCTGACAGGAACCTTCTTGCTGCATCTTCACATGGCAGAAGGGCAAAGAAAGAGAAGGGGGCCTGAACTCACTCTTTTATAAGGATATCAGTCTCACCCATAAGGGCAGAATCTTCAGGAACCTAAGAGCAGCTTGTTACTTCATGGCCTACTGACCTCTTAAAAGTCTCACTACTTAATATTGTTACAATGGCAGTTAAATTTCAACATGAATTTTGAAGGGGACAAATATTTAAACCATAGCACTGACTTTCTTGAATTTGTATACTCTTTTATTGGTTTTGGAAAGATTTTGGCCATTATCTTTTCAAATATTCTTCCCATTTTTTTACTCTTCCTTCTGGGATTCTGAGAAGAGAGCTCTTCACTGTCTCTTATCCTCCTTTCTATTTTTTTTTTGTTGTTGTTAATTTTTCTCTCTCATTCAGTTTAGATATTTTCTGTTGCCCCATATTCCAGTTTGCTATTGCTTTCTTCTGTTTTTTGTTTTTATTTATTTATTTATTTATTTATTTATTATTATTATTATACTTCAGGTTTTAGGGTACATGTGCGCAATGTGCAGGTTAGTTACATATGTATACATGTGCCATGCTGGTGCGCTGCACCCACTAACTCGTCATCTAGCATTAGGTATATCTCCCAATGCTATCCCTCCCCCCTCCCCACAACAGTCCCCAGAGTGTGATGTTCCCCTTCCTGTGTCCATGTGTTCTCATTGTTCAGTTCCCACCTATGAGTGAGAATATGCAGTGTTTGGTTTTTTGTTCTTGTGATAGTTTACTGAGAATGATGATTTCCAATTTCATCCATGTCCCTACAAAGGACATGAACTCATCATTTTTTATGGCTGCATAGTATTCCATAGTGTATATGTGCCACATTTTCTTAATCCAGTCTATCATTGTTGGACATTTGGGTTGGTTCCAAGTCTTTGCTATTCTGAATAATGCCGCAATAAACATACGTGTGCATGTGTCTTTATAGCAGCATGATTTATAGTCCTTTGGGTATATACACAGTAATGGGATGGCTGGGTCAAATGGAATTTCTAGTTCTAGATCCCTGAGGAATCGCCACACTGACTTCCACAAGGGTTGAACTAGTTTACAGTCCCACCAACAGTGTAAAAGTGTTCCTATTTCTCCACATCCTCTCCCGCACCTGTTGTTTCCTGACTTTTTAATGATTGCCATTCTAAGTGGTGTGAGATGGTATCTCATTGTGGTTTTGATTTGCATTTCTCTGATGGCCAGTGATGGTGAGCATTTTTTCATGTGTTTTTTGGCTGCATAAATGTCTTCTTTTGAGAAGTGTCTGTTCATGTCCTTCACCCACTTTTTGATGGGGTTGTTTGTTTTTTTCTTGTAAATTTGTTTGAGTTCATTGTAGATTCTGGATATTAGCCCTTTGTCAGATGAGTAGGTTGCGAAAATTTTCTCCCATTTTGTAGGTTGCTTGTTCACTCTCATGGTAGTTTCTGTTGCTGTGCAGAAGCTCTTTAGTTTAATTAGATCCCATTTGTCAATTTTGGCTTTTGTTGCCATTGCTTTTGGTGTTTTAGCCATGAAGTCCTTGCCCATGCCTATGTCCTGAATGGTATTGCCTAGGTTTTCTTCTAGGGTTTTTATGGTTTTAGGTCTAACATTTAAGTCTTTAGTCCATCTTGAATTGATTTTTGTATAAGGTGTAAGGAAGGGATCCAGTTTCAGCTTTCTACATATGGGTAGCCAGTTTTCCCAGCACCATTTATTAAATAAAGAATCCTTTCCCCAATTCTTGTTTTTCTCAGGTTTGTCAAAGATCAGATAGTTGTAGATATGCGGCGTTATTTCTGAGGGCTCTGTTCTGTTCCATTGATCTATATTTCTGTTTTGGTACCAGTACCATGCTGTTTTGGTTACTGTAGCCTTGTAGTATAGTTTGAAGTCAGGTAGTCTGATGCCTCCAGCTTTGTTCTTTTGGCTTAGGATTGACTTGGCAATGCGGGCTCTTTTTTGGTTCCATATGAACTTTGAAGTAGTTTTTTCCAATTCTGTGAAGAAAGTCATTGGTAGCTTGATGGGGATGGCATTGAATCTGTAAATTACCTTGGGCAGTATGGCCATTTTCACGATATTGATTCTTCCTACCCATGAGCATGGAATGTTCTTCCATTTGTTTGTATCCTCTTTTATTTCCTTGAGCAGTGGTTTGTAGTTCTCCTTGAAGAGGTCCTTCACATCCCTTGTAAGTTGGATTCCTAGGTATTTTATTCTCTTTGAAGCAATTGTGAATGGGAGTTCACTCATGATTTGGCTCTCTGTTTGTCTGTTGGTGTATAAGAATGCTTGTGATTTTTGTACATTGATTTTGTATCCTGAGACTTTGCCAAAGTTGCTTATCAGCTTAAGGAGATTTTGGGCTGAGACGATGGGGTTTTCTAGATATACAATCATGTCGTCTGCAAACAGGGACAGTTTGACTTCCTCTTTTCCTAATTGAATACCCTTTATTTCCTTCTCCTGCCTAATTGCCCTGGCCAGAACTTCCAACACTATGTTGAATAGGAGTGGTGAGAGAGGGCATCCCTGTCTTGTGCCACTTTTCAAAGGAAATGCTTCCAATTTTTGCCCATTCAGTATGATATTGGCTGTGGGTTTGTCATAGATAGCTCTTATTATTTTGAGATACGTCCCATCAATACCTAATTTATTGAGAGTTTTTAGCATGAAGCGTTGTTGAATTTTGTCAAAGGCCTTTTCTGCATCTATTGAGATAATCATGAGGTTTTTGTCTTTGGTTCTGTTTATATGCTGGATTACATTTATTGATTTGTGTATATTGAACCAGCCTTGCATCCCAGGGATGAAGCCCACTTGATCATGGTGGATAAGCTTTTTGATGTGCTGCTGGATTCGGTTTGCCAGTATTTTATTGAGGATTTTTGCATCAATGTTCATCAAGGATATTGGTCTAAAATTCTCTTTTTTGGTTGTGTCTCTGCCCGGCTTTGGTATCAGGATGATGCTGGCCTCATAAAATGAGTTAGGGAGGATTCCTCTTTTTCTATTGATTGGAATAGTTTCAGAAGGAATGGTACCAGTTCCTCCTTGTACCTCTTTAGAATTTGGCTGTGAATCCATCTGGTCCTGGACTCTTTTTGGTTGGTAAGCTATTGATTATTGCCACAATTTCAGCTCCTGTTATTGGTCTATTCAGAGATTCAACTTCTTCCTGGTTTAGTCTTGGGAGAGTGTATGTGTCAAGGAATTTATCCATTTCTTCTAGATTTTCTAGTTTATTTGCGTAGAGGTGTTTGTAGTATTCTCTGATGGTAGTTTTTATTTCTGTGGGATCAGTGGTGATATCCCCTTTATCATTTTTTATTGCATCTATTTGATTCTTCTCTCTTTTTTTCTTTATTAATCTTGCTAGCGGTCTATCAATTTTGTTGATCCTTTCAAAAAACCAGCTCCTGGATTCATTAATTTTTTGAAGGGTTTTTTGTCTCTATTTCCTTCAGTTCTGCTCTGATTTTAGTTATTTATTGCCTTCTGCTAGCTTTTGAATGTGTTTGCTCTTGCTTCTCTAGTTCTTTTAATTGTGATGTTAGGGTGTCAATTTTGGATCTTTCCTGCTTTCTCTTGTGGGCATTTAGTGCTATAAGTTTCCCTCTACACACTGCTTTGAATGCATCCCAGAGATTCTGGTATGTTGTGTCTTGGTTCTCGTTGGTTTCAAAGAACATCTTTATTTCTGCCTTCATTTCATTATGTACCCAGTAGTCATTCAGGAGCAGGTTGTTCAGTTTCCATGTATTTGAGCGGTTTTGAGTGAGATTCTTTATCCTGAGTTCTAGCTTGATTGCACTGTGATCTGAGAGATAGTTTGTTATAATTTCTGTTCTTTTACATTTACTGAGGAGAGCTTTACTTCCAACTATGTGGTCAATTTTGGAATAGGTGTGGTGTGGTGCTGAAAAAAATGTATATTCTGTTGATTTGGGGTGGAGAGTTCTGTAGATGTCTATTAGGTCCGCTTGGTGCAGAGCTGAGTTCAATTCCTGGGTATCCTTGTTGACTTTCTGTCTCGTTGATCTGTCTAATGTTGACAGTGGGGTGTTAAAGTCTCCCATTATTAATGTGTGGGAGTCTAAGTCTCTTTGTAGGTCACCCAGGACTTGCTTTATGAATCTGGGTGCTCCTGTATTGGGTGCATATATATTTAGGATAGTTAGCTCTTCTTGTTGAATTGATCCCTTTACCATTATGTAATGGCCTTCTTTGTCTCTTTTGATCTTTGTTGGTTTAAAGTCTGTTTTATCAGAGACTAGGATTGCAACCCCTGCCTTTTTTTGTTTTCCATTTGCTTGGTAGATCTTCCTCCATCCTTTTATTTTGAGCCTATGTGTGTCTCTGCACGTGAGATGGGTTTCCTGAATACAGCACACTGATGGGTCTTGACTCTTTATCCAATTTGCCAGTCTGTGTCTTTTAATTGGAGCATTTAGTCCATTTACATTTAAAGTTAATATTGTTAAGTGTGAATTTGATCCTGTCATTATGATGTTAGCTGGTTATTTTGCTCATTAGTTGATGCAGTCTCTTCCTAGTCTCGATGGTCTTTACATTTTGGCATGATTTTGCAGTGGCTGGTACCGGTTGTGCCTTTCCATGTTTAGTGCTTCCTTCAGGAGCTCTTTTAGGGCAGGCCTGGTGGTGACAAAATCTCTCAGCATTTGCTTGTCTGTAAAGTATTTTATTTCTCCTTCACTTATGAAGCTTAATTTGGCTGGATATGAAATTCTGGGTTGAAAATTCTTTTCTTTAAGAATGTTGAATATTGGCCCCCACTCTCTTCTGGCTTGTAGAGTTTCTGCCGAGAGATCCGCTGTTAGTCTGATGGGCTTCCCTTTGAGGGTAACCCAACCTTTCTCTCTGGCTGCCCTTAACATTTTTTCCTTCATTTCAACTTTGGTGAATCTGACAATTATGTGTCTTGGAGTTGCTCTTCTCGAGGAGTATCTTTGTGGCGTTCTCTGTATTTCCTGAATCTGAATGTTGGCCTGCCTTGCTAGATTGGGGAAGTTCTCCTGGATAATATCCTGCAGAGTGTTTTCCAACTTGTTTCCATTCTCCCCGTCACTTTCAGGTACACCAATCAGACGTAGATTTGGTCTTTTCACATAGTCCCATATTTCTTGGAGGCTTTGCTCATTTCTTTTTATTCTTTTTTCTCTAAGCTTCCCTTCTCGCTTCATTTCATTCATTTCATCTTCCATCACTGATACCCTTTCTTCCATTTGTTCGCATCGGCTCCTGAGGCTTCTGCATTCTTCACGTAGTTCTCAAGCCTTGGTTTTCAGCTCCATCAGCTCCTTTAAGCATTTCTCTGTATTGGTTATTCTAGTTATACATTCTTCTAAATTTTTTTCAAAGTTTTCAACTTCTTTGCCTTTGGTTTGAATATCCTCCCGTAGCTCGGAGTAATTTGATCGTCTGAAGCCTTCTTCTCTCAGCTCATCAAAGTCATTCTCCGTCCAGCTTTGATCTGTTGCTGGTGAGGAACTGCGTTCCTTTGGAGGAGGAGAGGCGCTCTGCTTTTTAGAGTTTCCAGTTTTTCTGCTCTGTTTTTTCCCCATCTTTGTGGTTTTATCTACTTTTGGTCTTTGATGATGGTGATGTACAGATGGGTTTTTGGTGTGCATGTCCTTTCTGTTTGTTAGTTTTCCTTCTAACAGACAGGACCCTCAGCTGCAGGTCTGTTGGAGTACCTGGCCGGCCTTGTGAGGTGTCAGTCTGCCCCTGCTGGGGGGTGCCTCCCAGTTAGGCTGCTCGGGGGTCAGGGGTCAGGGGTCAGGGACCCACTTGAGGAGGCAGTCTGCCCGTTCTCAGATCTCCAGCTGCGTGCTGGGAGAACCACTGCTCTCTTCAAAGCTGTCAGACAGGGACATTTAAGTCTGCAGAGGTTACTGCTGTCTTTTGGTTTGTCTGTGCCCTGCCCCCAGAGGTGGAGCCTACAGAGGCAGGCAGGCCTCCTTGAGCTGTGGTGGGCTCCACCCAGTTCGAGCTTCCCAGCTGCTTTGTTTACCTAAGCAAGCCTGGGCAATGGCGGGCGCCCCTCCCCAAGCCTGGCTGCCGCCTTGCAGTTTGATCTCAGACTGCTGTGCTAGCAATCAGCAAGACTCCGTGGGCATAGGACCCTCTGAGCCAGGTGCAGGATACAATCTCCTGGTGCGCCGTTTTTTAAGCCCGTCGGAAAAGCGCAGTATTCGGGTGGGAGTGACCCGATTTTCCAGGTGCCGTCTGTCACCCCTTTCTTTGACTAGGAAAGGGAACTCCCTGACCCCTTGTGCTTCCCGAGTGAGGCAATGCCTCGCCCTTCTTCGGCTTGTGCACGGTGCGCGCGCCCACTGACCTGCGCCCACTGTCTGGCACTCCCTAGTGAGATGAACACGGTACCTCAGATGGAAATGCAGAAATCACCCGTCTTCTGCGTCGCTCACACTGGGAGCTGTAGCCTGGAGCTGTTCCTATTCAGCCATCTTGGCTCCTCCCCCACTTTCTTCTGTTTTTTTTTTGTGGTCTGCTATTAAGTCTATGAAGTTCTTAATTTCCATATTGTAATTTTTTTTTTTTTTTTTTTTTACTTTTAGAATGGCCACTGGATTTTTTTTCTTTCTTTCTTTGAGACAGAGTCTCACTCTGTCGCCCAGGCTAAAGTGCAGTGGCACGATTTTGGCTCACTGCAACCTTTGCCTCCTGGATTCAAGCGATTCTCATGCCTCAGCCTCCTGAGTAGCTGGGATTACAGGCGTGTACCACCATACCCAGCTAATTTTGTATTTTTAGTAGAGACGGAGTTTCACCGTGTTGGCCAGGCTGGTCTCGAACTCCTTACTTCAGGTGATCCGCCCTCCTCTGCCTGCCAAAGTGCAAGTGCTGGGATTACAGGCGTGAGCCACCGCGCCCAGCCCATTGGATTCTTTTTTTTTTTTTTTTGAGACGGAGTCTCGCCCTGTTGCCCAGGCTGGCATGCAGTGGCGCGACCTTGGCTCACTGCAACCTTCACCTCCCAGGTTCAAGTGATTCTCTTGCTTCAGCCTCCCGAGTAGCTGGGATTACAGGCGCCTGCCACCACGCCCGACCAATTTTTGTATTTTTAGTAGAGACAGGGTTTCACCATGTTGGCCAGGCTGGTCTTGAACGCCTGACCTCAAGTGATCTGCCCGCCTTGGCCTCCCAAAGTGCTGGGATTACAGGCATGAGCCACCACACCTGGCCAGGATTCTTTATATATATATATACGGACTCCAATAGGTTCTCCATTGAAATTTTCTATCTTTTTATCTATTTAATCCCTCCTTTTCCCTATTTTCTTGGACATACTAGTCATTATTTTGAAAATCTCTACCTTAACTAAACTCCATTATCTGATTCAGTTACGTTTGGTGTTTGTTTTGTTTCTATTACCTTTTTTTCCCTCCTTGATTTCTAGTTTTTTGTTTTGTTTTTTAGCATTTCTTGTATTTTTTTATTGGATGCCAGACATTGGATGAAAAATACAAGGGCTGTAACTATTATCCTCTGAAAAGAGTTACATTTTCTTCTGATTGGTAGCTACAGTACCAGCATGTCACTCTGTCCTGTTAAGGCTGAGTTTTAGGCTTTGTCAGGACTGGTCGATTTCAGTTTGGATCTTACTACTGGGATATACAGTCTTTATTTTTATTATGTGGTACTCCCAGGTTGTGGTTCTTATTCCTTCGTGGGTGACCCTTACTTCTAGGGCATGATCTTTCTGAGTTCTCACTTGAAAATCCGATCAGGTCTTTAGCATCCCGGCTTCTCCTTTCTCCTGGGTTTCTAAAAGACTCACCCTGAATATATTCAACTTAGGAGTTAGTCACCAGCTTGAGGGGGATTTAAGTGCAGATTTTTTTTGAGATCCTTCTTTTTGGTTTCTTCCTTTATTGGGATTTTGCCAATGAAGTCCCAGTTGCTTTGACAACCTCTAATTTTCAGAATTACTTTTGACTAAATATTTTATGATTCTAAACGTAACATCTACTCTGTCAATTCTGAATTATGGTGATGCTCAATTCTACCTCAAATCCCAAAGAAAAGAGGGGGAAAAAACTAAGAAGAAACACTGCTTTTGTTTTGTAGCTTTAGGCTTCTACCTATATAATTGACTATTATAAAATCTCATTTGAGTAGGATCTTTAGTAGCCACCTACTTTGACTCTGATTTGATTTATAAATCCCTTCACAACATTCCTCAGTAAACACTATGCTTTGCCTGTTTGACTTGGTTAACAGACATGTCTTTATAAACTTGGCTATCCATTTTCCAGTCTGTAGGAAAAGAGAAGCTATAAGTTGGAGAAAAGGCTAGTGGTTGGGTGGTGAGTCATAAGCAATAAGATTTGATGTCAGTGATGACAGGCCTGTCCTCTTATGATAGATTCCTTGAGCCCCCTGCTGACCACAAAGCTTTGGCTGGCTAGACCACAAATCTGTCTCCCTCAATGACAATTTTTATAGCTCAGTATCGATCCTATTTTGTGTGAGTTGCATTTGGAGATTTATTGTTTATCTGCTATATTTGCCTTAGGTGGGACAGTGAAATCAACCTAATGTAGTGGAAGGAAGTAGGTATTATATCCTTAATTCCTTGATATACATCCTTTTATTATGTGGTACTCCTGGGATGTGGTTTTTCAGATTTGGAGAAGAATAGTTAAAAAAAAAAAAAAAAGCTGAAAGGATCAAAAACACTTGATTCTCTTGCAGGGACAGCTTCCTGTTTTGGTTGAGGAAGGAGCTGCACTTAAAATAACTAGCATAAAGCATGCTTAGGGCTTGCTTTCCAGACAACCTCAATTTAAAATGCATCAAAAACCAGGTGTGGTGGCTTACATCTGTAATCCCAGCACTTTGGGAGGCTGAAGTGGGCGGATCACTTGAGGTCAGGAGTTTGAGACCAGCCTGGCCAATATGGTGAAACCCCATCTCTTCTAAAAATACAAAAATTAGCTGGGCGTGGTGGTGCACACCTGTAGTCCCAGCTACTTGGGAGGCTGAGATGGGAGGATCATTTGAACCTGGGAGGCGGAGATTGCAGTGAGCCCAGATCACACCACTGCACTCTAGCCTGGGCAACAGAGCAAGACTCTGCCTCAAAAAAAGAAAGAAACAAAATGCATCAAAATAAAATATTTGAATTTTACAGCACTAGTTCTTTTCATTCATTGACTTTCATTCTCCCACTTTACCACACCTTTAACTATTGGCAAGAATGTGGTGAGTGGGAGAAAGGTATCCTGCCACGTAAGCGCAAGTATACCTAGAGCCAAGGGGTCAGAGTGTCACAGAGGAGAGCCACATGCTGATGGACTTGTGTTTGTTCCCACTCACTAACTGTGCAAGCACCTCTTCCCTTAGCCTTTCTCAGGATGCAGTTCTCCAGGAGGAATCAGCCTTCTGTTGGGCTGCTTTCAGAGCTCTTTGTTGTGGCTTCCTGCCATTGACTTTGCAAGCCCTAAGCTTGCTTTACGCTAGTTATTTTAAGTGCAGCTCCTTCCTCAACCAAAACAGGAAGCTGTCTCCGCAAGAGAATCAAGTGCTTTTGATCCTTTCAGCTTTTTTTTTTTTTTTTGACTATTCTTCTCCAAATCTGAAACATCCATTCTCCTGTCTATGGCCATGAGTGCATTTATGTTAACAGAAAATGCTAAATTTAATGTTTTTAGAAAGTAACCTCTGTGGCCAGACATGGTGGCTAATGCCTGTAATCCTGGCACTTTGGGAGGCCGAGGCAGGCGGATCACTTGAGGCCAGGAGTTTGAGACCAGCCTGGCCAACACAGTGAAACCCCGTCTCTACTAAAAATAGAAAAAATTAGTTGGGCATGGTGGTAGGCGCCTGTAATCTCAGCTACTTGGGAGGGTGAGGCAGGAGAATTGCTTGAGCCCAAGAGGTGGAGGTCGCAGTGAGCCAAAAATCAAGCCACCGCACTCTAGCCTGGATGACAGAGCAAGACTCTCTCAAAAAGAATAAAAAGTAACCTCTGTGCTTTGTGTAACTTTTTGCTAAATTCCTGTCTTTGTCTTCTTGGAACAGTCTTCTACTTGTTACAGGATCTTCCTATCTTTTGGATTTTATATTAGTTTTAATATAAAACTAATATAGTTTTATATTATATAGCCCACTGACATGGCTGTTAGCTGACCTCAGTTCCTTGCTGACTTGGCCAGAGCCTTCAGTTTCTTACCTCTAGTAAGAGGTAATGTGTCTCTCCCTAGGCCGAGGCTGTGGCAGCTGGCTTCTCCCAGAGGGAATGATGTGTGAGAGAAGCAGGGAGAGTAAGAATCAGACAAAACTGTAGTCTTTTATACCCATCACTATTGCCATATTCTCTTGGTCACACAGCCCAACCCTGGTATGATATGGGAGGCACTGACTCCATGGGGATGGGATATCTGGGCGCCATCTTGAAGGCTAGCTGGCACAGATTATTTTTTGTGCGTGTGCCTATAAGAATTTTTTGGCTGGGCGCGGTGGCTCACACCTGTAATCCCAGCACTTTGGGAGGGCGAGGCGGATGGGTCACGAGGTCAGGAGTTCGAGACCAGCCTGGCCAAAATGGTGAAACCCCATCTCTACTGAAATACAAAAATTAGCCAGGCACGGTGGCAGGCGCCTGTAATCCCAACTACGCGGGAGGCTGAGGCAGGAGAATCGCTTGAACTTGGGGGACAGAGGTTGCAGTGAGCCGAGATCAAGCCACTGCACTCTAGCCTGGGCAGCAGAGTAAGACTCTATCTCAAAAGAAAAAAAAAAAAAAAAAGAATTTTTCTAAGCCAGCATTGAAGTTTATGCTGTAGAATATCCATCAAACTTGAGCTGATTTCTTATTAAAGACCCAGGTTGCACAGATAGGGGTTAGAAGTTTGGATTCGGTTTTGCATTTTCAGTATTTAAAGTCTTGTTTCATCTTGTTCATTCTTACCTTTCCTTTGATTGTATTAGTAGCTCAGGACAAATAAGAATTTATAATTTTCCAAGGAACTAAGGTTGCTGTTGAGGAATATGGGTTTCAGAGACAAGAGTTTAGTCCTTAAGGCACTGGCTCATTGGTACTAAGCTTCAGGGGTTTATAGTGTTGTTAGAGCTAATTGGATTTTACAAATAAGCCAAGATTATTAAAAAAAAAAAAAAATAGATCTAGAGAGTAACACTTTGTGTGCTAAATCCATTGCATTTGATAGGGATACTAGGCAGTATGCTATGTCCAAACTTCTAAAATCAGGTGGTGGTCTAACGTTGAGGTGAAAATATCATGTTGGTATATACTGCCAATATCATGAAGATATACTAAATATCATTTTCTGAGTCTGACATTTACACTGATTTACTGATTTATCCCTCATCAATATTGGCCTGGTTTAAGAGAGACTTGTTTGCCTGTACAGACTGGGAGGAAGCTTCAATGAAGGCAAAAATCTAACTATAATAGAAGCCAAACATTTGTTATTTGAATTCCATTCGGGGACAGGAAAATAAAATATTATCAAATAATTATAAAGTCATCATTCTGTTAAATGAATCATATAGGAAAATGCATTGACCTTAAAACAGAGTCTGGCTCTGTCACCCGGACTGGAGTGGAGTTGCCTGATTTTAACTTGCTGATTTTAACAACCTCCACCTCACGGGCTTAAGCTGTCCTCCCACGTCAGTCCCTAGAGTAGCTGGGACCACAGGTTTTGCCATGTTGCCCAGGCTGTTCTCAAACTCCTGAGCTCAAGAAATCCACCTGTCTCAGCCTCCTGAAGTGCTGGGATTGCAGGCGTGAGCCACCGCGCCCGGCCTGCAGTGACCTTTGGTTGTCATTGTTATACATTATCAAAACAAACCCAAGTTACAAGAGTATTAAAGCAATACTTATGGTTTTTAAAAAAATATTACAAATGGTCTCTGCATTTTAACTACTCATCTAAATAATTGTCTAGGAATATTTTCTGAATCTCTAATACAGGAAATGAGGTTTATTAATACATAAAACCCACTGAAAACAGGGGTGCAAACTTTCTTGTCTAGTACTAAAGATGGATTCGTATGTTTTGGGCCCTTGTTTATACCAATTTATTCAATCAGTGAGTCAGCTAGCATTTACTGAATACAGTCATATGCGTTGCTTAATGATGGGGATATGTTCTGAGAAATGCATCCCTGGGAAATTTTGTCATCTATGTCATAGATGTGAATACATCATAGAGTGTACTTACACAAACCTAGATGGTATAGCTTTCTACACACCTAGGCTATACGGTATAGCCTGTTAATCCTAGGCTATAAACTTCTACAGCATGTGACTATACTGAATACTGTAGGCAATTATAACAGAGTGGTATTTGTGTATCTAAACAACAAATAAACAAAGAAAAAATAAAACAAACAACAAATAAAAGCTGGTACTTCTATATAAGGCACTTACCATGAATGGAGTTGCAGGACTGGAAGTAGCTCTGGGTGAGTCAGCGAGTGAGTGGTGAGTGAATGTGAAAGCCTAGGACTTTACTGTATATATACTACTATAGAGTTATTAACACTGTACACTTAGCCTATATTTCTTTTTTTTACTTATTTTTCTTTTTTTGAGACAGGCTGTGTTGCTCAGGCTGGTCTTGAACTCCTGGGCTCAAGTGATCCTTCTACCTCATCCTAAGTAGCTGGGATTACAGGTGTGTGCCACCACACCCAGCTTTTAAAAACTTTTCAAATCTTTTATAATAACACTCAGCTTAAAACACAAATACACCGTATAGCTATACAAAAATATATTTTTAACCCATTTATGCCTAGTGCTCCATTATTGGAACACTAAGCTTGTGGGAGTTATTTATATCCTACTGCTCAAGGTCATTGCCAAGGTCTGATTTTTCACAAAAAAAAATTCACAACTTCTGGCATAAATGGGTTAATATCCTTACTGTATATAAGCTTTTTTAAAAATTGTTTTATTTTTTAAACTTCTTTGTTAAAAGCGAAGACACAGACATACATTAGCCCAGTCCCGAACTAGGTCAGGATCTTCAGTTTCACTGTCTTCCACTTCCACATCTTGGCCCACTGGAACGTCTTCAGAGGCAGTAACATGCATGGATAACAGTGCCTTCTTCTACCTACTGAAGGACCTGCCTGAGGCTGTTTTACAGTTAACTTCTTTTTTACAGAAGGGAGTACACTCTAAAATAATGATAAAAAGCATAGTATAGTCCAGGCATGATAGTGTGTGCCTGTAGTCCCAGCTACTCGGGAGGCTGAGGCAGGAAGATTGCTTGAACCCATGAGTTCAAGACCAGTCTGGGCAACATAGCGAGACTCCACCTCTAAAAATATATATAAGAATAAAAATTTTTTTTAAATGAAGCGTAGTAAATACATAAACCAATAACATAAGCACTCACTATGACTATGAAGTATTATGTACTGTATGTAATTGTACGTGCTGTACATTTATACAGCTGGCAGCACAGTAGGTTTGTGTACACCAAGCATCACCACAAAGATTTGGGTAATGCATTCCATTGCCCTAACAGGGCTACAACATCACTAGGCAATAGGAATCTTTCAGCTCCGTTGTCTTCTGGGACTTCTGTCATATATGTGGTCTGCCTTTGACCAAAATGTTGTTATGCAGTGCGTGACTATACCTACTATATGCCAAGTTCTAAATTGGATTCTGGGAAGCTGATTAAAGAGAAAATAATGTGTAGTCTATTGGAAGAGGTAGATAAACAATTTTTTAAGTGAAATAAATGCTGGTTTTTAACCTCTGTGGAGGCACTGAACTGATCATTGAAAGCTCTATTTTACTTACTAAAGATATGGTAGCTTATAAAAATTACTTATAGTAAATGGACATGAAAAGGTCATTTGCTTACATCTCTAAATTCATTTTGATGGAAAAATAGTGGAAAAATGTTTGCAGATACCCTTTTGTTTGTTTGTTTTTTTCATAATAGATAATTGCCACTAAAATTGAAAAATGGCCAGGTCCGTTGGCTCATGCCTGTAATCCCAGCACTTTGGGAGGCCAAGGCGGGTGGATTACTTAAGCTCAGGAGTTCCAGATTAACCTGGCCAACATGGCAAAACCCCATCTCTACTAAAAATACAAAAATTAGCCAGGTGTGGTGGTGCACATGCCTGTTGTCCCAGCTACTTGGGTGACTGAGGCATGAGAATCACATGAGCTCAGGAGGCGGAGGTTGCAGTGAGCTGAGATTGTGCCACTGCACTCCAGCCTGGGCAACAGATGAGACTCTGTCTCCAAAAAAAAAAAAAAACAACTAAAATTGAAAAATACCTCACAGTCATAACTTCCATCTGTATCTCAGTGGTTATTATGTAGAAATGTTCAGTAGGTAAACTTGAAAGAAAATGTATTTGGTAATCATAAGGTTGTGTTGCCACCCCCAAAAATAATGAAGAAAATACCAACAGAAAGAAAAAGGATTTATTGCTGGCCTGAAGGTTCTTCTGGGCATTTGATCTACAGATTTCTCCATTATAGCTAGTTCCTTTAAAAAAAAAATAAAAAACATTGAAAATATGCAGACCCAAATGCCTTGGCAGCCCTGGTCAGTAACTTGAATCTCAGTTGCACTTAGCACAATTCCTCTGGCTGGGAAGATGTTGTTTTGGAAAAGATTAACCTGAAATGACAGCACGAATTATACAGTTGGAAATACTCAGGTTTTTCTGATTTTTTTCAAAAGATACTTTGTTTTCCCTTTTCTGCCTTGCCATGGGAAGGTCCTTAGATGCATTATATCCTTGTCAGTTTAGCCTTGTGACACATATTTCTGCTATTTTGTGCAATAAGAAAGCCACTTGAAATCTCAGCGTTTCATGTCACTTTTAAAGTAGGCTCGGTTAAAACAAAACAACTTGTTTGTGTAACCACAACCATATGTGTCTTTCTCTCCATGCTTAAACAAGGTCTGAAATCATGTGTGTCAAAGAGTTGAGATGTAAACATCTCCTCCTCACACATAACCCCTCTGCCATCTTGTTATTTATATCCCCAGTAACACACTTCTTGTCCCCTGACACAAGTACAACCATCTCCACGTTCCATTTTGCTCCTACTCCACAACTCAGGAAGCCAGTGTGATGGAATTCAGCTTGCAAGAAAAAATTTTAATCATTCAGAAATAATTGTTACATAATTACTTTTCACTGATTAAAAATATTTGTTTACTTGACAAAATTAGCATTAAAAACAGTAATTCTTTGGCAAATTAATAAGTATTTTGATGATTTGTCATTTTTCACAGATGTTGATAAAATTTAAGAAGTACATAGCCGAAATTTGGTCTAATTCAACAAACCACAATTGACTATTTTGATAAGGCCCTATGATGAATGGTATGGGAGAGTGGAGTTTATCCAATCTGACTTTCATTTTATTGATAAGGAAACTGGGGCCCCATTTGTTCTTTTTTTAATTGCTATGTAATATACATATTTATGGGGTAGAATGTGATGTTTCAGTACATGTATACATTGTGTAAAAATCAAATCAGGCTGTTTAGCGTATCTGTCACCTCATATATTTATCATTTCTTTGTGGGAAATATATTTAAAATTCTCTATTCTAGCTATTTTGAAATATACAATACTGTTAACCATAGTCACTGTGCAACAGAACAGTGGTCCCCAACCTTTTTGGCACCAGGGACCAATTTCATGGGAGACAGTTTTTCCACGGACCTGTGGGGGGGTGGTTTCAGGATAAAACTCTTCCACCTCGGATCATCAGCATTAGATTCTCATAAGGAGCACCCACCCTACATCCCTCACATGCACAGTTCATAATTCACAATAGAGTTTGAGCTCCTATGAGAATCTAATGCTGCTGCTGATCTGACAGGAGGCGGTGCTTAGGCCGTAATGCTCGCCCACCCGCTGCTCACCTCCTCCTAACAGGCCGTGGACTGGTACTGATCGGTCCACAGCCTAGGGTTTGGGGACCCCTGCAGTAGAACACCAGAACTTATTCCTCCTATTTATCTGCAATTTTGTACCCATCGACCAATCTCTCCCCATCCCCACTATCTCTCCCCTTGCCAGCCTCTTGTAACCACTGTTCTACTCTCTGTTTCTGTAAGATCAACTTCTTTAGATTCTACGTATAAATGAGATCATGCAGTATTTGTCTTTTGGTGCCTGGCTAATTTCACTTAATATAATGTCCTCCAGGTTCAACCATGTTGCCACATGTGACAGGATTTTATTCTTTTTGTGGCTGAATAATATTCCATTGTTTATATATGTCACATTTTCTTTATCCATTCATCCATTGATGGATGCTTACGTTGATTCCATATATTAGCTATTGTGAATAGTGCTGCAACAAACATGGAAGTGCAGATACCCGTTTGACGTATTCATTTCCTTTGGATAAATGCCCATTTGTGGGATTGCTGGATCATATGATAGTTCAACTTTTAGATTTTGAGAAACCTCCATACTGTTTTCCATAATGGCTGTACTAATTTACATTCCAGCCACCAGTGTGTAAGAGTTCTCCTTTCTCCACATCCACACCAACTACAGGTGGCTTTTCTAGACTGGACTTTAGGTTGGGACAAAAAGTGTCTTTGAGAGTCAGTAGTCCTAATACTGTCTGTGAACGCTGTGGACTTAGGCAGTTTGTTTAAGCTTGTTTAAACTGGGTCTCTCTTTCCTTAGATATAAAATGGAGGGTTAGACTGGATCTTTAAGCTTCTGCCCAGCGTTTAATGTTCTGTTTATTGTGGTTCTAGCCTGTGCTTCGTGAATTCCTGGTTCTTCCTGAATTCTGCTGAGCATCAGAATGCAGTCTATACATTCTCAACAGTTTCCCAAAGACATGATATTAGTATAACAGAAACAGTAGTAGTCCTTTCTTGGAAAATTGTCCCCATTTCTGGACCCTATTTTATTGCTGGCTGCAATTAACAGGCTCTTGTATGTCCCATCTTTCCCTCTTCCATCCCTAACCCATAGGCATTAAAAACCTGCTGTTTGTGAAAATGAACACTTCTTTGATAATCTAGAAGAAGGCGTTCCTGTTACCAGAAAATTTAGCTCTTGAACTCCTGGGACTGGGCTTGAAAGCACAGTACTATTATGCTTCAGATTAAGCAGAGTATAGAGAATAAGGAGTGATCACTAAAATTCTGTCTTGAATAAAGATGATGATAGATATCCCAGGGCCCTCTGTGGTTAGATAGTCTCCATTTCTACCGCATTCTGAGGAATTGTGGGTGTTGCACTTTTTATGTTTCTGGCCTCCCTGCTACTTGCCATTGGTTGGATCACTGGTCAAGAGCTACCGAGAGCTACCATTTTGCTTCAAGATTTTTTCAAACAGCAAGGAACTTTTTTATTTTTTAACAGAGAGCTACTGGAGTTTCCTGAGTTATTACAACCCCCTTATCCTTCCTCCTTATTTCCCCTTTCAATAATTCCCTCTCCTTCCTCTTCCCACAGCAGTTCTTTGGCTATTGGGCCTGTTTTCATTGAAATAATGTTCCTGTGGCAGAGGGAAAATGAGTAGAGAAGAACAGTTGACTGTGTCCAAGTGATAGCTGCTTAGGAAAAGCCTGGTCCTTCCCCAGAGGAGTCTGTGCCTATAAGGCTTCCCTCCATAATAGCTGTGCTTCCATCAGCTCTAGAGGATGGCTTAGCCCCCTTCGGGGGTACACTACATTTCACTCTCAGTTGGCTCACAGCCATCACCACAGTCCATGCTGTGAGTGCATTGCTGGTTCTGCCCTCGTGCTGTGTGCATCTCTACTGCTTTAATGCTGGGAAACTCCGTGGTTATGCCCCAACTATCTTGGCGATGTTCTGAATCAGACATAGATAATACCTATTAAAGGTATTAATAGGCCAGTAATACCTAGTAAAGAAGAGCTGAGAGATACCTCTGTGTAGATTAAATCAACTAAAAAACACTAGCCCCCTCCCATTTTCAGACCGATTTTCTTTCTTTTAAGTGGGAAAATAGTTGAAGTGGGATGAAGCAGAGCTAGCTTATTCTACTCATTTTATATTTCTATGGCCTTTCTTTTCAACCTCTGTTTAACAGCACTTTATTACTTAGTTTTTTTGTTTTGTTTTGTTTTGTTTTTTTGAGATGGAATCTCGCGTTGTTGCCCAGGTTGGAATGCAGTGGCATGATCTCGGCTCACTGCAACCTCCACTTCCCGGGTTCAAGCGGTTCTCCTGTGTCAGCCTCTCAAGTAGCTGGGATTACAGGCACCTGCCACCAGGTCCAGCTAATTTTTGTGTTTTCATTAGCGATGGGGTTTCACCATGTTGGCCAGGCTGGTCTCGAACTCCTCACCTCAGGTGATCTGCCTGCCTCAGCCTCCCAAAGTGCTGGGATTATAGGTATGAACCACCACGCCCAGCCTCACTTTATTACTTTTGAGAATATGCTTCAAAATAGTTTGTAAAGATTTTAATAGGGAGCATTTATATGAAATATAATAGTGATATATAGTATAGCATAGAGGAGAGTCTTGAGTCTTTGTATCTTTTTCTTTTTTTCTTATGCATATTTAATTTATGTGATTCCCAATAGTTGTGTGATTGTGGTCAGAGCCCTGTCTGTGGGATGCTGGGTAGAATGAGATTGTACAGAGCACTTTGTTTTCTTGTAATTGAAGGGTTTGGGGTGAGAAGGTGTGAGTCATAGAAATCTGTATAGTAAATATTACTCTAAAAAGGGAGCCATCAGGATCTGGGAGAATTTGCTAAAGGAAAACTAAGAAAGAAAAAAAGGCCAGGTACAGTGGCTCACTCCTGTAATCCCAACACTTTGAGAGGCCAAGGCAGGAGGACCTGAGGCCAGGAGTTCAAGACCAACCTGGCCAACATAGTGAAACCCCGTCTCTACTAAAAATACAAAAATTGGGCCAGGCACGGTGGCTCACACCTGTAATCCCAGCACTTTGAGAGGCCATGGCGGGTGGATCACGATATCAGGAGTTCGAGACTAGCCTGACCAACTGGTGAAACCCTGTCTCTACTAAAAATACAAAAATTAGCCAGGCATGGTGGCGTGCGCCTGTAATCTCAGCTTCTCAGGAGGCTGAGGCAGGAGAATCACTTGAACCCGGGAGGTGGAGGTTGCAGTGAGCTGAGATTGCACCATTGCACTCCAGCCTGGGTGACACAGGAGGACTCCGTCGCAAAAAAAAAAAAAAAAAAAAAAAAAAAAAAATTGGCCAGGTGTGTGGTGGTACACACCTGTAATCCCAGCTACTTGGGAGGCTGAGGTATGAGAATCGCATGAACACAGACGGCAGAGGTTGCAGTGAGCTGAGATCGCACCACTACGCTCCAGCCTCTGTCTCAAAAAAAAAAAGGGGGGGCAGTGGGGGGAGTGGGAGCCAGTATATAATTCAGTATCTCTCATCTATACATATTAAGGCTTTTGACCATTACTAAATTCTCCCAGCAGCTCTCTGAGAGTACTGTAATTCTGGTTTTGCTGATGAGAAAACCAGATACAAAGAGGTAAAGTCACCTTGTTCTAGGCCACATAGGTGGGAATTCTGAGTCAGGACTGGAGACAATGATTTATTTTTAATGTCTCATGTAATGTTAATCTCATAACTCAGGGCATAACTCTTTTACCATTTTGGACTATATCATTTCATTCGTATGATAAAGACACTGTAGCTTCCCCCTCATCTGCAGCTTCACTTTCTGCAGTTTTAGTTACCTGTGGTCAACCATCGTCCAAAAATATTAACTGGAAAATTCTAGAAATAATCCACTCGCAAGTTTTAAATTGTGCACTATTCTGGGCAGTGTGATGAAATGTCGAGCCATCCTGTTCTGTGTGGCCCTGGACAGGAAGCCTCCCTTTGTCCAGCATATCCATGCTGTATGACTCCCGCCCCTTTAGCCACTCAGCAGCCATCTCACTTACCAGATCAACTGTCTTGGTATCAGGGTGTTTGTGTTCAAGTAACCCTTCCTTTACTTAATAATGGACCCAAAGCCAAGAGCAGTGATGCTGGCATTCTGGGTTTATTTTATTAGTATTGTTGTAAATCTCTTACTTTGCTTAATTTATAAATTAAACATGATCATAAGTACATATCTATAGGGAAAAAATGGTATATATAGGGCTCTGAACCATCCTGCATTTCAGGTATCCACCGTGGGTCTGGAAATGTATCCCCTGTGGAGAAGGGATGACTACTGTGTATGTAAAAATCACCCTGTGTGAAATGTTATATCCTCCCCTTTCCTCAGTTTAACGTTATTTTGAAAGAATTTTCTCACATTACTTGAAAACACTTAGGAAACCATTTTTAGCGACTGTAGTATTTTACCAGTTAGATATGCCATGGTTTACTTAACCATGTTCCTAATGTTGGGTACTTATACTGGATCTAAGTTTTGCTGTTATTTGTAGTGCTGCGATGGGTGACTGTGCACAAACCCTTGCCTGTACTTTTGTGTATGTCCCTAAGGATAGATTGCTGCAAAAAAGAACCACTGAGTGTGAGACTGTAAATATTTGGAAGGCTTTCAGTCTATTTCCATATTGCTTTCCTGAAAGATTGAACCAGTTTATACTTCTGTAAGCAACAGTGTTTGAGAAGATCTCTTTACTTTTTTTAACATTGACCTTTGTCATTTCTTAAACTTTACTAGTTATTTTGGTAACCAGCTTGTTTTTATAATTTGAATTTCTTTGCTTCTCAGTGAAATAATAGTTTCTTTTATAGGAGTATTAACCCTTTGTTAAGAACCACTATTTTAGTCCAAAAGAAAGGTATATAAGAAGAAAACTGCACAATTCCAGTGGGAAGGACTTGGGGTCAGGGTCCCTGATATGTTGGAAGGTTGAACTTTTTGTTGTTGGTTTTTCCCCTTGCCTTAAAAAGTCCATATTGCTTGAATGTTGCAATCTTGGGCAAGGCCAGCAATTAATCCTAGGGATGATGCCACTGTCTTCTCCTGGTGCTGGTCCTTTCTGACAAGAGAGAACATGGTACTAGGGCTGAGTGCTTGAATGCTTGCACATAGGACCCAGAAGGTGCACATATAACCGGGGGTTCGTTCCTTGAGTGATATCTTTGTGAGATGACATTTTGCTTGTTGTTTGTTTGTTTTATAATGAGGAATCAAAGTGGGTATTCTAGGAAGATCCAGTGTTTCCCTACTCTCACTTTGCATTACACACAATCCAGGGGGTGACTCAGAATCCAGTGCTGTCCTGCCTCTCCCAGTTGGCTGACACCATTTTCTTGACTGGAGCCTTAGTTTTCTAGGCATATATTCTAATGATGGAACATTTTGAAATGCAGATTATTTTTGAGTTTACTGAATTTTTTAATAACACAGCTGCTGTCCCTAAATTGCCATCTTTTATATTATAAGGTCTAGTTGCATTAGAAATAGCTCTCCCAACCCCACTCCCCCAGTGCTCAGAACGCTGAACCCCGTTACTACACTTGGAAAAGGATTAGATGTCCTAAAGCATTGGTTATGTAATTGTGGGTTGGCTTTCACCCACTGAGCTTTACTTCCTCCTGTGATAGTGAAATACAAGCTGGCAACAGTAACTAGATCTCAGAAAAGCTTGTCACAAAGCACCACAGACTAGAGAAACTTGTAAGCTCTTTTTGCACTGGCTGAAGTTTTTGAGTACCACTACCTTCCATCTGTAGAGTGTAGTAACCTTAGACAGGTAGTGCTTTTCTTCTGTGCATTCATTTTAATTAAGCAATGACACCTACTTTCTTTTCCACTCTGAGATCTGCATGTAGCTAAACTTATCAGGTGAGTGCTTTCCCACCTTTGATCATTGATACTGCTTGGAATATACTGGAAAAAGAGCAGCAAGCAGAAAATCTCCCATTTCTACAAGCTGCTGACTAACCCAGAATTGCTAGATTTTGTGAAGCAAATGAATGCTATAAAAGAAGTCAGAAAGATCAGGGAAGATGTCCCTAGGACTTGGTCAGGCCAAACCTTGAAAGATCAAGTGATGTTACAGAGGTACAATTATGAGAATATATACAACTCAGGACTTACATATGTGATAAATAGTGCATTGCTCTTTGCCGTCTACAAAAGATTTTCTTTTTTTTTTTTTTTTTGAGACAGCCCAGGCTGGAGTGCAGTGGCGCGATCTCCGCTCACTGCAAGCTCTGCCTCCTGGGTTCACGCCATTCTCCTGCCTCAGCCTCCTGAGTAGCTAGGACTACAGGCGCCCACCACCACGCCCAACTAATTTTTTGTATTTTTAGTAGAGACGGGGTTTCACTGTGTTAGCCAGGATGGTCTCGATCTCCTGACCTCATGATCCGCCCACCTCGGCCTCCCAAAGTGCTGGGATTACAGGCGTGAGCCACTGCGCCTGGCCTGGATTTTATTTTTAATTCTCACAGCAATTCTGCAGAGAGAGGTAGTGAGAGGTTTAATGCTTTGTTCAACATAATTTGCTGTTAAATAGCCATCCATTGGCAGAAAATCTGAACTGTTGTGTTTTCCTTCCTGTGTCATTCATGGTTTCAGTCCTGAAGAGGAGCCCACTAGAGCCCAGCAGGAGAGGAGAGTGGGAGAATCCCTCACCCAGAAGTTCACAGTGGTATCATTTAGTGACACTCAGGATGTCTCCAGTTATTGTTAGAATTTAAAGTTAGGTTCATCCCTGTGAGGTCCAAGAAAATATAAAAATAAAATAAGGGTCTACTAGTATTAAACATACTCAGTAATCACTTTTGAAAGGAAAGGAGTTAGTGGAAAATACGGAAGAACCATAGCAAAACTAAAATAAATATATGTAGATATATTGCTGGACGTGGTGGCTCACACCTGTAATCCCAACACTATGGGAAGCTGAGGCAGCCAGATCACTTGAGGTCAAGAGTTCAAGACCAGCCTGGCCAACATAGTGAAACCCTGTCTCTACTAAAAATACAAACATTAGGCCGGGCGCGGTGGCTCACACCTGTAATCCCAGCAGTTTGGGAGGCTGAGGTGGGTGGATCACCTGAGGTCAGGAGTTTGAGACCAGCCTGGCCAACATGGTGAAACCCCATCTCTACTAAAAATGCAAAATTTAGCCGGGCATGGTGGCATGTGCCTGTAGTCCCAGCTACAGGGAAGTTGAGCCAGGAGAATCGCTTGAACCCAGAAGGCAGAGGTTTCAGTGAGCCATGATTGTGGCACTACACGCCCGCCTGGGTGACACAGCGAGACTCCATCTCAAAAAAAAAAAAATTATATATATATGGATATACATACATATATATATGGATATACATACATGTATATCCATATGTGTATATACATATATACATATGGATATCCATATATATGTATGTATATCCATATATATGCATATCCATATGTATGTATGTCTATATGTATGTATGTATATCCATATATATGGATATACATATATATACATATATACGTATATATACACATACATATATACATATATACGTATATATACACATACATACATATATACGTATATATACATATATACATACATATATCCATATACATGTGTGTATATAATATATAATATATAATATATAATATATAATATATAATATATACAATATATTATATACTATATATACAATATATATTGTATATTATATATTGTACTATATATACAATATATATACTATATATACAAAATTATATACAAAATTATATATACAAAATTTTGTATATATATACAAAATTATATATACAATATATATACAAAATTAATATACAATATATATAATATTATAATATATAATATATAATATAATATATACACATGTATGTATATATTATATATACATGTATTGTGAAGCAAATGAATGCTATAAAAGAATACGTATATATGTATGTATAAGAGAATACATATATATATATACATACACACACACACAAACAGCCGGGCATGGTGTTGTGCACCAGTAATCCCAGCTATTCTGGAGGCTGAGGCAGGAGAATCGCTTGAACCCAGGAGGCGGAGGTTGCAGTGAGCCGAGATTGCACCACTGCACTGCAGCTTGGGTGACAGAGCGAGACTCCGTCTCAAAAAATATAGATAGATAGACAATGTTAGATAACTGCATAATTATTATATGTGTGTATTAATATAAAAGCAATCACTTTCAGAAGGAATAGTGTGTTAAAAAAAGGTAATGAAAGACTTTAAAACAAAACGCTTCATGAGACAAGAAGTTAGAACAATTATGGCAAACTAAAAGAAAAAGCTAGGAATGAGATCAAATACAGCCCAGTATTTCCTGCAGTTTTAAAACCTCTACTCCCCATTTTGGGTTTCTGGCCACAGATTATGTAATATTTTTCATTACTTGAACTGGAATTACAAAGATTGATACAGAAGGTGGTCCGATAAGTCGATTGGGTCCGGCTCCTTGTAGGTCTAGGTCCAAACCAAAATGAGTCAATATTTGGACAAGATATCAGCCATCCAGGGCTTATAGGCAGGTAAAGGAGATGGCCCATTATTGCAGGGATTTCAAACCAGGCTTTGTATTCTCTTACCCTGGCACTGCCAATTATATTTATTTATTGGAAAATGATAACCTTAGAGTTAAGCTATATGCTTATAAAAGAGGCACTGCTTATATGGGTTCTATCATGTCCAGGTTTACATTGCCCATTAGAAAACAGGACACCTGGCTGGGTGCAGCAACTCATGCCTGTAATCCCAGCACTTTGGGAGGCCAAGCGGGGGAGGATCGCTTGAGCCCAGGAGGTCAAGGCAGCAGTGAGCTGCATTCACACCACTGCACTAGACACCGTCTCAAAAAAAAAAAAAAAAAAAAAAAAGTGTCCGGGGGAGAGAGAGAAAGAGAGAGAGAGAGAAGAGGAGGGAAGGGGAGGGGAGGAGATACCTGATCAGACTCCTCTGAAGAGGGAATTGAAAAGTTTGTCACAAGCCCTGAGTTATGCTGATCTAACAGAGAATTGTTAGATCTGAGAATGCAAAGTAACCTACTGCACTTAGCCCTTCAGTCTTTGTCCTAGCTATAGGCCATTAAGTTGAATAGTGCCGGGAATTGCTCTTGACTTAAGAATATAATGGTCAAAAAGGACAGGCAAAGTTGTTTCCCTTCTGGAACTTACACTTTAATGGGGAGATAGACAATAAGCAAGTAAAAGTAATTGAACAAGGCAATTGCAAATACCACCCTCGGTGAGCTCTTGAAACACAAATTATTTCACCTGCATTCCACAGATACACAGGTGAATGTTTGCCTTGATAAATGCATAAAAGTGACTGAACTTTTGAGGTCCACTGGGCTTCTGTTTGATATTTACCGCTAGTGAATTTTCCAGCCTGTAAATCTCTTAGAACTTCTAAATACATTTTTTTTTCTTTTAGGTTGCAGAGAACACATCTTAGAAGATGAAAAACCTGAATCTATCAGTGACACTACTGACTTGGCTTTACCACCTGAAATGCCGATTTTGATTGATTTCCATGCTCTGAAAGACATCCTTGGGCCCCCGATGTATGAAATGGAGGTGATTCATTCTTTTTATTTCTTTTTGCTCCACTCAATGAAAGGAACACTTTATTGAGGCCCCAGGGCCGTAGGGCCTGGGCAGGAGGCTGCCCTTTGGGGAAGGAATAGCCTTATTCGACCTTTTTGGGAAGCAGGTTGTTGGTGTGGCCGCACTTCTTGCAGCAGTTGACAGCATGGGGGTGCAGGCGAGCACAGCTCTTGTGGCAGATCATCTTGTTGCAGTTGTATTTCTGGGCAAGGTGGCAGAGGGAAGGCTCTGTAATGCCACCTCTCAGGCACAGCATCCGGCGCAGGGTGGACTCTTTCTGGATGTTGTAGTCTAAGAGTGTGTGGCCATCCTTCAGCTGTTTGCCCTGAAATATCAGACACTGCTGGTCAGGTAGGATGCCCTACTTGTCTTGAATTTTGGCTTTGACATTCTCAGTGGCATCACTGGGCTCGACCTCAAGGGTGATGGTATTGCCTGTGAGGGTCTTCACAAAGATCCACATCTCAGCGTCTGCAGCTTGGCCAGTCTCACTCCGTTCTCATTTTTGTGTTGGTACTCACTGGTTTACTCAGGTGGTTGCTTAACAGAGAAGTAAAATTGGGTGTTTCCAGAGGCTGAATTTTGCCTTAAGATGGAAACTTTATTTCTATATGGTATTGTGTTTTAGTGCTTATTGTGATAATATGACTTGCCAGGAGCCAGAGATCCCAGCCATATCCTCTTTTAGAACCCCAGTCTCATTTTATTCTCTACCATTCAGTTCCATTTTAAGAACAATGCCTCTGACTCTTCTTCTTAGAAAAATTACATATTCTTATGTGTACTTTAAGGAGGGATTTCTTTGTGCTATCAAGGGCTTGGGGGAAGAGGCGGGGAATCAACCTGATACAGGTCTGAAAACACGAGCATAGCTTAGCTTCAGACTGCTAGTGCAGACCCAGATGACATCTTTCAGGAACCTATTGTTCCATTGTTAATAGTTCCTTTAGGGTTAAACCCACATGCAGGTCTAGCCCTATTTTCATCTTTCTCTCCTAACTATACCTCACAGCAGAAGGCCTGGGCGCCAAGACTGAGTTGAAGCAGCTGATGGAAATAGATGTTAGGCTATAACTGCTAAGGGCATTGTGAAATAATTTATAGGTGCTTAGATGAGCTTTCATACGTTGGTTACTATAAAAATGTATTATACTACTGAATTTAGCTTTATCATCACCTCCTTATCAGTTTAAGGAAAAAATATATTCAGAAAATAAATCTGATAAACTATGTAGAAGATAATCTCTCCATCTAACATTTGAAATCATTATCAGTAGATATGGTTTTCCTCAAGTTCTTACAACTGAGCAGATGAGAAATAGCCCCCAAGCCTGTCTTGTTTATCCATTTAAACTCTAAACTGGTCATTAAAGCTAATGAGCCTCTCTACAGAGCTCTCAGTTACAAGAACAGAACTTGTTTACTCTTGACAGTAAATCTGGACTTGAACAATAGAATCAGAAGCATTGTTTTGATTATTTGAATTCTTAAGATATCATGGATTTGAATTTTGAAGTGTTGAAAGAACTTGAGCAAAACATTGTTGATTGAGAAAGTGAACAAAACCTGCTTTCTCGTTCTGGGAGGATCCAGTGACTTTGTGAGTGAAGACGCAAACAGGTTTTGACTCCTGCATGGCCGATGGCCTTTTTCTGTAGGCTTTCCAGAAAAGTACGTTCCAACAGTTCTTTGAGGATTTAAACTAGAGCAGCAAATAAAGACAAAAGATTAATGCATGTCTCTGTTGCATATACCCCTCTCTCCCAGCCATTTCTGCTGATGTTAAGTTTGGAAGCATTGCTGACATTCCTGGAACATTAGCAAAGAAAGAGCCAAGAGAACAGAAATGAGAAATTTTATAAACACTGCTTACCAGTTATCCTTGTTAGCATCGGAGAACCTTATTTTCCTTGTAGCATGTGAGCTTTACATAGTAACACTTTTACTAACATGAGTCTGCAGAAAGACTCCAGTAGCCATTTTGTCTTTTATAGATAGCATCTTAGAATGGAAGATGTGGTGTGTCACGTGCGTCTGTGCGAAGAGACCACCAAACAGGCTTTGTGTGAGCAACAAGGCTGTTTATTTCACCTGGGTGCAGGCGGGCTGAGTCCGAAAGGAGGGTCAGCGAAGGGAGATAGGGGTGGGGCCATTTCATAGGATTTGGGTGGGTAGTGGAAAATTACAGTCAAAGGGGGTTGTTCTCTTGCTGGCAGGGGTGGGGGTCACAAGATGCTCAGTTGGGGAGCTTCTGAGCCAGGAGAAGGAATTTCACTAGGTTAATCGCTCAGTTAAGGTGGGACAGAAACAAATCACAATGGTGGAATGTCATCAGTTAAGGCAGGAACCAACCATTTTCACTTCTTTTGTGATTCTTCACTTGCTTCAGGCCATCTGGATGTATACATGCAGGTCACAGGGGATAGGATGGCTTAGCTTGGGCTCAGAGGCCTGACATGGTGTTTTGAGTGTTGGGAACATTGTGTTCATTTTTTTCATACTTGAAAGTGAGAACTCACCCTGTAGCCGGGGGTCTGTCTCTACCTGTAGTGGTCTGATGACCACCAGCCCCAAATTACTTAACCACACAGTCTACCTCTGCTTTTGCATCTATAAAATTAAGATTTATGGAACATTTCTTTCTTGTCCGTGAGGGCTGTCACTGTGCTAGGAGTGTAATTCCATTTTACATACAAGGGAAAAAGTGAGATTAAATGAATTATACAAATTCACGTAAGTGGCAGTTGGTAGAGTTAGGATTCAGACTCAGATCAGTTTATTCCAAGTCCATTATTCTTTCTACCCTTCCACAGTACCCTGTCAGGCCACGATAATTCCTGCCCTTGTCTGCTAGAAGAGAGTGGCAGTGATGTATTAGAGTTTTTTAAAAAGGCATCTGCTCTACATCAGATTCTCATTCATATTCTTACCAACTCTAGTGCTCTGTTTTGGAATGGGAGAGGCTGGGCTCAACTTGTTGACCACTCCCATTTTTGTATCTCTTGGCTATCAGGCACTGTGTAAGGCCCTCCACACGTGATCATTTAATCCTCAGTCATGGTTGTCTTTCCAATAACAGTTGAGGAAACAGGCTTAGAGTATTTAAATAACTTTAGAGAAGACACAACTTATGCCAGAAATGAGATTTGGTTCTAGACCTGACCAACTCCAAACCTAGTGCTTTGTTTATTACTCTAGAAAAACATCACAGGCAACCTGAGCAGGGCCTCTGTTCGTTGCAGAGAGCTCACAGGTGGACCTGAGCAGGGCCTCTGTTCTTTGCACTTCACAAGTGGCCAGTCTTATTTCTCTACTTCTTTGTGCTCTCCTAGGCAAAGAATCTGAAGGGAGAGGTTATACTAGGAATATTGGAATACATGTTGAGGTGTTCCCAAGATGTTAGAAGATACCTTTCGTTTGTTTGTTTTTACTTTTTGAGATGAGGTCTCACTCTGTCACCTAGGCTGGAGTGCAGTGGCATGATCATAGCTCACTGCAACCTCGACCTCCTGGGCTCAAGCTATTCTCCCACTTCAGCCTCCTGAGTAGCTGGGACCACAGGCGTGTGCTACCATACCCAGCTAATTTTTTCTGTATTTTTTTGTAGAGATGGGGTTTCACCATGTTGTCCCAGACTGGTCTCAAACTCCTGAGCTCAAGCCATCCACCTGCCTCAGCCTCCCAAAGTGCTGGAATTACAGGCATGAGCCACAAAACCCAGCCAATACCTTTTTTTTTGTCTAAATGACTGTATTCTCCCTTAGGGTAAATTACAGTCTAGGGTCTGTGGTTTCTTCTAGAAAGAGTTTGATTCATTTAATAAACAACTATTAAGGACCTAACATGTGCTTCTGGCAACACAGTAGTAAACAAGCAAGGTATGATGTCTGCCTTCATGGATCCCACTTTAATGCAGGAAAACAATAGACAAGTAAACAAATAATCACAAATTGAAGTTGATGCTATAGAGAAAACAAACAGGGTGGTACTGAGATAGACAGTAACTACTCTAGCTATATCTGAGGTCTGTTTTAGAGGTAGAAGTAGACATGCTGATGGGAAACATTTGGGGAATGAAGGAAACAGTTATCAAAAGGGACTTACAGGTTTCTGGCCAGAGTGACAGGGCATGTGTGTAGTAGTGCCATTTACTGAGATGGGGAACACTGGGGGAGGGAGATGAGGAGAGAGTGTTGCAAAGAAAACTGAGAGCTCTTTTGAACACATTACAGTTGAAATATCCAGGCTGGGCGCGGTGGCTCATGCCTGTAATCCCAGCACTTTGGGAGGCTGAGGCAGGTGGATTGCTTGAGTCTGGGAGTTCAAGACCAGCCTGGGTGACACGGCAAAATCCCTTCTCTACAAAAAATACAAAAATTAGCTGGGTGTAGTGGCTCACGCCTGTAGTCACAACTACTTGGGAGGCTGAGGTGGGAGGATCACTTGAGCCTGGGAGACGGAGGTTGCAATGAGCCGAGATCACGCCACTGCACTCCAGCCTGGGTGACAGAACAAGACCCTGTCTCAAAAAAATAAAATAAAAGTTAGAAATATCTGTGAGGCATAGAAGTAGAGACATTTGGACATTCAGATCTATTGCTCAGAGGAAATACCCAAGATGGAGATTTTAGAGTTGTTAGAAAATAGAGGATATTTAGAGCCCCAGATATTGAGGCTTTCACATCACCTAAGAAAAAAGGATACATTTTAAAAAAGCAGGTAGTCTAGAAGCAAGCCCTGAAGAACAGCATTATTTAGGGATCATATAGAGAGAAGAGGAGCCAACAAAGAAGTCAGGAAAAACAGAAAGGGACTGGGAAGGAACAAGCCTTCAGGGAAGAGGAAAACCAGAATGTTGTGCTGCCAGAGAGACAGAAGAGGAGAGTATTTCAAGAAAGAGGGGACATCAAAATGTGTTTACTGTTTGAGAGATCAAAGAAGATCAAGGTCAGAACAAATGTGTATTGGATTTGATGGCATGAAGGTTGTTGGTGACCTTGAAAGAGATTTCACAAGGAAGGAGTGGTGGGGATGGTAGAAATTGGAGTATGTTGAAGAGAGAATGGGAGGTGAGGAAGTAGAATTAGTGTGTAGGCAGCTCTTTAGAAGTTTGGCTGTAAACAATTGCAGAGAAATGAGGCAGCAAGAAGAGAATATGGATGTCAAAGGGAGAATGTTTTCAAAATAGTAGCTGCTGCTAAGAGTAATCCAGTAGAGAGCACAGGACTGATGTTGCAGGACAGAGCAGTGGTACGATAGAAACAAGGTCTCCAGGAAAGTGAGGGGGTGGGACCCAAAGCACCAGTGAGGAAATGGCTTTTGATGGGAGAAGGGATACCTTTTGCAGGATATTACGTAGAAAGGGACAAGAATATTGAGTTATTTATAAGGAAAAGAATATAATGATGGGGCTAACGTGTGTGAGCTGCACAAGAGAGGAGTGAAGCTAGGGCAGAGCTGCTGTATGATGGAAATGTGCTGGAGTTCATGGCTTGAGTACAGGTGAGCTAGAAGGATAAGAAATGATGGTCAGGGGTTTCAGAGGTAGTATGGTTTCTGTTGGTGATAAGTACCTGGAAGAGGGTGGCTGAGTTCAGGAGGCATTTAAGGAACTGAGAAGCCAGGTTCTGGGTGAGCATCATGCCTTCACTGAAGACACCCAGGGTGATAGCAGGGGCTGGGGCAGAAAGGAAGGAGCAGAGTTTAGAATCTTCCTGAGTGTCAGAGACAGTGAAGAGAGAGTCAGGATGGTAAAGCCAGCTGCCATAAGCAGGGGCTGAGAAGGGTAGAAGAATAAGGCCTGAAAGTTGCAAGGCAGCCTCTTACTGACTAAATTATAAACTCGGTCTCCTTGAGCTTGATGTCTTCCTCTGATAACTGGTGGTAAGCATGTGCACGTTATCACGGAGTTCGAATTTGGTGAGTCAGTGTACCCACTGCATTGCCCAGTAATACTAAAAACAATAAACAAATTCTAATTTCTGCAACTACCATACTCCCTAAAAACAGAGACCTATCCCCAATCACCAAAAAATCCCCATTGTTTTTCTAATCCAAATTTTGTACATATTTAATAACCTTATACCACCACTTACTGTTTTTTTACTTTCATCGAAGATGAATCTACAAAAATATATTAATGTCAAAAAATGTTACTGACCTAGCAAACTGGCAGTTGGGAAGTAAGGTAAGAAGGCACACTTTTATTAATTAATAATATCTCTTTAGTATTCCCTAAACAGATTGAAAAATGGTGGATTAGTTCATTCTTGCATTCCTCTAAAGAAATACCTGAAACCAGGCACAGTGGCTCACGCCTGTAAATCCCAGCACTTTGGGAGGCCAAGGTGGGCAGATCGCTTGAGTTCGAGACCAACCTGGGCAGCAAAGTGAGACCCGGTCTCTACAAAAAATACAGAATATCACCTGGGAGGCTGAGGTGGGATCCACCTGAGCCCAGAAGGTTGAGGCTGCAGTGAGCTGTGATCACACCACTGCACTCTAGCCTAGGTGACAGTGAAAACTCTGTCTCAAAAAAAAAAAAAAAAAAAAAGAGCCACCTGAGATTGGGTAATTTATAAAGAAAAGAGGTTTAATTGGCTCACGGTTTTGAAGGTTCTGCAGGAAGCATAGCTCCAGCATTAGGCCAGGTGCACTGGCTCACACCTGTAATCCCAGCACTTTGGGAGGCCAAGGGCAGGTGGATCATGAGGTCAGGATTTCGAGACCAGCCTGGCCAATATGGTGAAACCCCGTCTCTACTAAAAATACAAAATTAGCTGGGCGTGGTGGCGCACACCTGTAGTCTCAGCTACTTGGGAGGCCGAGGCAGAAGAACCGCTTGAACCCAGGAGGCGGAGGTTGCAGTGAGCTGAGATCGTGCCACTGCACTCCAGCTTGGGACACAGAGCGAGACTCCATCTCAAAAATAAATAAATAGCTCCAGCATCAGCTTCTGGGGAGGCCTCAGGAAACTTACAGTCTTGGCAGAAAGTGAAGGGGGAGCAGGCATATCATGTGGCCAGAGCAGGAGCAAGAGTGCAGGAGGGGAGGTGGCCACACACTTTTAAACAACCACCTCCCACAAGAACTCACTCACTATTGCGAGGACAGTACCAAGGGGATGGGGCTAAACCATTCATGAGAAATTTCCCTCCGTGATCCAGTCACCTCCCACCAGGCCCCACCTCCAACACTGAGGATTATAGTTCAACATGAGATTTGGTGGAGACACAGATCCAAACTATATCAAATGGGTTCTAGGAACTTAGCCTAGATTTCAAATTTAGGAACAGTATCATAGGTCACCTTTTCAAAATACATAAAGTTTCCTACAGAAACAAGATCAATTAAGTGCATGTTTTAAAAATAAAATAAAAATAAAGGTTACTACAAAAAAAGTGGGGAGGAGCAGGAGTGGGTGCAGGTGTCCCCAGGAAGCCTAGGCATAGCTCACACTGCATGTGCTATGACGGCGAGACTCAGAACTGCCCCGAATCCGAGGAGAGGCCATGCGAGTAGGTGGGCCTGGGCACCTCCTCAGTCCCTGGCTGTGCCCTTTCACTCTGTCACTGGGACACAGAATCCTGAGTCTTCTGGTTCAGGGAGCCTGCATGGAAAGAGTAGGTCACTGCCGGAAATCAGGCTGGTTTTAGGAAAAGGAACGGACATTAGGCACCTCCAAAGGGACAAAGGACCAATACACCTGGATGGGGACAGGATTCTCTCATTTGATTATTCCTGACTCATGTTTTCAGGTAGTCCCCCACCTCATATAAAAGCCTCAGTGTTGGCTTCTGACCATGGTGTATGAAAAGCCCTTGTCTAAAGGTTACTGCCCTGAGAAAATAATAAAGGAAGAAGAGGATAGACATGAAGACACTTTAAAGTCTCCTGAATAGAATGCACCCAGAAGCGAATTCCAGGAGATTCTGTCATCATGCTTGCCTTTCAAGCAAACAAAATTAGCTGCTAGAACTGAGAAAGAGTGTGAACACCAACTAAATGCCTCAAAGAATCATGGTAGTAAATTACTTCTCCGTGTTGCTCCATATAAACCTGCTATGCCACCTGTTGAAGGCAGCACTGATGCTGCATGTTCAATCTGGTCCAAGACCCCAACAGGAATCCGTTGTGCCAAGAAAAGGCCCTACTGGAAGGATTGGAGAGCAGCTGGTTCTCAGCAATGCAAGCATCAGGCCAGGCTGGGGCTGCTTAATGCTGCTTAAGAGATGACAGTGGTGGACCCCAGCACCTCTCCAAGGGATGTAGAATCTGCTCTTCCCATTTCTGAATGCTACTGAAACAAATCTACAACTAGAAAAATCAAATATTCATGAATTCAAGACTTGGGATCTCAGTACTAAGACTTTAAAGAAGTTGCCAGATGGATCGCTTCTGTGGTGACAGCCCTGGCAGGAGCATTCAAGTGCTCTATGAGCTACAAAAGAAACCAGTTGATGGTGTGAACACCACTACAGAGCAACCTGCACACCACAGAAATTTGACAGCTCAGGTTCTGTGTCTCACATGGCGCCACGCTTGTCCTTGGAAAGAAGGCCTACAAAATTCTTCATATCTCCATTCCTTGACATCTGCTGGCAAACTCCCACTCATATTTTAAGACTCAGCCTCTCCTGTGACACCTGTGTCTTCTCTCCAGACAGGGAGGGACCCTTGCCCTTCAGAGCTCCCCACACTGGAGTATAACTGCTCCTGTGTCTGATGCCCTTAGTCTCTCAGTGCCAGGAGGTATTCATGCTTATGTCCCCATGGCCTATAACAGAGCCTGCATCAGGATGCTTGGTAAAGACTGTTGAATGAATGTCAAATATGGGTCCCTCTGATGGGTCTATACGTGTTGGTCTAGGATTGGAAGGGTCACAAAGAGTTGTGCATACTTACAATTTCAATCAAATATCACTATTTTTAGTTAAGAGGGAACAGTAGTGTGAAATTGGCAATAATTAGATATGCCAAATGTTCTTTAAAAACTAATAGCATTGACATATTAAGAATGCAATCAGCCGGGCGCAGCAGCTCACACCTGTAATCCCAGCACTTTGGGAGGCTGAGGCAGGTGGATCATGAGGTCAGGAGTTCGAGACCAGCCTGGCCAAGACTGTGAAACCCCCGTCTCTGCTAAAAATACAAAAACTAGCCGGGCATGGTGACGCACGCCTGTAGTCCCAGCTACTTGGGAGGCTGAGGCAGGAGAATTGCTTGAACGCGGGAGGTGGAGGTTGCAGTGAGCCCAGATCGTGCCATTGCACTCCAGCCTGGGCGACAAGAGTGAAACTCCGTCTAAAAAAAAAGAATGCAATAATACATTAGAAGACACATTCTGTTTTTAGATTTTTACTTAAATATTTTAAGTACTTCCTTAATCTGCATATTTACCTTATTGATAGAATTATTTCAGAAGAAATTGATCATTTCATGGAACAAGATGTATTAGACACATAAGGAAAGTGAATCATAACAATTGTACAGGTGGGAAATTGAACAACAAAAATGACCCTGAGATACCCACATTCTACTTTGGCATATAGTGGGAAAAATATTCTAGACTTTAAGTCTAGGCCTATCTTGGCTAATGTAACTGATGACTTCACAAACCATTTATGGGACTAGAAGCTGAAATGAAAGTACTGGTGGATAAACATCATATTGAAATTACGTTGAGTCACGTATTTGCTATAAAACACAAATTGTTTTGTGTAAAGGGGTTAAGATGGCTGGAAAATTGTCTCCATTCAAGAGCAAGAAAGCAGCATGTGTCTTAACCTGTACCTTCATTTTTACTTGTACTTCATCATTTCTGAGGGAGAAATACATGGAAACCAGATGCTTGATTGTTATAGTTTCAGAACATGTCCTTAAAGAATATGACTCCCAAGTCTAAGAATTGTAGGTCTTTTGCTTCTTAGATAACTACTGTTAGCCTTGATCACAGAGATTCCAGGTTTGATAATAACTTCAGTTCTCCCCACTGTGTATGTAGATGTTAAGTTACTCAGATTTGGCATTATTCCCATTTTCAGGTTAATATCAGAACACTTGTTATCAAGTCAGGATAGTAATTGTGAGCCTAGATGCTCTAGGTTTGGCCGTACGTAGTTATCTACACCACCCACTGTCCCAATTAACAATTTACCAGTTCCTTCTACCCAAAGTACCAAGACTCTCCATCAAATGGGGAATATTGAAAACTGGCTTGGCTTCTTGAAGCAACATGGTAATCAATAAGAATCTTGGCTGGGCATGGTGGCTCATGCCTGCAGTCCCAGCACTTTAGGAGGCCAAGATGGGAAGATGGGAAGATCGCTCAAGCCCAGGAGATCAAGACCAGCCTGGACGACATCGTGAAACCCCATCTCTACGAAAAAATACAAAAATTAGCTGGGTATGGTCGTGGGTGCCTGTAGTCCCAGCTGCTGGGGAGCTGAGGTGGGAGATCACCTGAGCCCAGGAGGCAGTTGCAGTGAGCCCAGACTGCACCACTGCACTCCAGCCTGGGTGACAGAGTGAGACTCTGTCTCAAAACAAACAAAACAATAATCTGGCTGGGCGCGGTCGCTAATGTCTGTAATCCCAACACTTTGGGAGGCCGAGGAGGCAGATCACTTGAGGTCAGGAGTTCGAGACCAGCCTGGCCAACATGGTGAAACCCGTCTCTATTAAAAATACAAAAATTAGCCGGGCATGGTGGCACACACCTGTAATCCCAGCTACTTGGGAGGCTGAGGCAAGAGAATTGCTTGAACCAGGAGGCAGAGGTTGCAGTGAGCTGAGATCATACCTCTACACTCCAGCCTGAGCTACAGAGCGAGACTCTGTCTCAAAAAAACAAAAAACAAAAACAAGAATCTTACTACTGCTTCTTCGGGGATACTTTTGGTATTATTTTGACAAATGAATTTTGAGGATTCAAATATAAGAAAGGGATTATTCTTGGTAGAGCTAACAAAATTGTACCAAATGACTTTTTGTGTTAAACATGATTCATTCACCCAACCCTAGAAAGGAGCCTGAATGAAGTCTAATTTGGGTGACAGATTCCCACCCAAATTAAATGTATGTCATTCAGGTATAGAGAATTGATTTTATATTAGAAAAAACAAACCTTGTGAACAGTTTTATAAATAACTGTTTCATGATTTTCCTTAAGTAGTACTGATTTCTTACATATAGATCTTTTGTCTTTCTCCTCAAGTTAGTATAGAACAGGGCAAGTGGCAAAGCTCGAGGAAAGTGTGACCTGAGGTACATGCTGTCAGCTCAATGGTGCTGGAGTTTGGCCTCTCAAATCTCTAACCTGTCAAATGAAGTTAATTAGGATTAATTTTTTTTTAATGTATGTTTACTACTGAAAATAAGTGCTCGGCCAGGCGCAGAAGCTCACTTCTGTAATCCCAGCACTTTGGGAGGCCGAGGCTGGCGGATCACCTGAAGTCAGGAGTTTGAGACCAGCCTGGCCAACATGGCGAAACACCGTCTCTATTAAAAATACAAAAATTAGCTGGGTGTGGTGGCACATGCCTGTAATCCCAGCTACTCGGAGCCTGAGGCAGGAGAACTGCTTGAACCCAGGAGGTGGAGGTTGCGTTGAGCCAAGATTGCGCCATTGCACTCCAGCCCAGGCGACAGAGTGAGACTCATGTCTTTAAAAAAAAAAAAAAAAAAAAAAAAAGGAAAAGTGCCCAGTAGCTTCAATGGATGCCACATAATTTTGGAGTAATTTTTACAATCAGGAATTTCATTGTCCAAGCCCCTTAGAAAAAGAAGCAACCCAGCCCCATACCCAGAAAGTCAAGCTGTATAGTGCTGTTCCTTAGTGAGAAGGTCAACTCTCAGTAGAAAAATCTCCTGTTTGGATTAGTGCTTAGTTGACCTATTGTGTTCAGTTCCTCTAACACGAGTAACTTCTATTGGATAGGAAATTTTGAAGCTCAAAGGGTGTAATGAGAGTTAACATTACTTATTTTCCACTGTTACATTTAGTGTTTTCATAACTTGGATGTGTTAACCTATGGCCCATCAACTATGCTCCTAGTCTCAGGTGACAACATGTTCAACATAAGATGGCAGGCAGTACAGTGGACCTCTCATCCCATGGGAAAGAACCCAGGATGTTTATTATGTAGTATTGTATAGTCTCTGCAGCAGTAATAAAGTTAAAGGTAAGCATTGGAGAAGTAAAATCTAGAGTTTCTAATATAACCCTTCTCACTTTTCTTTTCAAAAAAAATAAGAGGGTCTCACCATGTTGCCCACGCTGGTCTCTATCGAACTCCTGGGCTCAAGCGATCCTCTTGCCTCAGCCTCCCAAAGTGCTAGGATTACAGGTATGAGCCACTGTGCATGGCCAAGCTCACTCTTCTTAAAGGTCTACTAATAAGAGGATTTCTACTTTTTGAAACAAATTCATGATTACCTAAAATGAAGCTAGGTTATGAAGTATATATAAATATGCAGCCCAATAGGCTGGGTGCGGTGGCTCACACGTGTAATCCCAGCACTTTGGGAGGCTGAGGCAGGCAGATCACTTGAGATCAGTCTGGCCAACACGGTGAGACCACATCTCTACAAAAAATACAAAAATTAGCTGGGTGTGGTGGCCTGTATGCGCCCATAGTTCCAGCTACTTGGGAGGCAAAGGCAGGAGAATCACTTGAAGCCAGGAGGCAGAGTTTTCAGTGAGCTGAAATTGTGTCACTGCACTTCAGCCTGGGCAATGGAGTGAGACTGTCTCAAAATATATATATATTTGCAGCCCAATAAAGATACTTAGATAAAACTATTGGATTTATTCCTTGAAAACTAGGGCATGTGTAACTAGATCTGGCTCATAAAAAGCCAAGTTATTTACATATATTTTAAGGTAAAATTGCTTCTGATAAATGTCAAAAAGGAAGTTCAGGTCTTTCTTCTGGCACAAAGCCAGAGAATAAGTGCTGAATGTGATGCAGAATCAGGTAACAAGGACTGAGGTAAGTGGCTGAAGTCTTCTGTGGAGTCAGCCGACTCTTGCAGGATTGTATGGTATCAGTCACCTTCAGCATTTGCCAACCCAACTCTGATCATTCTTCTTCTTTCAAGGTATCTCAGCGTTTGAGTCAGCCAGGAGTAGCAATAGGTTTGGCTTGGACTCCCTTAGGTGGAGAAATCATGTTCGTGGAGGCGAGTCGAATGGATGGCGAGGGCCAGTTAACTCTGACTGGCCAGCTCGGGGACGTGATGAAGGAGTCTGCCCACCTCGCTATCAGCTGGCTCCGCAGCAACGCAAAGAAGTACCAGCTGACCAATGGTAGGAGCCTGCACCCGGCCAGGCAGGCGTGACCCAGGAGGCGGCACCATTCCATGGCGGAGACTGGCATGAGCCCGAGACTGCCAGTTACACATCTAGCGAAGTACACACCGTTTTGAACCCCTGTGGAAATCCTAGTTCCCATTTCAGGACTATTTGACTAGTGCCTGAACTAGAAACTAATTCAAAAGGTTTATTTTGTTTTAATCCGACTTAGAGTAGAATGGAACTGTTCTTCCACACCCTCACTCAAATTGTACTGTCCACCAATATTTTGAAGAATTCATTTACCCAAAACGTTCATTTTCCCAAAACATTCATTTTTGTTTGTGACTTTTTTTTAGGAGAAAAAACAGGTTCAATTTTTCTACATTAAAGTCCCTTTTTCCTTTTTAAAGCTTTTGGAAGTTTTGATCTTCTTGACAACACAGACATCCATCTGCACTTCCCAGCTGGAGCTGTCACAAAAGATGGACCATCTGCTGGAGTTACCATAGTAACCTGTCTCGCCTCACTTTTTAGTGGGCGGCTGGTACGTTCAGATGTAGCCATGACTGGAGAAATTACACTGAGAGGTCTTGTTCTTCCAGTAAGTATGAAAAAACAATTTATATGATTATTTTTTATTTAATTTTTTAAAATTAATATTATTTTTAAATAGGGGTTTGCCTTCTATGAAAACCTTGGTTTTAAGTATATATTAAATTTTTATGCCTGTAACTAATTCATATTTTAAAATTTTGATCAAATTAAAGAAAAACTGACAATTTTTCACATTTTCCCTTTTTTTTTTTTTTTTTTTTTTGAAATAGGTCTCACTCTGTTGCCCAGGCTGGAGTGCAGTGGTGTGACTGTAGCTCACTATAGCCACCAAGTCCCGGGCTCAAGCGATCCTCCTGTCTGTCTACCGAATAGCTGGGACTATAGGAGCACGCCACCATGCTCAGCTAATTTATTTCATTTTGCGTAGAGACAGGGTCTCTCTGTGTTGTCCAGGCTTGTCTCGAACTCCAGGTCTCATGCAGTCCTCTCATCTCCACCTCCCAAAGTGCTGGGATTACTGGTGTGAGCCACCGCATTCAGCCCACGTTTTCCATTCTAAGATTTGCTAAGGGAAAAAAATATTAGTGTGGTCATCAGAAATATTGGCAGTTAACATGAAAATTTGAGGCCTTATTCTACTTGACAAATTGTTAAAGATATGGCACATGTGCAAAATGGGATAGTAGTTGTTTTTAAGCTTTAAGCCTGTTTCTTAAACTTGAAGTTTCTTTGAGACCTGCTGTCCCCCTGCAGAAAACTTTGCTAGTATAGAATGGAAACTCTAAATAAAGATTAACCATATCTAATGACTACATTTTGAAGAGGTTCTATACATGTGGGGTCTTGAGGCTCCAGATCCTAAACTGCTTATAAAAATAGTGTGATAAAATGTACAGAACTTGAGAGTATTTAAAGTTATTAGTTGCCAGTATTAGTCTACAACAGACTACACTACAATTTAGTCCACAACAAGATTTTGGCAGGTTCATAGCAAGATGAGGAAAAAAAAAAGAAATAGTCTTTTTTCTTTTTTCTATTGAGATGGAGTCCGGCTCTCTTACCCAGGCTGGAGTGCAATGGCACAATCTTGGCTCACTGCAACCTCTGCCTCTGAAGTTGAAGTGATTCTCCTGCCTCAGTCTCTCAACTAGCTGGGATTACAAGCATGCGCCACCACGCCCGGATAACTTTTTCTATTTTTAGAATCTCCATAGAACAAATGGGTTTTCTACTTGGTCCCCTCTCAGAGCAAATTGTAGCCCAAGTAAAGGCTTCCGCAGCCTCAGGAGAGAGAGCCGCAGTGGCCTGGGGCTTTGAGATTTGAAAGTGGTCAAAGAATTATTCAGGAAAAAACTATAGTGAAAAACAATTTGTTCTAACAATTGTTAGAACTCCAACATCTAAAAGGACTTCTAACAAACAGGAAAATGGAATGGAACAAATTATCCAAGAAATAATTGAACATTTCCTAGAAGTTAAGGCATCTTCAGATCGAAAGAACCATTACTAGCCAGGAAAAACATTTCATCCTCTTGACTTTTCAGATTACTGAGGATAAAGCGGCCTCAGCACTTACACTGGATGTGCAGTACCTTCAAAACTATGAGGGAAAATGGGCCAGGTGTGGCAGCTGACGTCTGTAATCCCAGCACTTTGAGAGGCTAAACAGGAGGATAGCTCAAGTCCAGGAGTTCAAGACCAGCCTGGGAAATATATCTCTACAAAAAATTGTTTTAAAAATAGTAATGAGGCTGGGTGTGGTGGCTCACGCCTGTAACTCCAACACTTTGGGAGGCCAAGGTGGGCGTATCACTTGAGGTTAGGAGTTTGAGACCAGCCTGGCCAACATGGTGAAACCCTGTCTCTACTAAAAATACAAAAAATTATCCGGATGTGGTGGCGCATGCCTGTAATCTCAGCTACTTGGGAGGCTGAGGCAGGAGAATCGCTTGAACCTGGGAGGCAGAAGTTGCAGTGAGCCAAGATTGTGCCACTGCACTCTAGCTTGGGTGACAGAGTAAGACTGTCTCAAAAAAAAAAAAAAAAAAAGTAATGAAAGCTGTGAGGGAAAATGTTTTAAATCTAGTCTTGTATACATGGCCTTAATATCAATCAAGTGTGAAAGTAAAATATTTTCAAACATGCAAGGAATCAGTTCATCTTACAGTCTTTTGAAGAAGGTACTTTGAAGGAGTACTTCAGCAGCATGAACAAAACCTTGAAAGAAGATGCCAGTGGGGCGGGAAGGCCCGGAGCAGCCAGCCAGTCTTAATTGGAGCACATGCTTAGAGGGCTCCCAGAGGGCTGTCTCCAGGGCTTGCATGTGCTGGGTGCTGTGATTGAGAGCAGTATTTGTGAGCGATTGCTGCGCAACACATTACCCCAAAGCAAGAATACTCCATACTCTTCAAGTTCCTGTGGGCCAGGAATTCAGGAGAGGCTGAGCTGGGTTCTTGTGGCCCAGGGTCTCTGGCCTTACAGTCTAGGTTTCAGCCAGGCCACAGTCACGTGAAGGCTGACAGGCTGGAGAAGCTGCTTCCATGGTGGTTGACTCATGTGACTGGCAGATTGGTCCTGTTTGGTGGCAGGAGGCCCCAGTTCCTCACCTGATGGACCTGCCCATAGGCTGCTTGAGTGACCTCAGACATGATGCCTGGCCACCTCCAGAGCAGGTGATCAAGAGAGATTCAGGCAGTAGCTCTGATTTTGTGTGACTCAGCCGTGGAGATCATACAGCATCACTCCCACCACACTCTGTTTCTTACCGAGTCACAAAGCCTGGCCCACATTCAAGCAGGGAGACCATTGTAGACATGTTTGAAAGCCACCATAGGAGCCTAGTTTGGGGATACGTTTTCTTCATTAACCAGCATGGAGGTCCTGGCTTTAAACCTGTAGAGAGGGAAGTAACCCCAGCACACAGCTAAGCTCTGCAGGAGCGGCACTCATGGTCAGAATCACATGCTGCTTTTTCAGATCAACCTGAAGACAAGACGGTTGTGATTACACCTGAATGCCAGTTTACTTTGACAGCATTTATAAAAACAATCATTGACAGAAGAAGAACTCATACCTATCAACAATTTAGAATCCCCCTCATCAGAGTCTTCAATATAACACCAGTTGAAACATTAAAAAAAGGTTACTACTTATCCTGGCTTTCCTAGCTCATACTATAACAAAACGGAAGATGATTTGGATGTTTTAAAATAGTAGTGGTTAAATTCAGTGAAAGAAAGCTGGGTCAGAGTTTCTTTCAGCTTGAGGGTGATCATTAACCCTAAAAACTTTTTTCTCTCCTTACAGGTGGGTGGAATTAAAGACAAAGTGCTGGCGGCACACAGAGCGGGACTGAAGCAAGTCATTATTCCTCGGAGAAATGAAAAAGACCTTGAGGGAATCCCAGGCAACGTACGACAGGATTTAAGTTTTGTCACAGCAAGCTGCCTGGATGAGGTTCTTAATGCAGCTTTTGATGGTGGCTTTACTGTCAAGACCAGACCTGGTCTGTTAAATAGCAAACTGTAGGTCCAAATCTCAACTTTTTAGAATTTTAAGTTATGAAGTGCTCAAAGGTACTGACACAGTTGATTTTATTCACACCATTAGGGGTATGCAAGATGTCCCTGTTTTATAAACATAATCACAACAGTAATAAACCTCAAGTAGTGGCTAGTGTTTAGTATAGAAATACAAGATGTTGATTTAGTAAACTGATAAAAATCGAATTCTTGTCTTGTTTTTAGTGGGATCCTTACTGTCCCTAGAAACATACAGCATAGTCGTTCTCAGCACAGTCTCCAGAACAGAAGCATCTGTAGTACCTGGTAACTTGTTAGAAATGTACATTCTCAGGCTCCACAGCAGGCCACCTGAATCAAATCCTGGGAGGTGGGGACAGAAATCTATGTTTTAAGAAGTCTTCCAGGTAATTCTGCTGCACACTCACGTTCAGGAACCACTGGTATAGACCATTACTTAGTGGATTTACCTGTAGAGTTTATTGGATCCTGAAACCAATCAATCACTTAGAACTGGGCAAAGATGAAAGTATAGCCAACTATTCTTGGCGCTATATATATTCAAGTGGGCCAGGCGTGATGGCTCACACCTGTAATTCCAGCACTTTGGGAGGTCAAGGTAGGCAGATCACTGAGCCCAACAGTTCAAGACAATCCTGGCCAACGGCGAAACTCTGTCTCTACAAAAAATATACAGGCGTGATGGCATGTGCCTGTAATCCCAGCTACTCAGGAAGCTGAGGCACAAGAATTGCCTGAACCCAGGAGGTGGAGGTTGCAGTGAGCTGGGATCGTGCCATTGCACTCCAGTCTGGCTGACAGCGAGACTCTGTCTCAAAAAAGGAAAGACTCAAGTGGACCCTACATTGAAGCCTACACATCCCAATAGAAGCCCCTTTTTATGCTGAGGGAAGCAGCCCTCAGAACATGATAGCTTGTATCCAGCAGAGTGGCACGTGCTGGCACACCTCACAGAAGCACCCTGGCCCTGGATGCCTGCAACCTCAGAAGAGTGCAGTTCCCAGAGGGAGGCAGCCATCCATCTGGGATGGTCCTAAGCATGGAATCCTAACTCCTGATTCTGTCTCCTATTTCTTGCTTGTCTATGCCAGTTCCCAAATCTGGTAGATGTCCATGCCCATGTGCTCCTGCTGGGACTCAAGTCAGGCTGTGTATGACTATGAAGTCAGGCTCATCTGCTTACTGGCTATGTGAACTTTTTGTATCTTGGTTTTCTTCATCCATGAAATCCAAGTAATACTACCTAATTGTTACTGTGGAGATTAAGTTCAAATGCAATGTGAAATAATATTAAGCAATTTCTAGTTATTATTCTAGCCAGTAATGGACTTCAGAATCTTTTATTACACAATATAAGAATATGTATGTAAAGACATTTTGGAATTTCCTGGATGAGAAAGAACTCTCGGCTGGGCATGGTGGCTCACACCTGTAACCCCAGCACTTTAGGAAATCGAGGCAAGTGGATCACTTAAGCTCAGGAGTTCAAGACCAGCCTGGGCAACATGGCAAAACCCCATTTCTACAAAAAATACAAAAATTAGCTGGGCATGGTGGCACCCGCCTGTAGCCCAGCTACTTGAGGCTGAGGTGGGAGGATCAGGGAGGTCGGGGCTGCAGTGAGCCAAGATCACGCCACTGCACTCCAGCACCCTGGGCGACAGAGTGAGACCCTGTCTCAAAAAAAAAAAAAAAAAAAATTCAGCCAAAATACTGTGATAAAATAGCAGACCTGCTGATAAAAGTTTATCTGAATGCATTCTGAGAGGAAAAGTCCAGACCTAGGACTAGTTATGGCAGTTGGAGAGAAAGAACATCAGGATGTTTGAAAATATGCCATTGACTATCTTAACTACTGTAATTTTATCATTTCCAACGTCATCTAACGGGGGACTAGAACAAACTGTGAATTCACTTTCAGCAACCAGAGGGAGCTAATCCACACCCACATCACTCTGCCCTGTTCCACCCAGCAGGGGCAACAAAGGATATAACTTGGGGTTCTTGGTATTCTTCCTTTAGTCCTGACACAGGCAGCCTTGCACTTTGTAGCAGCAGGAGGGCACTTGCTTTAAGCATGTCTTTCGAAAGGCGTCCATTGAGAGAATAATGCATTTTCCCCTTGCTGTGTATGACATGGAACAGTATGACCATTGCGCTTTTTTGTTTTGTTTTTTTAATTCCAGGGGTGGGAAGTTGGTTGTTTGAAGTCTAAGCTCTTCCTTTTTCACCTGGTTTTTTTTTTTTTGGTGGTGGGTGGGTGGGGGTTGGAGGGGGAAGAGCCAAAATTTTAACCATTTTTAAGCATATAATTCGGGGGTATCAGTTACTGGGTCTAAGCATGTCCACTATACATGCTTTTTTTTTTTTTTTTTTTTGAAATGGAGTCTTGCTCTGTTACGCAGGCTGTACTGCAGTGGCATGATCTCGGCTCACTGCAACCTCTGCCTCCCCAGTTCAAGCAATTCTCGTGCCTCAGCCTCCCAAGTAGCTGTGACTACAGGTGTGTGCCACCACGCCCAGCTAATTTTTGTATTTTTTAGTAGAGACAGGGTTTCACCATGTTGGCCAGGCTGGTCTCAAACTCCCAACCTCAAGTGGTCCACCCACCTTGGCCTCCCAAAGTGCTGGGATTACAGGCATGAGCCACCACACCCGGCTTACATGCATTTTTTATCACCACAAACTGAAACTCTGTACCCACTGAAAAAGAGCTCCAAATTCCACCCTCACCCCAGACCCTGGTAACCACTATTTCACTCTCTCTGAATTTCCCTTCATATGAGTGGGATCAAACAAGAGTTGTCCTTTTGTGTCTAGCATTCTTATTTAGCAAGCCATCAACTGCTCGAACAGTCACTGGGGCAACTACTTTTCGCCCAGTGTCCTCCAGAAAAGAAAGATCTGGAGGGTCAGGCCACTCTTTTTCTTCAAAATAATGAGGGGGTGCAGAAGGGTAGGGATGAACCTCTTCCTCCTTTGCCACTTTAGCTTTAGCTCAAAGGAACTCCAACTTTTTATTATTTGCAACAGTTAGCTTTCTTTGTTTCACATCTCTGCCTTGCAGAACCATGACCTATCAAGGTGTTTTGTCAAACAAAAACTAATACTTTCCCTGGGAAAAAGCCATGTGGTAGCACGTACCAGAACTTTTTATGGCCAAATAATACACCACTATATCCATAGACCACATTTGGTTTATCCACTCATCTGCTGATTGTTTCCCCCTCTTGGGTTTTATGAATAATGCTATGAACATGGGTGTGCACATCTCTCTTGAAGTCCCTTCTTAGGTCCTTTAGGGATACATATCCAGAAGCAGAACTGCTAGATCACATATGCTAAGGTCTGAATGTCCCCCCACCAAATTCATTTGTTGAAGCAACCACCAACGTGATATTAAGAGGTGAGGCTTTAGGAGGTGATTGTCATGAGAGCTCCATCCTCATTAATGGATTTAGTACCTTTATAAAGGGGCTCAAGGGAACCAATTACCTCCTTTTTGCCCTTCGATTCCCTTCCAACGTATGAGGACACAGCAACACGCCCCGTCCTAGAAGCTGAGACTGGGCCCTCAATAGATACCAGTCTGCTAGCATGCTGATTGTGGGCTTCTTAGTCTTCAGAACTATGAGAAATAAATTTGTACTTTTAAATTACCCAGTCTCAGGTATTCTGTTACGGTAACACAAATGACTAAGACAACAGGATAATTGTTTAACTTTTTGAGAACTCCCAAACTTTTCCACCGCAGCTGCACCATTTGACATTCCCTCCAGCAATGCACAAATGTTCCAGTTTCTCCACATCCTTGCCAACACTCATTTTCTGGGTTTTTTATAATAGCTCTCCAAATGGGTGTGACGTATTTTGATTCTGTCCCTAATGACTAGTGATGTCGAGCATTTTCTAGCATTGATTTTGAAGATGCTACCCAAAGGCCCCTTGTATCAAAATAAGCTGGATTTTTTTATTGAAAATTATTAACTCTAGGAATTTTAGTTCACTAGACTTAGGGATATGTGTATTTTACCAGTATTCCACGTTCTATGCATGGGTTTTTAAAACTTCTCAAGTATTAAAACTAAAAGCTTTAGGTGCTTTGCTTATCAAGAAATTCTACACTGTCCACTGGAGGCATCCATGTTTTTACTTGGCTCTGCCCCTTTAGTGGTCCCTCTGAACCTTACCTCAAACCATACATCTGCAGCAGAGATCCTTACTTGCTAGGTCGTTACAAATGCAAATACAATGAAGAATGTCATCTTTGTGATTGCTCCTGAAATAGTTCACGAGAAATCCATGACCGTAAAGTAATGTGATAGTGATGTCCACCACTGTGAGCCTCCAGTACTAGGTGATGATTGGTCTGCATTTACAGTGACCAAAATCAACTATGTAGCCAGGTAATTCACTGCTTGAGGGCTTTGGATTTTCCTTTATGAACTACTGAAATGAGGTCAACTTGACTATTACTAAGGGACATTTTGCTACAAAGAATGTTAGTTTTGCCAATTCCCTTTCCAAATCTAAAATTTATTTTAACCAGGATTTTAGATGTAAACATCAAGTAGTTTTGGTTGTTTCAATGAAGTAACATGTTTAAGCTCGCATTATTTGAAGTACTTCAGTTCCTATCCCCATGAAAATTGTATCCAGCAGCTACAAAAAAAAAAAAAAAAAAAAAAGACTACAGTTAGTCATTATCCAATTTGATGATTTATGGTCCAACACTAATGCTCATTTTTTTGTTTGTTTGTTTTACGAACATTTGGTGGATACCACAATGAAAACTGCACTATAAAAAAAAAAAAAAAAAAACGCTGAAAGAGGAAGGAAATATCAAAAAGGTCTGAATAGACAACAGGCAAATCTGGTGAGTGGTCATTGAGATGTTTTAAAAGTTACAACAAAAGGACTCCTAAAACAATTTTAGGAAAAGCTTTATTTGCCATGAAAATTCATTTCTTTGGAACGTACTATAGTTTGTACTTAATGAACTAAAGAATATTCAATGTGTTTAATATTTTGGGACCTAATAAAAATCTTTTGTATTAAGTAATAAGTTCAACTCTAACACTGTCAGCACATTTCTAGGCAATACAAACTCTTGAGGCTAAATCCTCATCCTGACATGACAGTGCAAGCCTGTCAAAATGTGACCCCAAAACCAGGTGTCCTTTTGCTCCATTATTTATATCTGTAAACCTGTTATGCTTTTCAGAATTTAGAAAGGCCTAAGAAAATTACATCTATGATAATAAAGTGTATTTCTTTGTCAGATTTCTAGAGCTATATAAGGATAGCGAAAATTTTGGTTCAGCAAGACACTAGGGTATCATGCCAGGCATAATAAGCACTTTATAGCACATCTAGCCTTCCTCATTCCCTTACGCAGTGGACATCATACCCTTTTGTGGAGGAGGGACCAGGCAGAGACGGTATTTAAATAAAAACTAGTAGATACAGGGTCAGAAGTCAACCCAGGCAGTTAGAATCTACAACCCACACTGTTTGCCACCAAATCTTAGTAGATGCTTGATAAGGAATTTTGTTTGGATGGTGCCATTTTTAGATAAACATATGTTTCTTTTGGTAAATTCAGGTTAGGATCATAAGCAGTAAACTACCAAATACTCCTTTGTGTTTTGAACATGCACACTGGATGAGTGGGGAGGGGAATGACAAAGCTTCAAACTCCGGGTCTCTGTAACACTCTATCTGTACCTTTCATGTTTAACCTACACAAATACCACAGTCCTGCGTGGTAGTTCACACACACTATTCACCCTGTCGAGTTCCGACATTACTTTTATGTCCATTCTAATGCAGCAGTCACAGACCGACCCCCCAGGTATGTTGCATTTGACCCATTATTTTCTTAATTTGGATTACTTACCAATTCTTCCAATCAGGAGTGCGAATGAAATAGAATTCTACCATTAGCAGAATCACTGCAGATGTTTCTGAATATGAAGAGCTTTTGGGGGTTGGAGGCGGCACACTATTATTTTGGTGAGCTAAGCTATCTACAGCCACTTACATAAGTTTGAAGTTTGCAGAAATGTGGGTCTTAAAATAATACTATTATAATAAAAATTACTCACAAAGGAAAAACGGTTCCCCAACAATTAACACACCAAACTGGCCCATGATTAAATAGGACAATTTCAAGTTTAGGGATATAAAAACAATATAACAAAGTTAATAAGTATCTCCCATACCTACCCCATGTACAACCTCCTGAAAGACACCAAAAGAAAGAAATGAAGGAAGTCTTCATTATAACAAGCAATTTCAGGACAAGAGTTATGCCTCATAAATCAAATGTGTAATGGACCAAGAAATATGGCTATAGATCTTACCTCTATAGGCTAAGAATATAAGACCCAAATACAAATAGTTAATACTAAAATGTCAAGCTTATTAACTGTTAAACACAAAATGTACTACCTTAATTTGCTTAAATTAGCAAAACATGAGGTGAAAATGGAAAACTTCACACTGCTACTGGTGTCCTCTGGAACCTCTCCAGAAAGCAATGATGAAGTATGTAAAAAATAATCCCAAGAATATAAACAGAAAACATACAGCTATGTTCATGGTTTACTTATATCCAGCAGGAACCTAGCTAAAACTACAGTGAATCCTCAAACTAACAAAAATTATTTTTCCAAGATTATTAAAGTGGTGAAACACTCAGATGATCATGTTGTGTGATGAAAGGGCTACACAGTAATACATAAAAGGGCTCCCAATATCTCTGAAAATAAACGTGGCTGGAGCCAGCGGCTCATGCCTGTAATCCCAGCACTTTAGGAGACCAAGGCAGGAGGATCACTTGAGCCCAAGGGGTTTGAGACCAGCCTGGGCAACACAGGGAGACCCCATCTCCACAAAAAAATTTAATTAGCCAAGCATGATGCTATACATCTGTACTCTCAGCTACGCAGGAGGATGAGGTGGGATGATCACTTGAGCCCAGGAGTTTGAGGCTGCAGTGAGCCGACTGCACCATTATACTCCAGCCTGGGTGACAGAGGATGAGCACATGTACATACACATAAAAAAACTGGAAAAATAAAAATGTCACCTGAGTGGACAGTAAGATTACAGATCTCAATTGTATATGCAGTTTCATAATTTCCAAAGTCTACATGAACTTTATAATCAAAACATTTAATACTAAAACTACAAAATGATATACCTCCATGAATATACCCAATATGTTTTGTTTTTTGAGCCAAGAGTCTCAGTCAGTCACCCACGCTGGAGTGCAGTGATACGATCTTGGCTCACTGCAACCTCTGCTTCCTGGGTTTAAGGGATTCTTCTGCCTCAGCCTCCCTAATAAGGTGTACCATCATGCCTGGCTTTTTTGTACTTTTAGAGACAGGGTTTCACCATGTTGGCCAGGCTGGTCTCGAACTCCTGACCTTAAGTGATCCACCCACCCTGGCCTCTCAAAGTGCTGGGATTACAGGTATGAGCTACAGCGTCCAGCCACGTTTATTTTGAAAGATATTGGGAGCCCTTTTACATATTGTTATGTAACGCTTTCACCATACAACATTAAATATGGAATAAAAGTCGCTTTTTCCAAGCACACATGCTAATGAACAGACCTGAATATAAATCTGTGGTTGAACTGTTATTCTCTTTCACCATAAAAATGGCTACGCAAGGCCGGGCGCAGTGGCTCACGCCTATAATCCCAGCACTTGGGAGGCAGGCGGATCACAAGGTCAGGAGATTGAGAACACCTTGACCAACGCGGTAAAACCCCGTCTCTACTAAAAATATAAAAATTGGCCGGGCATGGTGGCACGTGCCTGTAGTTCCAGCTACTCTGGAGGCTGAGGAAGGAGAATCGCTTAAACCTGGGAAGCTGAGGTTGCAGTGAGCCGAGATCATGCCACTTGCACTCCAGCCTGGGTGACAAGAGTGAAACTCCGTCTCAAAAAAAAAAAAAAAAAAAAAAAAAGCTCCACAAGCACATTATAACCAGTTCAAAAGATAATATTTATGTAAGGAAGAGACTACACAATCATCTTTTCTGAAAATGGATAACAGAAATAAACTCTTATCCAAAATTATCCAGAATCAGTGGTGGGGTAATGGTGAAGTCCAAATTTTCATTGACTGTCTAGGTTTACAGTACCCATAAAAACCACACAAAATTCTCTTTCACCATTCAGAAGGCAATTTCAGAATCTTGCCATGTGCCTCAAAGTAATTAGCAACAGTTAACTACATGGTACTAGAGGCATAATGGTAGCTAACATTCGCTGGATGCTGACATGAACAAAGCAGTTTCAGGTAACATACCTGTACCCCATTTAAACATTTTAAGTATCTACTATAATTTAACCCCACTTTACACATTAGGAAACTGGGGCCCAAGGTCACACAGCTGGTTAGTGGGGTAGAGCCAAGACTGGCACTTAGGTGCCTGGAAGTCTGGCTGCAGAACCAAGGCTCTTAGCCACTAGGCTATGAAATAGTGAATTTATTATATCATTGTGCTTTTTTAAAGAGGTGAAAAGTGATCAGCATTTTAGTCATTCTCCTGACCGTTGTAAGAATCAAAATGTGGGCAAGAGGGGCAGGGCATGGGAAAGACTAATCCAGAGGCCATATACCCAGTTATTTGCTGTGATTTAGAGTATAAATCTACCACACTTAAAAATGACAACACACAGCTTTCTGCTATATAATTAAAGTACGAAATGAAACAGGAAAATAACTTTGGATTTTATCAAACTTAGAGCTAAAGCAGACACAGTAAGATTTTTTTAATTTGCCAGATATTCTTTTAATGAGAATTATAAAAGACCAAAAACATTTTTTGCAAACTGCCTTTTTAAACAAATGATTTGCTTTTAATTACAAATACTGTGCATGACGATGCCTTCTTCTGCAAAACCAATAAATACAAGAACAAATTTTAAAACATGTGATTTGTCCAAGATATTTGAAAAAGGAAACAAAAGCCTGATTTGCAGTATTTATAAAAATCAATTTATTCTCTAACCTTTCAAAGATTAAGCTCAAAGGTGTGACTCATCTGTAGAAGACAGAAAGAGAGAGAGCATCTTATAGATGCTTTAAATAGCTTTTGATCATTTTTCCGACGTCACCTTTACTTTCTGAAACTCATGGCTTCACAAAATAGCTGATTTTAAAATATTTCTAATGAACTGATTAATGGGGGAAAAGAAAATATTGAACATGTTATAAATTTTTATCATAAACAAATACGCATATCAAAAGACACTAACTTTAAAATGGTACAAAAAAAAGGAAAAACCTGAATTACAGAAAAGTCAAATTTATTTAATGAAAAACTAAAATTAATAAAAATTAGCAAATACACACACACAAAAAGCACACAGCAGCACTATGTATTGACTCACAAAGGGGAAAAGCAGTGGCCCATGACCACTCAAGATGGCTTGTCAGTTAAAGGAAAAAACCCAAACACGCACACACCCACGCACGCACACACTCCCACGCAAAAACAAAAAAAAAAAAACTATTTTTCGACAATACAATCAATCTACAACAAACACAAAACTCAGAATTATTTTACAATGCTTCCTTTCTTAATACAAAAGATGCCCATCTTGGGTGTATATACATATATTTTTTCAGTGGTTTACTGTTGACTTATTTTTAAATATATTAGTGTTACTACATGCAACTGTTTCCTGTATTTAACAGCCTTTCTTTTTATTTACCTTCATGTGTCTAGCTTCCACCTACCGAAAGAGTTTTAGGTTGGCAGGCAGATGGGTGCCTTATTTTCTGTGAAACTGAAGTTTTAGACACTGGCCAGAAAATGTTTGATTGCCATTTCAACACATGGAAATAGTTACATTGATGCCTAAATTGCCATTTTCTGCAAAAAGCTGTGCAATGCTGGTGTCAAAGACTAGACAGTCGCTATTCATAATGGCTGTTGCAATTCCTTCATGAATAGATCGAGGAGTCGCTTCCCAAGTCAATCGTCGCCTATGACCATTTAGCTCAAGTCGGTAAGCAAAATTTTCAGCTTGCTTGCGTGTTCCTATCAGCTGTACGATTGCGAAGAACTGCTGGTGACCATCGTATTTTTCCTGTTTCTCTAAGACTAACATGAAGTGAAAGCCAAAACAGGACTGCATCATCACCCAGTCAACAGCACCAGGAAGATTAATGTCTGTAGCAAGGAAAACTATATCCTCTCCCTGTAGGGTTGTAATGGACTTATGCTGATGCATCAGATGGGGCATTACAGCATCCAGAGAGCCTTGCCATTTACAGGAAGCACCAGGGCACGGACAGGAATAAGGCCTAAACTCACAGAGCTCTTCGTGGTCTGCTTTTTCTGTGTGTGGCAGAGTTATTTCACATCCAGAAGAGGCATATTTACAGGGGAAAAGTACTGAATTAGCCACTTTCTCCATAGCCAAGTTGCGAATGGATCCCAAAGGGCCCCGGCAAGTTGGACAACATGTGAGCTTTGGGCGACAGTTGCTACAAACAAGATGGCCACTCTGACATTGAAGAATGGGTGGTAACACATAGTCAAAGCAGACTGGACACTCAAAAAGACTCGCCAAGTCATTGTTGGATGCAGTTGTGCCAGTCAGGGCAGGCACCCTCTGGGATGGTGGACACTTCGAGGTACCGGTAGGTAATGCTGTAGCAGTCTGACGGCTCATTTCTGAAATAAATACATAAGGAGGCAAGAGAAAAATAATTATAACCATGATTTACTTTATAAATAATGTTTACATGCCATAAGTCCTTTTAAAGTTTCATACAAAATTTACTGAGCAAAAGAGAAAGAAAAATAGGATTAAAAAAGTAAGATATTAAAAAAAAATTACACTGAATGTGCACTTTATCAGGATCTGTACACTGGATAAGCTCTCTTTTCAAAATATTCCGGAAAACATTTGGAACTCCCTTAATCGTCTTTGGATAGACTACATGGAATAATAAATGCTAAAACAGAAGATGGACCATAAACAACTAGAGAAACTATACAAGGAACCGAAGTTTAATCGAATCCGTTTTGCTAGGACTCTCCCTGAGGCTCCCTTACTCTATTTCTTTCTAATTTGGAGTCAGCTGTTGATAGGTACAGGGAGTTACAGGTGAACTCCTGTATAAAATCGGCACTCTGTATCCGCACGGTCTGCATCCGAGGACTTCACCAGCCATGGATTGAAAATATTCAGAAAAATTTATAAAGAATACAAAATTTTTAAAATACAGTCTATAACAACTATTTACATATTGTTTACATTGTATTAAGCAATCCAGAGATCACTTAAATTATACAGGAGAATATGCACATACAAATATGACACCATTTTCTATCAGGGACTTCAGCATCCTCAGGTTTTGGTATGGGGAAGGGGGTCCTAGAACTAATCCGAGGATACCGCGGGATAAATGTAGTTCCAATGCCAAAGAATCAGAGTATCACCTTCCATTAACTCTTCTTAATGGTAAGCAATTATCTACTCTAGAGGTGTATTTTGGAAATGAGGGGAGGGTCACAAGGGGAAAGGTCTGCTGCCATCCCATTATCCATCTCTATCTGATTAAGTCTTCCCCCCAAATTATCACCAGCCAGATATTAATCTTATTTGCTACTGATCAGTGCCCACCTCAAGAGTGAGGGGATGTACTCCCTAGTAAAGGTAGCGAAAATATAAAAATAAAAACACAACAAAGGTGAAGGGAGGCATGGGAGAAATGGAGGGCCATCTCAAAACTTTTTAGTCTAGTAGAGAAAGTATATCTTTCTGTTCTACTCTCAATCCACAATATGTATCAGACATAATGAACAAAGGAGGACAGTCAGGAAGAGACAATGAAAAAGGAAAGAATAAAGATGATACCACGGCAGAGATATATATGCCATACTGGCGGTGGGGGATGGAGTCAACAGGTGAAGAACCCCTTGCAGCCTAGGGTTCTCCAGCGTTGCTGAAACATTCATCAGCAGAGTAATCAACACTATTTAACAGGTAAATATCATCTGGAAGAAATAATCGACAATGTAACTCGTCAGGCTGAGTCAAAGATAAAAAAAGCAACTTTTCCCAGGAAGCTACCTGGGCTGGAATATGGCTGGCCACTATTTGTCTTGGGGGTGAAAAAAAAGATCAGTTGATGTCCTAAGACTACACTCCTAGTAACTCTACTAAGCCATAATCTTTTTTTTTTTTTTTGAGATGGAGTTTTGCTCGTTGCCTAGGCTGGAGTGCAATGGCGCGATCTCCGCTCACTGCCTCCCAAGTTCAAGCAATTCTCCTGCCTCAGCCTCCCAAGTAGCTGGGATTACAGGGGCCCGCCACCACGCCTGACTAATTTTTGTATTTTTAGTAGAGACGGGGTTTCACCATGGCTGGTCTCGAACTCCTGACCTCGTGATCCGCCCGCCTCAGCCTCCCAAAGTGCTGGGATTACAGGCATGAGCCACTGCGCCCGGCCACTAAGCCATATCAACAAAATTAAAGCCTCAAAATTAATGTTTTATCTCAATTATAGTCATTATTCTGTTGCAAGGAACTTTTAAGAAGCTATGTTGGTTACCAATGTGACCAAGTAAATGCAACTTGGGTTTCGATTACCCAAATGGTTACCAACTGATAGCTTAAATGAGGGCTGAGGGTGAAGGAAAAAATAAGATTAATTCCACGTCACTAAAGGGATATTTTAAAGTTCAAGAGGCAACAAAAGTGACAGAATTCCATCGTAATGTGTCTCATCATATGGACTCAGAACATGAATCAACTCTCATCTGAAGCCCAGTGTGACCCAGGTATTCTGTCCCCTGACAAAGGACTATAAAGGAGCTCTCCTGTAATCCAGTTTCCCTCTGAGTAGATTCTTTGTACATATGACATCCATTTTATGTCACTTGTAAAACAGTGGGCTCAGCATTGCCAAAACACCCTGGCTGTATGCTGTATGCCTACTGCATGGTCCACTTTACTTCAGTAAGCAGCGTAACAATTACAAAGTGGTTCCTTGGGCAAAAAACAGTCTAGTCAACCAATGCCTTTTAAATTACTAAATCAAACCAAAGAATCACATCCGAGGGCAGTAAACTCAGTTTATACTTAACACAACATAGCTACAGACCAAGCAAAACACTGTTGTTCACAATTTATTGACCTAGCAATAGTTATACATTTATCAACAACAGTTCGGGCTCACATTACAATGTGTATCTTTGCCATTTTCCAAATGGCACTTTTAACTCCTATTCAAAGTGTGAAAAAGAAGCGAAATGTGAACGGTATTTCTTGTGAATGGAGGTATTACAGGACAGCAACTGCTAAAGCCTCTCAAAGCTCCAAGGGTGGAACCCAGCTCCATCTTGAAACAGAAAAGGAATCCCAACCACACAGGCACCCTGCAGTAGGAACCAAGGACAGCCCTGCAGAAGTCATGACGTAACCTGAAGTTTGATTTAAACAGAAAAAAGCACAGCAGCCCAAATGAAACATGACTGAGAACCTCGGAAACGGCTCGATTCTGCTGCAGCCATTCCCTAAGCCAGGCAGGTTCCACTGACTAATAGCGTTCAAGTTTCACAGCCTCAGCAACCCATCCTCTTAATGTCAATACCTTTTCTCTTCCTTGTCCTGGCCGCTGGTAAACATGTGAACAAGACTCCCCTCCAGGAGTACAGAGAAGGTGGAGTAGCCTTTCCCGTCATGAGAAGTCAGGCCACGCATTGCGTTTCCCCCAGGAAGTAAAGGAAGAGGCCCGTCCTGGGCTCTTTCTGCTCCTAAGCACAGAAGACCCAAATTCACGTCTGAGGTCAGGATCCAAATACCATTTACTTCTCAGAAGCACCAGTTACAGAGATGGAGAAAGGAAGCCTTTCCATCCCCAGGAGGCAACCACACCTCCCTGTGAGCTCAAATTCGACTGCATCTCCAAAAATGGGAGCCACAGCTGCGCTGTCCTCCAATGTGCCCTAAGCTTTCGTCTGTCTCCCAAGTTTGTCTTCTCCAGATTCACTGGGTAGGCTCCTGCCCAGCTCCGGTGGAGGCCGCGGATGCAGGGGGCGACGCGCTGGCTGAGAAGGAAGTACGCTCCCTGAGCCAGCTCAGGGGCTACTGCAGGAGCCTGCCTGCCGGGAGAGCCATTTGGAGCCTCGGCCGGGGCTGGGCCTACGTCGGGAACGCCCACTCCAACCCGGGGCGCCAGGGCCAGTTCAGGGCGCGCGGCGCGCAGGGCGGTGCCCGTCTTGCTCGCGCAAGGGTGGGGCCGTGCCCGCAAGCCCCGCCCCCCAGCCAAAGAAGGGGGGGAGCCCCCGCCACCCCGCCGTTGACCCCATCCCACCCCAGCGACATCGAGCCTTCCTCAGCATTTCCACCAGTTTAAAATTAGGTGGAACCATGCTCTTTTCGGTAGGTCAGAACAGTCGAATATCGGCAGTTTCTTATGGTTTCGATCTAAGAGCTACAGCTTATCTAGGAAATGCGTGGCCACACTGGCTCTACGCTCCAGGTTTATCGTGCGAACTCTGAATTTTTAGAGTGAAAACATTCTCCCGAATTCATTCAACAGGTATTTACCGGGCATCAACTACCATATTTCCTCAATTCTAGCTCACTTCATTTCTCCTCCTATCGGCACTATATTTTAAACTCTCCTTACCCGCTGTGAAAAGACTTCGCAGGAAAAGTAGTAAGCACACTTCTGCCACATTAAACTCCTACTTAAACCTCCTAAGAGATTATACTCTCTTCCCACTCTGGGAAAGCCATCTTAAATGGCCTCATTAAACGCAGAGTAGCTTGTTTTGTTTTTAAACAAGCATTACCCTTGCCCCAATAAAGTCCTGGGCCTCAGATTTGCATTGCATCAGCTAGTGCGTGCAGAGGTTTAACCTGTCATTACATCATGCTTAGGGCAGCCTCCAAATGCAGCAAGAGCTGGCAGTGAGGAGTGAACCCAATGCAAGGAATTGCAGATTACCCACTTTCAGCAAGAAATTTTAACTCTAACCGCTTCCTCACTCTATTAAGTGTGTTCAATCACCTCAACCTCGTTTTACAATACAGGCTACACAAAACAGCATTAGGAAAAGAAATATAATTGAAAATAGACACAGCCCCACAACTACTTTTTTTCCCTTTTTTTGAGACAGGGTCTCACTCTGTTGCCCAGGTCTGAGTGCAGTGGCACAATCTCCACTCACTGCAGCCTCGGTCTTCTGGGCTCGAGCAATCCTCCCACCTCAATCTCCCCAGTAGCTAAGACCACAGGCTGGCACCACCACTCTCATTAATTTTCTTTGTATTTTTTTGTAAAGACAGGGAGTCCCCATGTTGCTCAGGCTGGTCTCGAACTCCTGGGCTGAAGCAATCAGCCTGCCTTGGCCTCCCAAAGTGCTGAGCCACTGTGCCCAGTCTGTATTTTTATTTTCTAATATTTTTTCATTCGACAGGTCTTAAATTTCCCTAGAGAAGAAAATTTCATATGTTTTAGAGAAACTCTTCCAAACACAACTATGAGAGAACCAAAATGTATACAACAAAAAGATGACTGATTATTTCTCAAGCAAAAGATATTTCACTGTTTACCAAACTCCAAAAGATCTGTACAGAGCCTTACAGCACACTCTGAAAACCACTGATCTATGGACAGGCTCCTCTACTTAATTAAGTCAGAAAAGTGGAAGCATTCTAGGGTCATCTACACTTGGATTCAGACCCCGGCTCCACCAGTTGTTGAGCTGTAAAACTGGACTGTTTCCAGCCTCAACTGGCTTTTGTCTAGACTGAGATGGGTAATTTATGTGTATCATGGATGGTACATATTCCAGAATATTTAAGTTTTCAGCTGAGACCTAATTGCCAAGTCATCAATTAGTCAGAGACCTAGAATTTGTAGATTCCAAGAAACACACTCCAAAAGATGCCTTAACCTTGCAAAGGTGACCAAACATGTCTGCCAAGAATCAACCACCATTTAATTTTTAGCACAATAAACCTTAATTCTCAACTAGGTAGAATATTTACACTAGTTTTACAAAAAGCTGAAAAGTTCACAGAAGTACCTTAAGACAAGCCCATAGAATCCAAAACTGGCAAAAATCCAAAACTTAGCAAGAATGCACTATTACCTACACTTTCTAAAGCCTACGTCCCAAGCCCAGTTTGGTATATAGTTTAAGTAGATGTCAATCTAAACAAAAACATTTTAGAATCAGCCTTTAATGTTGTCTTAGTAATTTCAGAGCATTCAGCCATTGCTTTACCACCTTAGCATACTTAACAGTAGAAAGATAAACTTTTATTCTCAATTCCACGTGGCAATCTTTGTTTCCTTTTATAAATTACTTATAAAAGTTTAAAATGGAGAAATGTAGTCAGATATGGAAAAAAAATCATAATATATTGTAAATGAAGTTACAAATAGAACACAGACGGGAGGGACGGGGTGAGAAATCAAGAGGGCTACAACATCAGACCAATGAATCAGTTACCTATATGAGGATACTGGTGATTTTTAGCTGTATTTTCTCCAAAGGAGACAATAAACTGCTTTATAAAGATTAGTCTGATTAACTGTGAAAACAGTCAAAATGAGCAAAAAGTAAAACATGTTTATTCTTAATTTAGTAAAAAACAACAACAACAACAAAAAAGAGCTGCGCGTGGTGGCTCACGCCTGTAATCCCAGCACTTTGGGAGGCCAAGGCAGGTGGATCACCTGAGGTCAGGAGTTCAAGACCATCCTGGCCAACATGGTGATGCTTTGCCTCTACAAAGTAAATACAAAAATTAGCCGGGCATGGTGGCGTGTGCCTGTAATCCCAGCTACTTGGGAGGCTGAGGCAGAAGAATCACTTGAACTCGGGAGGCGGAGGCTGCAGTGAGCCAAGATCGACTTGAACCCAGGAGGCGGAGGCTGCAGTGAGCCAAGATCGTGCCACTGCACTCCAACCTGGGCGACAGAGCAAGACTCCGTCTCAAAAAAAAAAGAAAGGGTAAGATGCGATTATCACTACCCCACCTCTAGTAACACAAAAATTATTCTTAGAAACAATAAAATATAAAATAAAATTATAGGTATCAGTTACAAATTTGCTCCTTCCATTAGAAATCTTAATTAAATAAAACTCCTCCATTCAAAACACTTAAGGCTTTTCTTGTTCCCAGAATGCCTTTAGGTTAAAAGGGTATTTTCCAAACTCATTTGACATTGTGGCAGGTATTATGTAGAAAATGTTTTACGTTAAAATGTTAATTAAACATTGCTTCTATTTTAAGACTTACTTGCTTCTTACACAATGACAAAATCAAGGCAAGTCTCCTAAAAATTCAACAAGTTAAAATGCCAAAAGTTAAAAAATCAAACACTGTTATAAGATGAGGACAATAAATTAAACAATCTATAGTTTCCAGAACTGTAGCAAAGCAATAAAATGATTTCTTAAAATTGTATGTTTTTCCTAAAACCTCCATTTTTCCTGAAGATAATTCTGAAAACTTTGCAGCTACAGAAGAAGTTACACTAATAGGTCTAGAAAGATTACTGGAGATGAGGGAAACCCAGGAAAGCTCCTGTCAACAGAAGACAAAGAGGAAAGGCAAATCCCGACTTAAATGTGTTCAAAGCAAAATACAACACTTGCTAAATCACTTTATTTTGAGGCTTCCACCCAAGCTAAAGATTAGCATATACATGGGGTTTGGTGGCTCATACCTGTAATCCCAGCACTTTGGGAGGCTGAGGTGGGAGGATCACTTGAGCCCAAGAGTTTGAGACAAGCCTAGGCAATACACTGAGACCTCATCTCCACAAAAAAAAATACAAAAAAAATTAGCTGGATGTGGTGGCATCCACTGCAGAGCCAGCTACTTGGGAGGCTGAGGTGGGACGCTCATCTGAGCCTGGGATGTAAAGGCTGTAATGAGCTATGTCTGTGCAACAGAGTGAGACCCTGTCTGGGAAAGAATAAATAAAGTGTAAGATCCCCCTAAAACAATGCAAGCCCTTCAACATGCCAATAGTAAAACTTTCCCTTTCCCACTAGACACAATAAAGATTGTACTAAGCTCCTAACTTTGTCAAAGCAATTAATCAAACCTAACTACACCTGAATCCTTAATTTTGTGGCGTGATCACAACACTTCAAAGAAAGTTTCTGAAAGGATTACATAAGTGATTAACTCTCCATCTTCTAAGTCTGAAGCTCTTGCATAAATTCCACAGCTTAGAATCCTGGTCACAACCCTCTTCCCTAAGAACTAAGTAAGTTATGCCCACTGTCTTCTGCTATTCAATGATGTAAGTGAAAGAAAAGCCTAATGCCATTTTCATTCTCAACCCTTTGCAGATAACCTTCTGATATGCTAAAGCATTTTCCAAAATATATAGGTATCCTCAATCTCCAGCAAGCGAACAGAGACTGATGGCAAGAATGGCCACTCCCTTCCCTTTCCCTTAAGTAGGAAGAGCCACATAAATTCTTATTACATTACTCTTGTAACTCCTTAACCCCTCTATATAAATTTTCATGCTTAATTTTCACGTCTTTCCTTGGACCTTGGTTGTTGGGTTTGCTCTTGCTGCTAGTCTCAATGGGTTCCAGAGTCAGCAAGCTAAACAACAGTTCTTCATTAACGAAGAACTGCCCCAAACACGTATTAAGCACCTACTAAGTGCCAGGTAGACTCAATGATTTACATATGTTCTCATTTAACCTTTCCAATGACCAGTTAGACATTTATCCCCACCTTACTTAAGAAAATAGATTTCGGCTGGGCACGGTGGCTCGCGCCTGTAATCCCAGCACTTTGGGAGGCTGAGGTGGGCGGATCATGAGGTCAGGATATCGAGACCACAGTGAAACCCCGTCTCTACTAAAAATACAAAAAATTAGCCAGGAGCGGTGGCGGGCGCCTGTAGTCCCAGCTACTCGGGAGACTGAGGCAGGAGAATGGCGTGAACCTGGGAGGTGGAGCTCGAAGTGAGCCTAGATCACGACACTGCCCTCCAGCCTGGGCGACAGAGCAAGACTCCATCTCAAAAAAAAAACAAAACAAAACAAAAAAAACCAAACAGATTTCAAGGACAGGCATGGTGACTCACACCTGTAATCCCAACAACTTTGGGAGGCCAAGGCTGGCGGGATCGCTTGAGGTCAGGAGTTTGAGATCAGCCTGGCCAACATGGTGAAAAGTTGTCTCTACTAAAAATACAAAAATTAGCCGGGTGTGGTGGCAGGTGCCTGTAATCCCAGCTACTCCAGAGGCTGAGGCATAAGAATCGCTTGAACCCGGGATGGGGAGGTTGCAGTAAGCCAAGATCGTGCCATTGCACTCCAGTCTGGGCAACAACAGTGAAATTCCATCTCAAAAAAAAAAAAAAAAAAAAAAAAAAGAGCAAGCTGGCACATGCCTGCAGTCTCAGCTACTCAAGAGGCTGAAGAGGGAGGATCATGTGAGCCCAAGAGTTCAAGGCTGTACTGCACCATGATTCTGTCTGTGAATAGCAACTGCACTCCAGCCTGGGCAATACAGTGCCTTGAAATAAATACGAGCACAGCCAGATGTTTTGTTGTCTCTAATCTCATCTTCTTTTGAATAACCCTAAAAAATAGTATGTATGTTCTCCTTACTTACCCTGGTATGGAATATTTAATTTGGCATTCAAAACATCTTTTCCATATTTACAAAAATGTGTCAAGAAAATAAACTTCCTGAAGTCTTTAAATTAAACCTTTACTTTCCATCAAAGTGATAGAATCACATATTCTAAGTCTGCCATTAAGTCATTAGATATGAAATTAAAGCAAAGTAAGTATCATGGAGAGGAAAGAGCAGAGAAGAGCAACAGAACCAGGCAGAGGGAACAGGCTTTTTCAACTTTTTATTTCATACCAGACATTACTAAAATTTTTAAATAACCTTAAAACTTTTTAGCAACACTTAAAATTATTGAAACGTCAGTCTTGATTACAAACTAATCTGCAATATAACCAAGTCTCAGTGTCTATATAAAAGCATTCAAATACTATTTACCTAGTTATCTGAATACAGCCATTTACTACCTTATGTTTTATATCCTCTCAGGATACAAAATTCTCAAACATTCCAGTGCACGCTTGCTCTTTTACTCCATCTTGGCATTTAAGCTGTGCTTTTTAAAACCTTACTTATAAAATTCATGGTACCTAGTTCTACACTCTACCATATAATACATTCAACTTCACATTACATCTGACAAATCTGGTAGGTAAGTATCTATACACACACACACACACACAGAGAAAAAAATTTTTACAGCAAATCAAAATTAGCAGTAATCTATAGAGTTTGTGATACTGAACTAAGCATAAAAGAGCATATTGCTAGGAAGACCAAAGAAATTAAAGAAACAGGGTAAAAAGTCACATTAGCAAGTCTGATACATTTTGATTGATGGCTCTTTACTAGTAAAATAGAAAAAAAGTAATGGAATTTATAGGAAAGAAATGCCATCTTTTAAAAAATCATGGAGCCTTATTAAAATTCAATTATATTCAGCTGAAATAGTTACAATCCGTGTTGACATAAGCAGTACCACCTGAAACTCTAGCCAAACCATTTTAGTTATTTCAACTAAGAATGTAACAGAAGAATTAACAACCTATACTAATTTCCCTCAAACTAAGATTCTATTCACACGGAGTTCACATTTCTCTAAAAATTTAATATTTTACTTTCATGTTTTTAATAGTCTAAAAAACAGTATCAGCACATTCTGAATCATCTGAATACACCTGTTAGCCATGTAATTAAATGCCTCTATTCATATTTATGGCCACACTGGCTCTAAGTTGGTCCTATTTTCTCTACGCAAGCTAAAGAGAAAAGCTGAGGTAGATCTAATACATAAATAATTCATTTGTGTGAAGCAAAGCCTAAATGCAAATGCCATCATGGTTTCCACTAAAGCACTTGTATGTCAGTGAAAAAAGTAAGATTTCATATGACCACATGATACAGGGCAATTAAGGTATGCTTAACTCAAAAAGAACCTGCCCGGTAACAGTCAATTTCGTAACCGTAAGTCAACCCCATAAGTGCAGTTTTAAGACTAAAATTCAGCCAACAGTATCCAATATTTTAGTGAATCAGTAATTTGAATTTCAATGGTTCTGTGGTTTTGTTTGTATTTAAATTGCAAGTTTTGAACTGTCAGCAACACCTGACAGAGTTGACGGATCACTGGGCCCCTGCCTAATAAACTCTATTCACCAACTTCACATACTCTTGGTTTTCCTATCTCACCAGTCACTCCTCAGCTTCCTTTTATTCCTGCTCTTCTCCCCAAATTATTGAAATTGTAGCTGCCTATAAATTACTGTAATCTCTTCCAAACCAGTCTGTTTCCATCCTTGTCTCCCACCCTTACACCCTAAGATGTTCTTTTCTTATGTACACTGGTACTTTGGTGATCTCATTCAGTCTCCTAGTTTTGAATTCCATCAACACGCTAAGGATTTCACAATTTTTATCTCCAGCCCAGATTTTAAAAATAAACACAACGCTCCAGATTTGTCTGAAACCCCAGATTTGTAAATCCAATTGCCCCTTCAGGGGAATGGCCAAAGAGAAACTCCTTATCACCTCCCGAAGTCTCTCCACTCAGAGTCTTCCTTTTTTCAATTGATAGAGACTCCATCCTTCCAGTTACTCAGGTCAAGCGCCTTCGAGTCAGCCTTGATTCTTCTCTTTCACAACATACATCTAAAACAGTCAGGAAATCTTATTACCTCCCTTCAAAATATATTCAGAATCCAACCATTCCTCCCTGCCTCTACCACTACCATCTAGTCCAAGCCACCAGTATCTCTCATCTGGATTACTGCAATATCCTCCCAACCAGTCTCATTGTTCCCAGCTATGTCTCCCACCCTCACCAGCTAATATGTTCTGAGCACAGCAATTAGATTAATTAATCCAGCTCCGTTTTATATCAGATGACGTAAATCTCTGCTCTACACCCTCCACTGGCTACCCATGTTAGAGTAAAAGCTGAAATCCTAAAAATAGCCCACAAGGGGCCATTATGTATAAGGATACAATATGGTGTTGTGTTCCCATTACTCTCTGACTTCATCTCCTACTTTGTTCCCCTCTACTCACTGCACTGACTTCCTTGCTCAGTGGCAATGCTAGGTTGCTCCTTTGGGCCTGTGTCTTAAAATACTTTTCTCCTGAATATCCATGTGGCTAACTCCCTAACTTTCAAATCTTTACGTGTTACATTCAATGACACTCACTCAGACCCTCTATTTAAAATAGCAAGCGGCACCCTGCCCACTGCCCCTCTGTGTACTCCTAAATCTTTGCCCATCTCACACCTCCTCCTCTTTTCCCAGCAAAGAATGTATTACCTTCTAACAGACTACATAATTCACTTATTATTTTTTATTTGTTGTTATAGGCACCCCCGTCCTCAATTGGAAGGTAGGATTTTTGTCTGGCTCAATTATGTATTCCAAAAACTTAATACAGTGCCTGGCACATAGTACAGGCTCCAATAAAATTTTTTTGGGTGAATAAATAAATCAGAAAACAAAAACTTTGGACTTTCGGGCAGCAACATCCAAAGTCAGAAAGCAACAGAACAATGCTTTTAAAATTCTCAAAGAAAATTATGCCCTAGAATTCTATACCCAACTATCCTGAAAGTGTTGAGGGCAGAATGATGACACAAAGTTTCAAAATACTACCTCCCCGGATATGTTCTTAGGAAGCTCCTGGAAGATAAGCTCTTCAAATACAAGGGAAATAACCAAGAAAAAGAACGGGGTTACAATAAACAGAAGACTGCATCTAGGAGAAAGGTAAAGAAACTATTGAAGATAATGACAACTTTATGCTAGAAGAGGGCAACTGAAGGCATCCAAACAATCTGATGGAACATTTAGACAAGCGGGAAGGAATGTGAGGTAGCATTAGCAGTAAGCACAGAAGAAAACAAAGCCAAAATAGGAAGGAAGAAAAAAGGTATTACCTACAAAAAATAAAAACTAAAAAATGCAGAGAAAGAAGTAATCAGTTTATTACATGGCTCAAACTGTGAATAACTTTGACAGGATACTGCAAATAAAAAAACTGCAGCGTTACTAACTAAATTAGGAATGTAGGAGTGAGAAGGGTATGCACATGTGATGGGGGCAAGAAGAGTTAAAGTCACAACCGGAAATCAACAAAGAAAGCAAAAAACTGAAATCTAGAAACAACAGAGGCGTGTTATTTAAAGACAAAGATAAATGCAAAAATAATCAGCTAAAAGAGGTCAAAGTGGTGGCTGAGGCAAGATAATCACTTGAACCCGGGCACGGAGGTTGCAGTGAGCCAAGATGGTGCCACTGAACTCCAGCTAGGGCGACACAGTGAGATTCTAAAAAGTCTATCCTCTAATGTTGGCAAAGGAGTGGGTGTGTATGGATACCTGTTTGTAATAGTAAACTGAAAACAGCCCTATCCTAAGAAAGTGGTTAAATTATGATCCATACAACAGAATACTGTGCTGCCTTTTTTAAATAAAATGGACTCACACATCAGACTTACTAACGTGTAAGAATCAACTGTTTAAACGGGGTGGGGGGAGAGAGGCCAGGAGCAGTGGCTCATGCCTGTAATCCCAGCAACTTTGGGAGGCTGAGACAGGTGGATCACTTGAGGTCAGGAGTTGGAGACCAGCCTGGCCAACATGGTGAAACTGTTTCTACTAAAAATACAAAAATTATCCAGGCATGGTGGTGGGCACCTGCAATCCCAGCTACTAGGGAGGCTGAGGCAGGAGAATTGCTTGAACGTAGGAGTTGGAGGGTACAGTGCGATGAGATCAGGCCACTACACTCCAGCCCGGGCGACAGAGCGAGACTCCGTCTCAAAAAAAAAAAAAAGCGGGGGGGGAGAAAAAAAAGCCACAGAATATACAGATTACAATTTCATTCAGGTTAAAAAAAAAAATAGGTAAGTATAATAGATGTGCACATTGATGTATCTATTTTCATGTATGTATGCATGTATATAGCATGTAATGAAACAGAAAAGAAACTGGAAGGACATCCAAACTGCAGAATGTAGTTTAATGTTTAAGATGCAGGATCAGACAAAGGGAGAGCAAGTCTGGAATCAGAAACCAGAGAGAGATGGGACCACTGAACTACAGGCACACAAAGCATCAAGAACTGCAAGAAACAGAGACTAAGCACAAATTCCATCGTTTGAAATTACAGTACCACAGTTCAAACATATATAGTTCTTAGAGATGATAATCGTGAGAAATACTACAAGAATTTAAGTCAGATCAAAGAAACTAACTTTAAAATATCTTTGGCTGAGTAAAACAAAAAAATGTGAATCACACACAGACTACACCAAAATGTCTACGATGTTTACTTTTTAGTAATCACATTATAAATAATAGTTTGGGGGTGAGGAGGGATTTCTGTATCTCTCCAATGTTTCATAAAATTATTGGCAATAAAAAATATTACACTTAAAAATTTTAATGCACATTTTATCATGTCTCCACATTTTCTATTAATGAATTGCTAGTAACTTCTACAAAATATCAAATACAGAATTCAAGAGCCGATTTTCTCCTTGCTTTCACTTTTTTTCTTAAAATTCCTCAAATAGATGGATACTTACAGGAAACTTAAAACCAGCCTATTCACAAAAAGCTACATATTTCGTAGACATTTTATTTTATACTATTAAAAAAAAAATCTTTTTTTTTTTTTTTTCTTGAGACAGAGTCTCGCTCTGTCGCCCAGGCTGGAGTGCAGTGGTGCAATCTCAGCTCACTGCAACCTCCACCTCCCAGGTTCAAGCAATTCTCCCGTCTCAGCCTCCCGAGTAGCTGGGATTACTGGCGCCCGGCACTACATCCGGCTGAAAATATCTTAAACATTTTAAAAGTTAACAAAATTTGTGATAGCCCCCCTCCCCTCACAAACTCAAAAGAATACAGTCTACAAAAATTAACTAACATCTGTATAGACAAGATACCCAAAGTTGTTCTAATAAAGCTAAATTAGGGCCCTCGACAAGTTTTTAAAAGTAAAGCTACCTTACCCAACAAGCCTGAGCTCTGGCAAACTCAAAAGGGCAAAATTTAATGTGAAATACAAAGGAAGGAAACCAGGAAGAAGTTTTTAACAGGGAGAGGGTTACTTCATTTTGTCAAATAAATTATTGAAGTAATCTTTCCAAGGTAGAGTCTTTGCAGAGAAGCTAGTATACACTTGTATTTACTGTATCAACCATCACTAGACCAAGGTGGTCGATGTGACACTAATAAATAACTACACTAAGTACAGTGAAATATTTTCTACAAAATTCAAGACTGGCATTAAAGTCCTTAAGAAAATATTTCTCACTGGCAAGATCTGTTTTATAAATATAATTAGTTCTCCAAAGGTTTTTCTCTTTCTAGTTTATTCCATGTGCCCAGACTCACTGTTCAAAACAAAAATGAATAAGCAAAAAAAAAAAAAAACAAGTTAAGTTCAAAATGACCGGGCAACCACAAACCTAATGGAAGGTTTCTGCCAGCTTTATTCTGGTCATACCTTGTCTGTAACATTAAACCTAAAGTTCTAGAAGACTTTTTTTTTTTTTTTTTTTGAGACAGAGTCTTGCTCTGTTGCCCAGGCTGGGTGCAGTGGCACCATCTCGGCTCACTGCAACCTACGCTTCCTGGGTTAAGTGATTCTCCTGCCTCAGCCTCCAAGTAGCTGGAATTACAGGGGGATGACACCATGCCCAGCTAATTTTTTTATTTTTAGTAGAGACAAGGACAGGGCTTCACCATGTTGGCCAGGCTAGTCTTGAACTCCTGACCTCAAATGATCCACCAGCCTCGGCCTCCCCAAAGTGCTGGGATTACAGGTGTGAGCCACCATGCTGAGCCTCCTGAAGATTTAAGGAAAAAAAAATCCTTCTAGAAATACTGGTCAGAAAGTATTTGAGATGGTCAGGGAAAAGAATAAGACTTAAAAAATAAAAGAAGGGCCAGGCGTGGCGGCTCACGCCTGTAATCCCAACAATTTGGGAGGCCGAGGCGGCAGGATTGCTAAAGCCTTTGAGTTTGAGACCAGCCTGGACAACATAGTGAGATCTCGTCTCTAATAAAAATAAAAATAGTAATAAAATAAAATAAGAAGTACCGGGACACATGGCTATTCAGCTGGTAACTTTGTCATGGATAAGCAAGTAATACTCCTTAATCACACAAAAAAACATAATGTTGAGTGAAAGAAGCCAAACAGAAATGAAAGAGTACAGGCCGGGCGCAGTGGCTCACGCCTGTAATCCTAGCACCTTGGGAGGCCGAGGCAGGCGGATCACCTGAGGTCGGGAGTTCGAGACCAGCTTGACCAACATGGAGAAACCCCATCTCTACTAAAAACAAAAAATTAGCCGAGCGTGGTGGTGCATGCCTGTAATCCCAGCTACTCGGGAGGCTGAGGCAGGAGAATCGCTTGAACCCGGGAGGTGGAAGTTGCCGTGAGCCAAGATTGTGCCATTGCACTCCAGCCTGGGCAACAAGAGTGAAACTTTGTCTCAAAACAACAACAACAACAACAAAAGAATGAAAGAGTACAAACTGTACCGTTCCATTCATATAAGGCACAAAATTAGGCAAAATAAATCTATGGTGTAAAAAGTCAAGAGGTGGTTTCCTGTGAAGGGGTTGGCTCCTTGTTTCTTCGATCTGGGAGGTGGTTACAATAGCGTTCCCTTTGTGAAAATATCAAGCTGTACACATGATTTGAGCACTTTTTCCATATGTATTTAGGCTAAATGTCAGCAAAATAGTTTACATTTAGAAAATAAAAGTCCTAATATTGCTCTATTCTCCTAGAATCTCCTTGAACAACAGCCAGATGCTAGTATCAGCTAACACTTCACAGCATCTCTCCTCTCTTTCCCTCTGCACAGTTCTTCAACCGTCTCTCTCTACTACCCATTTGCTCCAGCAACACTTCTCAGGTCCTAGAGCAGTCCAAATTCATCCCTACTTCATGGGGCCTTTATCTGGCTGCACCTTCCATCTAAGACGTACTCCTTCCCCCTTCAAAGGGCTCGCTCCTTATCCTTGGACACCAGGTCTCCCTTCCACCCCACTGGTCTCTCTTCAGCACTTTGACTCCTTTACAGTACACTTCACAATTTGTAATTCTGTTTCTTTCTTTCCTCACTAGAAGGTAAGTGGTAATATTTAGAGAAGTAACTTTCTCAACAACTAATCTTTTTACAATAAACACTTGGTGTGTTAGGCAATGTGCTTTTAGATGCGACGTAGGCAGTGTCCCTGCTCTCATGGAACTTAAAGTCACAAACACAACTAATAAGTGATAGAGCCAAGAGACACATCCAGATCTGACTCTTAAGGGCTTGTCCTCTTAGCCACTTAATTATACTGACACTCTAGCATTGGGACACGGGGGCTGGCGGGGGGCGGGGGGACGGCAGGGAACAGCAATATACTTAATAACTGTTCATGTACTAATAGAACTAAGGCTTAGAGAGGTTCAGTAATCTACCCAAAGTAGCACAAATAGACATTTCAGAGGCTAAACACAATCATGACCAAAGGCACAGAGATGCTAAAGCAGTGTTCAAGGAACAAAAGAACCCAGTCGGCCTAGGTAGGGCAAAGGGGAAACATAGGCAATAAGGCTAGAGAAGTTTGTAAGAAACACTATGCCTTGGTAAAAACAAAACGAAAAGGCTAGAAGAGTTTAACAAGGACAGTGTGGAGTCAGTCACTCAATAACTTTTTACTGAGCACCACCTATGTTCCAGAAAGAGTCCTAAACTCTTGAGACACAAAGATGACCAAGTCGTCATAGAGATTACAGTCTATTTGGGGAGGCATACAACTAAAGAAAAATTATAATTCAGGAGGATATGTTACAGTGGGGCCGAGCAGAGTGCTATGGGAACACAGAGATGACATCCAATTCAATGTGCGGAGTTCACAAAGAGCTTCTCAGCTAGTGATGTCCAGGCTGAGATAATAGAGCTTAATAGGATGAGAGGAGCTTGCAAGTAAAGTCTAAAATGGCAGGGGAGTAACAAGAGAGGCCAGCTCAGGAGAGGCTATGTACTTACGAACCATATCAAGAACTTAGGACTTCACACTGAAAGCCTTTTAAGTCAGGTTCACCTATTAGAAAGCTCACTTCAACTGCAGTAGGAAAACTGACTGTAAGGCTGGAGACCAAAAGGAGACCTCTTAAAGGTAGAAGGAATGAATGTAAATGTGAAAAAGAAAGGCAATGCCAGCTTTGAGATAGAGAACAGAAAAAATATCTGCAAAAGACGTATCTAAAAAAGAAATGTTATCCAAAATATGCAAACCTGGCCGAACACGGTGGCTCACGCCTGTAATCCCAGCACTTTGGGAGGCTGAGGCAGGCAGATCACTTGAGGCCTGGAGTTCACCAGGCTGGCCAACATGGCGAAACTCCTTCTCTACTAAAAATACAAAAATTAGCCGGGCACGGTGGCTCATTTCTCTAATCTCAGCTACTCAGGAGATACTCAGGAGGCTGAGCACGAGAACAACTGCTTGAGCCTGGGAGGCGGAGGTTGCAGTTAGCTGAGATGGTGCCACCGCACTCCAGTCTGGACAAGAGTAAGACTCTGTCTCCAAAACAAACAAACAAACAAACAAAAAATAATAAAAACTCACCAATAACAAAACAACCCAACCTAAAAAAAAGAGTCAAAAAGACCTTAACTAACTCCCCCCCAAAGAGATATACAGATAACAACTAGCATATGAAATGATGCTCCACATCACATGTCATCACCGAAATGCAAATTTAAAACAGTAAGATACCACTACAGGCCAGGCGCAGTGGCTCACACCTGTAATCCCCCCACTTTGGGAGGCCGAGGTGGGCAAATCACTTGAGGTCAGGAGCTCGAGACTGACCTGACCAGCATGCAAAACCCCGTCTCTACTAAAAGTAAAAAAAAAATTAGCCGGGCGTGGTGGTGTACACCTCTAATTCCAGCTACTCGGGAGGCTGAGGCAGGAGAAATCACTTGAACCTGGGATGTGGAGGTTGCAATGAGCCGAGATCACGCCATTGTTGCACTCCAGCCTGGGCGACAGAGTGAGACTCCGTCTCAAAAAAAAAAAAAAAAAGAACGGCTAAAATCCAGAACAGTGGTAACTCCAAATCCGGCCGAGGATACAGAGCAACAGGAACCCTCATTCATTGCTTGTAGGAATGCAAAATGGTACAACCAATCTGGAAGACAGTTTGGCAATTTCTTACAAAACTAAAGATACTCTTCACTTTGGGAGGCTAAGACAGGCAGATCACTTGAGATCAGGAGATCAAGACCAGCCTGGCCGACATGTTGAAACCCTGCCTCTACTAAAAATCCAAAAATTAGCTGGGCATGATGGCAGGCGCCTGTAATCCCAGCTACTCAGGAGGCTGAGGCACGAGAATCACTTGAACCCAGGAGGTGGAAGTTGCAGTGAGCTGAGATTGTGCCACTGTACTCCATCCCAGGGGACAGAGTGAGACTCCGTCTCAAAAAAACAGCAGCAAAACAACTAAACATACTCTTACTACCTGATCCAGCAATCACATTCCTTGGCATTTACCCAAAGGAGTTACAAACTCATGGCCACACAAAAACCTGCAAATGGACGTTTATAGCAGCTTTATTCAGAATTGCCAAGACTTGGAATCCAACCAAGACATCCTTCAGTAGGTGAATGGATAAACCAATTGTGGTACATCTAGACAACAGTATATTATGCAGCCCTAAAGAAATGAGTTACCAAGCCATAAAGACGTGGAGGAAACCTAAATGCATATTACTAAGTGAAAGAAGCCAATGTGAAAAGGCTACATATTTTAAAAGCCCAGCTACACATATGACATTCTGGAAAAGGCAAAACTATGGAGACAATAAAACAAAGATGATTAAGTTGGTTGGGGGTGTGGGGACAAATAGGTGGAGAACAGAGGATTTCTAGGGTGGTGAAAGCATTCATGTATGTCATTATGTATTTGTCTAAACCCATAAAATGTACGCCACTATAATCTTTGGGTAACAATGGTGTGTCAATGTAGGTTCCTCAATTGTAACAAACGTACCACTTTGGCCGGGAATGTTGATAATGAAGGAGGTTACACGTGTGGGGGCAGGGGCTACATGCGAAATCTCGTCTCTTCTACTCAATTTGCTATGAATCTAATGCTGCTCTAAAAAATAAAGTCAAATAAAAAAATCTGCACAAGGGGATATACGGGTCTACATCTCAGCAGGCAAAAAGATTGGAGGCCAGGCACAGCAGCTCACACCTGTAATCCCAGCACTTTGGGAGGCCGAGGTGAGCGGATTACTTGAGCCCAGGAGTTTGTCACCAGCCTAGGCAAGATGGCGAGACCTGACCTGGTCTCTACAAAATAACTTTTTAAAAAATTAGCCCAGTGTGGTGGCACATGCTCCTAGTCCCAGCCACTTATGAGGCTAAGGCGGGGGGATCCTTTGAGCCCAGGAGTTGAAGGCCACAATAAGCTATGACATCACCACTGCACTCCAGCCTGGGCAACAGAGCAACTCTATCTCAAAAAAAATAAAAATAAAAATAAAGCTCTGAATGTCATTAGAATATGCACAGTAGTAGGTGAGTAAACAAATACTTACTGAGCACTAGGTACTGAGGATATATATTAAAAACACAATTCTTGCCCTTATGCAGCAAATATTCTAGTAATTATAGCCATGGGAACTAAATCATTTAAAGTGCATTAGAAATCCTGCTATTTTGAAGAATACTATTAAGGATACTTATTGTAAAAAGGAAAATTTCCCTTTTTTGGGGGGGGATGGAAGGTTCTGGGGATTTCATATAGATTTTGTTGAAAGAGAGGGCTGTACCAAAAATATCTAGATTTTAACATTCCACAAGGCGAATATGGAAATTCCACAAAATTCTGTAATAAATCTCTTTAAACAAAGAACCTCCAACCTTTAAAAATTTTGTAAATGAACTGCTTAAAAATACAATTTAAGCAGTCATCTAAAACTTTGCAAATTACTAAACTTTGTTACCCTAGTTAAACTTTGTTACCTGTTTTCAAAACACCATACTCACTGAAAATCCTATTTGTTATGCTATGTCATTACTGACATAGCTAGATAATTCCTTCATAACTCCAAATTAACCTAATTATGCTTTTTAATTACAGATATTAAGAAAGAATATTTTTCTACAGCAATTTCGTAAGAACTTCCCGAAGCTTAGAAGGAATAGATTAATATTTAACAGATGTAAAATGCATTAAAATTGTTTCTGAATTTGTACTTTGTGGAATACTTATCCTGAAAAGTTATCAGTTTCACATCTATTATATGTATTTGTTTAAAATATTAAATGTTAGTAAATTATGTTGGAAAGATGCCAATAACGAAAAAAAAACTGGCATAAACTTTGGGGAACAAATTCTGGACATAATTGCAACTAACCATCCAAGATTACAGAAATCTGTATCTTTATTTAAATTTTCAGAATGAAACACTACACAACCAATTTGTGTAATCTACTTTGAGTCTCAAGATCTACCAGTCTAAAGTCCTCCTAACAACTAATTAAAATCCTCTCCACCATAATTTGAGCCAACAACTCCCAGATAAAATTACCAGACCATTACATTTGCCACCACACTACATTCTGCTCTTCAGTAACTTCTAAAAGTGATGGTAACACCATAGATACCATCATAGATACACACTCAAGTATTCACTGTCCCACTTTTCCAAGTTGGTTAACTCAAGTCCTTGAAAGTGAACTGATCAATAAATCTAAACTAGCTAAAAGGAGACCTCATTTTAATCAATTTGATTTTTTTTAATCACAAAGATATAGCCATTCAAATCCCCGGCCATAGCAATTTCCAAAATGCCACCATCTCAGAAAGTCTGTTAATTTATCATACAGATCTCCTTGTCCTTTTTAACAACAAAACGCATTGAAAGAAAAAAACCAGCACTAAAGATCTGTGACCTGATTTCACAGATTCTGGTCTATGCACTTTCATCATACCAACACATCATGCCAAGAAAACCTCCTAAGTTTAGCTATTAAACAACAGTCTTAACAGTAAGCATTTGTCGAGAACTTAGTATGGGCCTGCCACTGCTTTCAGTCCACCTATTGTCATCTCATCAATTCTCAACAGGGCTTGAAGTAGATACTGTCGTTACACCCATTTTGCAGATAAGGAAAGCGAAGCACAGAGAAGTATCTGCCCAAGGTCACAAACCGGTGGAACAGGATTTGACCCAAAGCAGACAGTCGGACTTCACAGCCCGTGCTCTCAACATCCAACTGCTGAAGAGTTAACAATTTACCCTTGACAGCCGCTATAAGCAAAGGTGGGGACAGTCAGAACACCGTCCTATATCCAGTATCCATGGTCTCTCTGCTTGTTCATGGCCTCTATGACTTCGGCAAAAGAGCTACACACAATCTGATTTTCCGAACACCCAAGCTGGACTTTTCTGAATGTCCGAGCAAACAAATTATGTATCTTTCCAGGAACCGGCAGACAACGAAAAAGAACCTACGCATCGGAGTGGCCCTGGTTATTCACTTTCTTAAGTTATAAATTTGGGAGAGTTAAGAAAGGACCCCAAACTACCCGGCAAATGAACCCTAGGAAATGCCAGGTTTATAATAAGCGAGAGCTCCCCCGGCACGCCGTTCACGCGCTCTCTTCTCTAACGACATAAACAAGGGAGGAGGCTGCATTCTTCCCACTGCACAATGAAGCCTCCGGCCGAAGCGGCAGGAAGAGGGCAGCCCCGTCCGGGACGGCTCCAGCCGGGGTTCGGGGGCAGAGAGTGGAGGCAGAGGCCCGCCGAGCGGCGCGGTGCGGCCCGGGCCTCCGGGCGCAGCGGGGAGAGGAGGGAGGGCAGGGCCCCGGCAGTTGCCCGCACTCAGCTGACCTCCGCCATGTTGGCCGCACACCCCGGGACCCTCCACAACAAAGGCCGGCACGAGGGCGCGGGGCGCGCCGGACGCCACCCCCGGCCGGGCCCGCCTCCCGGGCGCGCGGGGGCTGGGCCGCCGCCGAGGCCCTTCCCCCGCCCTCGGCCCGGCCGCGCGGGGCCGACCCCCGCCGCCACCCCGCCGGGCCCGGGGCTCCGGGGGCGGGGGCGAGCCGGCTTGCGAAGGCTGAGGGCAGGGGAGGGGCGGGGGGCGGCGCTCGACCGGGCGGCCCGGCTCCGGCCGAGACAAAGGCGCCGCCGCGCCGACGACTGCCCGCGCCCCGGCCGGGCCGCCCTTCCCGCCCTCCGCCATTACCGGGCCTGGGCGCCCGCCTGTCGGAGAGCCCCTCGCCGCCGGCTCCTCCCTCAGGCCGGGCCCCACTTACCTGTGGGCGGAGAGCGCGCCTCGGACCCCGGTCCTGGCACCAACGCGCTCCGTCGCCAACCCCCGCCGCCGCGGGCAGCGCCACCGCCTCTTCCCGGCGCCGAGACCGACGGGACACCCTGGGCCGCCGCCGCCTCTCGAGAGCGCGCCCCGCAACGGCCGCCCCGGCTCCCCCCTGGCCGCCGCCGCCGCCGCCGTTTCGCGCGTCCTCGAGCCCGCCGCGCGCCCCCGCTAAATACCACACACTGCGGCGGCGGCCATGAGGAGGCGCGGCCCCGCGCGCCGGGAGCCGGGGGGGGCGGGGCTTTCGCGGGCGCGCAGGCGCACAGGCGTTGGCGCGGCCGGCGGCGGCCTCCGCGGGCGTAGCTGTGTGGGTCTCTAAGGGCGGCAGTAGGTGCGGGGGCTACTCGGCTACCGTTGCTGCGCCCGTGCACTGCGCGTTCAACAGATCCTGGCACGTGGCGCTCTGGCCCGCGAGAAGCTAGCGCTTGCCCGCCGGGTCAGGGCGGCTCCTCCCGCGACGCTTTGTTCCGGGGCCGCGTGACCCCCCGGCTCCGGCCGGAGGGGTCGCCCAGCGGGATGCGAGCCCCAGGCTGGCAGCCACCGCGGCCTTGTGCCTTCCCCCTTGATTTGTCTGCTGATTTAGCCCAGCGCCTCCACGGATCCTTCCCAACTCCACTCAGTCCCAAAGAAAAAGCGGCTGCCCTGTCCGCCGACCGGGACCCCACCCCTAAGGAGAGTCCCAGCCTCTCCCGAGTTTGAGCCGATCCTCAGCAACAGCGGGACGAGCTTCAAAAGCTTGTTTCAGCTGAAAAGTGGCTAATGGGGAAGCACGCCTTTTCCTGTGTCCATGCTCATCTAGAAAGTCCCTAATTAGGGACTATGCATTCCACTTCTTGAAATAATAAATAAAAGGAAAACATCACTTCCAATTCTTTGATGGGTGCTATGAGCAGAAAGAAGCAAGCATCTGAGACATTTACAAGCCCTGACTGGAATTCCATGTAAGATCTATTAAAATGGTGTTCCGGCCGGACGCAGTGGCTCACGCCTGTAATCCCAGCACTTAGGGAAGCCGAGGCCGAAGGATTATCTGAGGTCAGGAGTTCGAGACCGGCCTGGCCAACATGGTGAAACCCTATCTCTACTAAAAATACAAAAATTAGCCGGGCGTGGTGGTGCACGCCTGTAGTCCCAGCTACTCGGGAGGCTGAGGCAGGAGAATGGCTTGAACCCGGGAGGCAGAGGTTGTAGTGAGCCAAGATCGCGCCACTGCACTCCAGCCTGGCGACAGAGCGAGACTCCGTCTCAAAAAAAAAAAAAAAAAAAAAAAAATGGTGTTCTGTATGAAAACCAAAAAACAGTTACTCTTTATATGGGATTTTAGAAACCAGGGACTCGTCTCCTCATCACCTCCAAGCTCCCCACCATCAGCAAATCTCTTTCGGTAGGAAGTTTTTAAGCAAGTGATCCACTGAGAACATAAGTTTCAGCAGAAAAAATTATCTTAGGTACTAACACAAGCTGTTAATTTCCGGCTTCCCTCAGCAAATTTGTAGTCTGCAACTCTGTTGATACTTCTGATCTCTTCTCAGCCTAATAATACTTTGCTTATTGTGGCTGCTCTTTTCCTCTGGGACCATTAGCAAATCCAAACAATGTTTCTTGAAGTTGGGAAAGTAAAGAAACGCTCTTAGCCGCAAGCGTTATATATTACTAATATGCTGGTCCCCAAAGCCCAAAAGTCAAAGAACTTGGGTGAGTTATATAGGTCCATATAGTTTTTGATCGCGCTATCATTCATTTTTGCAACGACCAGTATTTTCAGAGGGAGCCTAAGACGTTCTGTATACACTGTGCCGGTCATGGAGCTTACCAAAATGAGGGAGACATTTATGTACTTGTTCATTTATTCAGGCAGACAAAATGCTAGGTTCTGGAAATACGGAGCTGCTAGCTCTGAACTCAAAACATATACAGTACAACCCAGTGGTGGACTCAAACAATCTCATAAGTAAATGTGCCACCACAGTGTGAAAAAAATTGCAAAAGAAAAAAAGGTGTCTGGTACTAAGAAGGTGCATATTAGGACAGGTATATAATAGAATAAGTGACTGAGTAAGGACGTGAAGGATTAGGGATTAGAAGGAATGAACTGGTTCAGGCCAGGCATGGTAGTTCATGCCAATAATCCCAACACTTTGGGAGGCCAATGAGTCGCTGGACACCAAGAGTTTGAGAACAACCTGGGCAACACAGCAAGACCCAATTTCTGCAAAAAATAAAAATATTAGGGAGCTGGGCATGGTGGCTCACGCCTGTAATCCCAGCATTTTGGGAGGCCAAGGTGGGCAAATCACCTGAGGTCAGGAGTTCGAGACCAGCCTGACCAACATGGTGAATCCCCATTTCTACTAAAAATACAAAAAATTAGCTGGGTGTGGTGGCAGGCGCCCTATAATCCCAGCTACTTGGAAGGCCGAGGCAGGAGAATCACTTGAACCCAGGAGGCAGAGGTTGCAGTGAGCTGAGATGGCACCATTGCACTCCAGCCTGGGCAACAAGAGCAAAACTCCATCTCAAAAAAAAGAAAAAAAAATATATATATATATATATATATATGCCAGGCACGGTGGTACACACCTGTAGTCCCAGCACTCAGGAGGCTTAAGTGGGAGGGTCACTTGAACCTAGGAGTTGGAGGCTGTTATGAACTGTGATTACATCACGGTACTCAGCCTGGGCCACAGAGCCAGATTCTATCTCTAAAAAAGAAAGAAAGGAAAATAACTTTCCTTTTGAGGGGGTAGTAGAAAGTGGAGTACCTGAATAAGGCGAAAAGCATTTCAGAAGAAAACTTGGTGTGGTAAGAAGCCTACTCAATTCTATAAACAAAAAAAATCACCCTCTTGCAGAGTTTTTTCTTGGGGAGAAGGGTTGGGGAAGGGATTGAGAGGGCTAAGGCACTGGGATGTGGTGTAGACCATGGTGCTGAAGAAGCCAGTGGGGTTTGGAGTGCTGGGCTTTTCTATAGATAAACTGTCAAGGAAGCAGAGTCACCTCCCTGAGGGCCAAGTTACAGAATGGAGCATCTGTATCTGGCTGGTGAAGCCAAGAAACGATTTGTTGAAGCAATAAAGTTTGAACTGGGTCCTGGCTAAGGAGTGGGAGTTTTCCAGATGAAGGTGGAAAGGTTTTCCAAGCAGAAGGGATAGTCACTAAAGAGAATGGTGTGTCCAAGACTGAATGGACATGGGAGGGAGGAAAGACTGGCCACAGCTGGAAGCAGGATCCTGCAACTCAGGAAGGAGGTCACAGGTCACTGCCCTTTGGGGGCTGGCTATGTGCTCCATGCAGGCAGGTTTTGTGGAGTCATATGGAGCACAGAGTGCCTAATGTAAGTAAATGCCTTAAGAAAAAACAAGGTCATTTTATTTTTATCTTAGAGATAGGATTTTGCTCTGTTGCCCAAGCTGGAGTGCCGTGACACAATCAAAGCTCACTACAAGGCTGGGAGCAGTGGCTCACACCTGCAATCCCAGCACTTTGGGAGGCCAAGGTGGGCAGATTACTTGAGGTCAGGAGTTCAGGACCAGCCTGGCCAACATGGCCAAACCCCGTGTCTTCTAAAATACAAAAATTACCCGGGCATGTTGGTGCATGCCTATAATCCCAGCTACTCAGGTGGCTGAGGCACGAGAATCGCTTGAACCCAGGAGGCAGAGGTTGCAGTGAGCCGATACTGTGCCACTGCACTCCAGCCTGGGCGACAGAGCAGACTGTCTCAAAAAAAATTTTTTTTGAAAGCTTACTGCATGCAGCCTTGAACTCCTGGACTGAAGCGATTCTCCCACCTCAGCCTTCCAAGTAGCTGGGACTGCGGGCATGTGCCATGACACCAGGATAACTTTCAACTTTTTGTAGAGATGGGGGGGTCTTGCTATATTGTCCAGGCTGGTCTCAAACTCCTGGCTTCAAGTGATCCTCCTGCCTTGGCCTCCCAAAGTCAAAGTGACGGGATTATAGGCGTGAGCCAACGTGCCTGGTCCCCAGGGTTCATTTTAGAGCTAGCATTTTGAGCTCTTGTCAATTTCAATTAAGGCATAACCAGACTTTACAAGATGGAATTGTGTGACATACTTTTAAGCAACAAGATAGACTCTGATCTGAACAAACTGCCAGGCAAAATTTAGAAATTTAGGCAGGTGTGGTGGTGCATGCCTGTTGTCCTAGCCATCCTGAAGGCTGCGGCAAGAGGATCACTTGAGCCCAGGAGTTTGAGGCTGCAGTGAGCTATGATCACGCCACTACACTCCAGCCTAGGCAACAGAATGAGAACTTATCTCTTAAATAAATAGGCTGAGTGTGGTGGCTCATGCCTGTAATCCCAGCACTTTGGGAGGCCAAGGCAGGCAGATCACTGGAGGCCAGGAGTTCGAGACCAGCCTGACCATCATGGGGAAACCCCATCTCTACTAAAAATACAAAAATTAGCTGGGCGTGGTGGCGCACACTTGTAATCCTTCGGAGACTACTTGGGAGACTGAGGCAAGAGAATCACCTGAACCCAAGAGGCAGAGGTTGCAGAGAGCCAAGATCAAGCCACTGCACTCCAGCCTGGGCAACAGAGCGAGACTCTGTCTCAAAATAAATAAATAAATAGGCATGAAGCAAACACGTGACACATACAAAAGTGTAGATAAACTTAACATTTAGTGGCATCTCCTCTTACCGGTTAGGTTCTAAACCTTACCCAAAGAATGAAAAAATAGGCTGGGTGCGGTGGCTCACGCCTATAATCCCAGCAGTTTGGGAGGCCAAGGTGGCAGATCACCTGAGGTCAGGAGTTCAAGACTAGCCTGACCAACACAGTGAAACGCTGTCTCTTCTAAAAATACAAAAATTAGCCGGGCATGCTGGCAGGCACCTGTAATCCCAGCTACTCAGAAAGCTGAGGCAGGAGAATCACTTGAACTCAGGAGGCGGGGGTTGCAGTGAGCCGAGATGGTGCCATTGCACTCCAGTCTGGGTGACGAGTGAAACTCTGTCTCAAAAAAAGAAAAAAAAATCACCTTTGAAAATATTTTCAATTGCCCATAAATTACAGTATACATAATTTTGTTTATAAAATCCCATACTGGGCTGGGTACGGTGGCTCACACCTGTAATCCCAGCACTTTGGGAGGCCAAGAGGGTGGATCACCTGAGGTCAGGAGTTCGAGAGTAGCCTGGCCAACATGGTGAAACCCTGTCTCTACTAAAAATGCAAAAATTAGCTGAGCGTGGTGGCACGCGCCTGTAATCCCAGCTATCTCAGAGGCTGAGGCAGGAGAATCGCTTGAACCCGGGAGGCAGAGGTTGCAGTGAGGCAGAGATCAGGCCATTGCACTCCAGCCTGGGCAACAGAGCGAGTCTCTGTCTCAAAAAAATAAAAATAAAAATAGAAAAATCCCATACTGGGCACGTATGTACAAATTCGCAGTGTATGATAAAGTTTATATGTGCAAAACACTAGTTTACAGTATTCCTAATTACATGATTTAAACTGCAATTTTACTTTCACATTTTTGGGGAGAAGTTATAGCTCCTCAATACACGGGAAGGTCAATAGAGTTCGGTTCACTTCAGTTTAGAGGTAAATTTTCCATTTTTACAGACTATGTGCTGGGCATAGCCATGTGGCCTTGACCTGGTTGTGAAGAGCAGAGTTCTGTCCTGGCCGAGGAGCAGCTCTGGGGTGAGATGTGTTTCTCGCCCCCAGAACCCCTGGGCCGCTCTGCAAGCAGTAAAATGGATACGGACTAAGAGAGAACTTGCCAACGTGGCGATTAAAGTTCTAAACACCCGGCTTTGCCAAAGTCAGATTTTGTCCTCCTTATCCCCCATCCCTTCCTCTACCCAACAGCATTTGTCCATCTGAAAATAACAGTCTGTCTCTGGCCCACTGTTGACAGTCGAGGACTTACCTTATAAACTAGTGGATTCTCTTAAACTGCAGGGGTGCCCAGGACACCGTGTCCCCTAAGGATGCCACACGCCAGTCGTGAAGTGCTGGATCATTGACGTCAGGCACCCAGAAGCAACTTCTGCCTCTGAAATTCTCAAACTTGCTTTTCTTGGCTTAGTTTGTGCCTGCTCTCCTCTAGAAGAGTCCAAATTACTTCTTACTTTCCCCACTTCCCTTTTATACAAAACAAATCTAATCGGGTTAATTCTATCTCTGAGAATTCCTACCTAGATTTGGGCGGGGCTCAATCTGATTTGGTTAATTCTGGGTGGTAGCTATGGGTGGGACATGAAGATCACCATTATAAATTTAATTTATTCCCCCTCTCAAAAAAATGTACCTTCCATTTGAAAGAAAATAGCTCCCCTGTGGGGATAACTAAGCACCTTTTCTGAACAGGGAGGTGACTCTGCTTCCTTGATAGTTTATCTATAGAAAAGCATTTTGTAAACTGTAAAGCCTATCCAAATAATCCTCCAATTGATGGGATTTCAGTAACGGTGACAAATATTTTCAGGCCACATCTGGATAGGGAGCCTTCCTGGTCCCCTCAAATCACATCAAATGGTAATTCCATCTATTGCAATGGAACATAACGCTCTGGTCCTGCGTCTGGCCCGTAGTTAAGGTACCAGTGATGTAAATTACTTTCCTCTTATGAATAAAACAGGCACTGGCCAGGCAAGGTGGCTCACACCTGTAATCCTAGCACTTTGGGAGGCCAAGGCAAGAGGATCACTTGAGGCCCAGAAGTTCCAGACCAACCTAAGAACATAGCAAGACCCCGTCCCTATAAAAAGTTTAAAAATTAGTCCGGCATGGTGGTGTGGGCCTGTAATCTCAGCTAATCAGGAGGCCAAAATGAGAGGATTGCTTGAACCTGGGAATTTGAGGCCATAGTGAGCCGCGACTGTGCCCCTGCCCTCCCATCTGGGTGACAGAGGGACACTCCATCTCTAAAAACATAAAAATAAATGAATAAATAAAACAGGCACTGATGAGAGTATCTTTATTTGGGGGTTTTGGTATGAATTTATATTAAATTGATATTTATTTATTTATTTTGCAATCTCGGCTCACTGCAACCTCCACCTCCTGGGTTCAAGCGATTCTTGTGCCTCAGCCTCTCAGATAATGCTGTCAAAGTTGGCTAAACTAGTTAAGACTGTACAGATGATTTCCAAGTGTCTTCACGTCAATACAGTTATTTTACAATAGACCAATTCACAAGACCAAACCCATCTATTGAATCACCGATGGGCTGTGTTTGTTTCCAGGCAATCATAGATGTCGCTTGCGCAGGAAACTATAGCTATCTCCTCTTACATTAAACCACTGATACCCATTTGTCATTCAGCTTAGGTGGATAGGTCTGGAAACACATTAGCATTCCCTTCCAAGCCTGGCTCTGCTGGTAGCCAAACACAGAATCTTTTTCAGCCTGGAAACTGGAAGGCGGTTCCTCCCTCCCAAATAGACTTCTATAAGCTTTGCAAAGGAAAGCAGGTCCCCAACTTGTCAGACATGCCTAAAGCAGAGAAGAAACATGTTTTCTTTATCAGACACACCTGTTGCCAGTCACTGTCTGAGGTTGGTGAATGTGTTCAACAGTATCCCAAACAAATTTTTCTGGACATGGTGGAGAAGTTAGAGATATAACATGAGCATCCAAGAATGAAACTGGAAGTAGCTGAAGGAAGTTCCCAAAAGCCCAAGTGGTTGGGAAATGCATTCGCCCATAACTGTAGTTTTCCTTCAATATAATCAAGTTTCTTTAGGAAAAAGGTTACATGCTAGGCATCACATTTCTCAAGAAGTTAGAGCCGGGCACGGTGGCTCACACCTGTAATCCCAGCACTTTAGGAGGCCAGTGCCTGCAGATCACCTGAGGTAAGGAGTTCGAGACCAGCCTGGCCAACATGGTGAAACTCCGTCTCTACTAAAACTACAAAAATTAGCCAGGTGTGGTGGTGGATGCATGTAATCTCAGCTGCTCGGGAGGCTGAGGCAGGACAATCACTTGAACCCAGGAGGTGGAGGTTGCAGTGAGCAGAGATCATACCACTGCACTCCAGCCTGGGCAACAGAGCAAGACCCTTGTATCAAAAAAAAAAAAAAATTAGAAAATCATTGAGGTTTTTATGTAGCTGGTGGAAATAGGTGATACTGACAATTACTTTACAGTAATTTTTTGTATTTTTAGTAGAGATGGGGTTTCACTGTGTTAGCCAGGTTGGTCTCGATCTCTTGACCTCGTGATCTGCCCGCCTCTGCCTCCCAAAGTGCTGGGATTACAGGCGTGAGCCACCGTGCCCAGCGGGTTACTTAATTTAATACTAACAAATATATGAAGTGAGCACTGGTATCCCATTTTATAGATGAGGAAATGGAAACTCAGAAAGGATAAAGAACTTTCCCATGGCATGTACTAATAAGTGGAGGTGTGGAAGTTAACATCCAGGTCCGTCTGGCCCCAGAGCCTTTGCTCCTTGTTCATTCATCGTGTCTTACAGCTGAGGAGAAACATGATCTGTGATTCATATTCATCCAGGAGGGCTTACACATGAATCTGCAGGGCCCTCAAGTCCTTTATGAGAATTTGTCAATTCAGGGTTTTCATTTTAATGAATTTTAGAAGGATGAATTAAAGTATATTTTACATTATCTAAACAACTACCTACAACTCACTATGTTAATGAAAAAATGGCCAGGTGCGGTGGCTCATGCCTGTAATCCCAGCACTTTGGGAGGCTGAGGCAGGTGGATCACCTGAGGTGAGGAGTTCGAGACCGGCCTGGCCAACATGGCGAAACCCCATCTCTACTAAAAATACAAAAATTAGCCAGGTATGGTGGAGGCAGGCATCTGTAATCCCAGCTACTTGGGAGGCTGAGGCAGGAGAATCGCTTGAATCCAGGGGGCGGAGGTTGCAGTGAGCCGAGATCATGCCACTTTACTCCAGCCTGGGCGAAAGAGCAAAACTCCGTCTCAAAACACACACACACACAAAAGTTATAACACTTAGGGTACAGTGGTGACCACTAGAAGCATTAAAGCTGCAATGGTTAAAGGGGTTATTTCTGGCAAAAAGTACTAGGAAAGGGGAACTAGGTGGAGTTGGGGTAGAGAAAAGGGAGAAATATTTTTTTTCTTGTTTTTTTTTTTTTTTTTTTTTTGAGACAGAGTCTTGCCCCATCACTCAGGCTGGAGTGCAGTGGTGTGATCAGAGCTCACTGCTGCATCGACCTCCTGGGCTCAAGCGATCCTCCTGCCTCAGCTTTCAAAATAACCACCACACCCAGGTAATTTTTGCATTTTTTGTAGAGATGGGGTTTCACCATATTGCCCAGGCTGGTCTCAAACTCCTAGGCTCAAGCAATCCATCCACCTAGGCCTCCCTAAATGCTGGGATTACAGGCATGAGCCACCGCGGCCAGTATAAAGTCTATGTGATATTTGAATAAGAAAGCAGGCTCAAGGCTGGGCAAGGTGGCTCATGCCTGTAATACCAGGACTTTGGGAGGCCTAGGTGGGCGGATCACTTGAGGTCAGGAGAAACCCTGTCTCTACTAAAAATACAACAATAACAAAAAAAATTAGCTGGGCGTGGTGGCACACTTCTGTAGTCCCAGCTACTTGGAAGGCTAAGGCAGGAGAATCGCTTGAACCTGGGAGGTGGAGAGGTTGCTGACCTGAGATTGCACCACTGCACTCCAGACAGGTTGACAAAGCAAGACTGTCTTAAAAAGAAAAAAAAAATGCCTGGCTGTGCACGGTGGCTCATGCCTGTAATCCCAGCACTTTGGGAGACAGAGGCGGGCAGATTACCTGAGGTCGAGAGTTTGAGACCAGCCTGACCAACATGGAGAAACCCCATCTCTACTAAAACTACAAAATTAGCCGGGCATGGTGGTACATGCCTGTAATCCCAGCTACTCGGGAGGCTGAGACAGGAGAATTGCTTGAACCTGGGAAGTGGAGGTTTCAGTGAGCCACTGCTCTCCAGCCTGGGCAACAAGAGGGAGACTCTGTCTCAAAAAAAAAAAAAAAGTCTACAACCTAATCCCCAGAACCTGTGAATAAATTACTTTATGTGGCAAAAAGGACTTAGCATATGTGATTGAGTTAAGGATTTTGAGATGAAGACATTATCCTGGACTACCCATGGGCCAAGAGATAGAAGATGTGATAACAAGAGGTCTGAGCCAGGCTCAGTGGCTCACACCTGTAATCCCTTTGGAGGCCAAGGCAGGAGAAGCACTTGAGCCCAGGAGTTTGAGACCAGCCTGGGCAACATAGCAAGACTCTATCTCAACAAACAACAACAACAAAAGCAGAGGTCAGAGAGACCCAGAAAGGGGCCATGAGCCATGGAATGCCGGAGGCCTCTAGAAAACTGAAAAGGCAAGGAAACAGATTCTTTCCCTGGAGTATCCACATGGGGTCAGCCCGGCTGACACCTTGATGTTAGCCCCATAAGACTAATTTTAGACTTCTGACCTCTGGAACTGTAATATAATACATCTATGTTGTATTAACCCACTAAGTTTGTGGTAATTTGTTACAGCAGCGATAGGAAACTAGTACAGACACAAAACAAAGTGTAAATCCTCAGTCAATGTAGAGTGAAAGAGAGGTGAGGGGCAGCTGTGGACAGCACCCTTCCAAATGTCACCGAATATCTGCAAACAAAGCCAAAATATCCCTGGGTAAATCAACAAAGTGGAGGCAGAAATCTGTCTAGATTGTTTGGTAAGTTGTATTAAGACAGAAGAGGCCATGGAAACTCACTGAACTTGGTATTTACATGTATACAATCTCAGTCTTTTCATCCCTTGATCCTGTTGAAAGAAAACAAATACCTGTCTGCTAGTTTTAGTGAAACTGTCCCTACACAGTTAAGCAACTGATTCTTAATAACTGTCTCCACTGATTGTGGTAATCAATAAGAAACAGTTTCTCCCAGTTCATTCATTTCTTTTTTTTTTTTTTTTTTTTTGAGATGGAGTCTCACTCTGTTGCCCAGGCTGGAGTGCAGTGGCCCAATCTTGGCTCACTGCGACCTTGGCCTCCCAGGTTCTAGTGATTCTCCTGCCTCAGCTTCCTGAGTAGCTGGGACTACAGGCACCCATCGCCACACCCAGCTAATTTTTGTGTCTTTAGTAGAGACAGGGTTTCGCCATGGTGGCCAGGCCAGTCAGTCTCCAACTCCTGACCTCAGGTGATCCACCTGCCTTGGCCTCCCAAAGTGTTGGGATTACAGGCGTGAGCCACTGCCCCCAGCCTTTCTTTTTTTTATTTAGAGACAAAGTCTCACTCTGTTGCTCAGGCTGGACTCAAACTCAGTGGCTCAAGTGATACTCCTGCCTCAGCCTCCCTAAATGCTGGGATTATAGGCATGAGCCACCACACCCAGCCTCCAGTTCATTTCTTAATCAAGAGACATACTGATTAACCCAACTGACTTTCCAGCATGTATACTGTATATCTGTATTCATAGACACATTTCTCTTTTCTTCCTCTTAATAAAAATGTAGCTCTCAAAGATATCCTGAAAATAGTGCTCAGGCTTGCAACATTACAGCTTTAATGAGCCAAGAACTCTATTTTTTCCCTATTACACAGAACAATAATTCTCAACAGCTTAAATTTTCAAAGCACTTCACAGGCATTTAATTAATCCTCTCCATTGCCAGAGAGAAGGAAACTGATATTCATAGCATCTCATCCTGACATCCTTTAATTTGGCAAGACTTCTGCTGGCTTTGAAAAACAGCGTCTGAACCACTGAGGTTATTTGGGCCACCGTTGCTTAATCGGGCCTTCTTACCTAACGAAACCTGGTCATCAAAGCAGTTTAAATTGCCATCTCATCAGCGCTTTACACGGGGCAGGGGGAGCTGCTTTGAGCCTGGAAGAGAAATGACAGTGATTCCCTCAGAGAAATGACAAAGCTCGTCTGTGCGGAGCCTGTGAGATGAAGCTTGTGATTAAGGCCTATTGCCAATTGCATCAGAGCCTGATTCACTCGGTGTAACTGGGGCACGATGTGTATCGCAAGGCCCTTCTCAAAACCCTGCTCTCCTGAGGCCCGGAGAGAATCAGCAGTTGAATTTCACTGTGTTCTTTGCTGAGCCTCTCCTGTGTGTGGGAAGCTCTAAGAAGCCCTACTTTTCTCTCTTTTCAGACCTGCTTCCTGTGGAAGGCATAACTAAGACAGACTAGTCATGCCACCTCAATCACCAAACAGGATTCTCCTCCAGCTGTGCCCCAGAGGCACAGCCTTTCCCTTCACTGCCTCCCAACACCCCCATCCAGACCTACTCCATTTGTTTTTTATTTTGGTGGGGGGTGGGGGCAATACTTCATTCCGTTAACTAGAACGAGTAACGCGCCAGACCCATTCCATTTACTGCAATTTCAACTAGCCAATCTCTTCCCACTTCATTATGTCAGTTACACAGTGGCCGGAGTGACATCATACCCTGTGTTCAATTCCAAGAAACAACCTCGAGAGATGCTTCCTGAGTGCTTGCTATATGCCAGGCACTGAAGGATCCTGAGTGAAGGCCCCACACCTCAAGAAGCTTGGTTTTAAGTAAGATAAATAGCAAAAAATAACTAGAATATAAGTACAATGATGGAGGCACAAACAAGCTATTACTGAGAGAACAGGGCACAAGGAGAAGGGAGAGAGAAGGGAAAATACCATTTATGAGGGGTAGGGAAGAATCATTGAATATTTTTTTTCTTTTTTTTTTTTTTTTTTTTTTGAGACAAGCTCTTGCTCTGTTGCCCAGGCTGGAGTGCAATGGCATAATCTTGGCCCACTGCAACCTCCGCCTTCCGGGTTCAAGTGCTTCTCGTGACTCAGCTTCCCAAGTAGCTGGGATTACAGGCATGTGCCGTGACTCCTGGCCAATTTTTGTATTTTTTATAGAGATGGGGGTTTCGCTATGTTGGCTAGGCTGGTCTCGAACTCCTGACCTCAAGTGATCTGCCTGCATCGGTCTCCCAAAGTGCTGGGATTACAGGCATGAGCCACCGTGCCTGGCCTTAGAATTTTTAAGAGGTGGCATTTGATATGGCCCTTCGAGGATGTGGTTTGTTTCTTTTTATTATTTTTCAAATTTTAAATTCTTTTTTTGAGACAGGGTCTCGCTCTGACATCTAGGCTGGAGTGCAGTGGTACTGTCTCAGCCCATTGTAACCTCTGCCTCCCAGGCTTAAGAGACTCTCTCACCTCAGCCTCCGAGTAGCTGAGGTTACAGGCGCGCGCCACCACGCATGGCTAATTTTTTTGTTTTTGGTGGAGACAGGGTTTTGCCATGTTACCCAGGCTGGTCTAGAACTCCTGACCTCAAGCGATCCTCTTGCCTCAGCCTCCCAAAGTGCTGGATTACAGGAATGAGCCACTGTGCCCAGCCAGGATATGCTTTTAATGAGCACAACGGGAGGGTGTATTCTAGACAGAGGAACTAGGGAACGTGCAGGGTCTGTGTTTGGGGAAATGGAAGCCCGCTTTGACTGGGGCCTGGAGGAGACACAGCTGGACAGCTAGGTTGAACCAGACTGTAGGGTTTTATGCACAGTAAACGTTTGTGACTGCATTGCCCAACTTGGTTATTGTTGAGCCACTATTAGACTATTCTATTGGCCCACAAATCATTTGTACTCTCCTTTACTTCATATTATTCTTAACTGTTGTTCTGTTTAAATTAAAAGAACACTCTATAGAGCCCGGCCTTACATGTTTAAATGGTTGGAAAAAATCAAAAGAAGAATATTTCATGACACATGAAAATTACAGAGCTCGGCACCGCGGCTCATGCCTGTAATCCCAGCACTTTGGGAGGCTGAGGCGGGTGGATCACCTAAGGTCAGGAGTTCAAAACCAGCCTGGCCAACATGGTGAAACCCTGTCTCTACTAAAAATACAAAAATTAGCTGGGCATGATGGTGAGCGCCTGTAGTCCCAGCTACTTCAGAGGCTGAGGCAGGAGAATCGCTTGAACCTGGGAGGTGGAGGTTGCAGTGAGTCGAGATTCGGCCACTGCATTCCAGACTGGGTGACAGAGTGACATTCCATCTCAAAAAATAAATAAATAAATACAAAAGTAAAAAATTATCTGGCCGTAGTGGTGTGCTACTCGGGAGTCTGAGGCAGGAGGATTGCTTGAGCCCAGGAGGTCCAGGCTGCAGTGAGCCATGATTGTGCCACTGCACTCCAGCCTGAGCAACAGAGTGAGATACTATCTTGAAAGAAAAAGAAGAGGAAAGGGAAAGGGAAATGGAAGGGGACGGGGAAGAGAGAAAAAAATAAAAGAAAGAAAGAAAGGAGAGAACAAAAGAAAATTATATGAAATTCAAAGTTTAGCATTCATTAATAAAGTTTTTTTTTAACTCGCATTCCCTGAATTATCTAGTAACATTAATAAAGTTTTATTGAGACACAGCCATACCCCTTCAGTTACATTTTGTCTATGGTGGCTAACAGCAGAGTTGAAAAGTTACATCATAGTATGGCCTGCCTTAGTTGACATATTTATTATCTGGCCCTTTACAGAAAAAGTTTGCCAACCTGTGATATAGAGTAAATGTATTAGCATATGCATTTGGATGTCATGTCATCTTCCATAAATGAGAAGTAATGGCTGGGCGTGGTGGCTCAAGCCTGTAATCCCATCATTTTGGGAGGCCAAGGTGAATGGATCACTTGAGATCAGGAGTGCGAGACCAGCCTGGCCAACATGGAGAAACCCTGTCTCTACTGAAAATACAAAGTTAGCTGGGCGTGGTGGTGGGTTTCTGTAATCCCAGCTACTCAGGAGGCTGAGGCAGGAGGATCGCTTGAACCTGGGAGGTGTAGGTTGCAGTGAGCCAAGATCACGTCACTGCACTCCAGCCTGGGGCCTGGGAGACAGATCAAGACTCTGTCTCAAAAAATAAATAAAACGTAATGGGAAAAAACAGTTTTGAAATACAAGTAACACCAGAGATACAGACTCAAGTAACATCTTGGGAAAGCACTGATTGCTTGAGTACCTTAGTGGCAGGCACTTTTTGCTAAGCACCTTTATATGAGCTAATAATGATAGCAGCTACAATATAGTCATGGCTTAATGTGAACAAGGATAAATATTTTGTATGCATTATCTAATTCCATCCTCAAGACACTTGATTGGAGAATTCTCCCTGACAGAGGTTCACAGAGTTGGCACAACTTGCCCAGAGTTACACGAGACAGGAGGATCACTTGAGGCCCAGAGTTTGAAACCAACCTGGGCACATCCAGGATTTTGTCTCAGGTCTTGGGATTTCAAGCCTCTTGCGGGTTAAATATTAAACTACCGTAATCTCACATGCTGTGAGATCTGGAGTGCCAAGATGGAAAAGTTCATTCCTCTGTTCCCAGGAAGAGCCACTGAAAGTTTTTGAAGAGGAAGGGTAACATACTCAGAGCCCCGGCTGTACTGGATTAATCAGGTATGCAAAGCAGGAAGAACTGGACTGGGAACTCTGAGAGGCTCTTTTTTTTTTTGTTTGAGACAGAGTCTCGCGCCATCACCCAGGCTGGAGTACAGTGGTGTGATTATGGCTCACTGCACCCTCAACCTCTTGGGATCAAGTGATCCTCCCACCTCAGCCTCCCAAGCAGCTGAGACTACAGACATGTGCCACCATGCCCGGCTAATTTTTAAAATTTTTTGTAGACACAGGGAGGATCTCACTCTATTTTCTGGGCTGTTCTCAAACTTCTGAGCTCAAGTGATCCTCGTGCTTCAGCCTCCTAAAGTGCTGGAATTATAAGCATGAGCCACCGTGCCTGGCCTGTAGGACACACTTGGATTAGTGAAGCTGTGGTGGTAGTAAAATCCAGAGGGCTTGTTGGTGGAATGGTTGTCTGAGGTGAGGAAGAGGGAAGGGTCAGAGCGCCCATGGTTCTGAATCTCAGAAATGGTAGGAAATGGTGGGTGGATTGGGGAGGGGGTTAAGTTTAGACACGGAATGCTGAGTGGTCTCTGGGATATCTAGATGGAGAAGTGCAGCAGACAAGATAAAATTTGGAAATGAAATTTGAGAAAATACTGTGCTTTGGGGTATCATGTTCCTACAGGGGATGGTTAAAATCACAGGAGCCAACGAGATTCTCAAGGACAAGGCTGTGTAGTGAAAGGAAAGGGAAGGGCAGGGTTGGGCACAGTGGTTCACTCTTGTAATCCCAGCACTTTGGGAGGCTGAGATGGGAGGATTGCTTGAGGCCAGAAGTTCGAGACCAGCCTGAGCAACGTAGCAAGACCCCATCTCTATTAAAAAATATGAAAATTAGCTCAGTGTGATGGCTCACGCCTGTAGTCCCAGATACTTGGGAGGCTGAGGTGGGAGGATCACTTGAGCCTGAGAGGTCAAGGCTGCCATGAGCTGAGATCATGTCACTGCACTCCAACCTGGACAACAGAGCAAGATCCTGTCTCTAAAAAAAGAGAGAAAAATATATTCTATTCTCCTTCATATACCCTCACAAACACCTGGGAGATCTGGCTTGAATTTAAAATCCACAGACTGGCCAGGTGATCCCAACCTTTTGGGAGGCCAAGGCAGGAGGATCACGTGAGCCCAGGAGTTCTAGACCAACCTGGGCAACATAGTGAGACCCCATCTCTATTTTCAAAAATAAATTATAAATTAATTTTTTAAAAAATAAAATCCACAGCCTTCCCAGAGTTCCACCCGGCAGCCCAGAGAGGGTCAGAGGCCGACCCTGAGCCCCGCTCCTGAGCTACTTTTCTTGCCAGCACTCCTCTGCCTTGCTGTGTCTCATATATCAAAGGGACTCGCATGTGCCCTTGTGAACACTGAAGCCCAGTGTCCCCAGCTCAGGCCTCACCTGTTCCCGCACAGACACCCATTGATGTGTTTCCCCTCAGGCCTGGGAGTGCTCATCTGAGGCCTGTTCACCCACTGGAGGACAGAACGAGAGAGGAGGTACATGTGGGCCATGATCGCAGGGCCAGGGCCATGGAGCAGCTCACTGATGTTAGAAGGGGCCTCCATGGGGGCACCTCTCCTTGGGTCCTTAGACTCCTCACTCCTTAGGGGCCCCACCAGGGTGGGCCTAGAGCCAGTCTAGGGTGGAGTATTAGTTTCCCATTGCTGCCGAAAAAAATGACCACAAATTTTTATTTATTTAGAGATGGGGTCTCACTCTGCCACCCAGGCTGGAGTGCAGTGGCGTGATCTCAGCTCACTGCAGCCTCGACCTCCTAGGCTCAAATGATCCTCCCACCTCAGCCTCCCAAGTGTTTGGGACTATAAACGTGAGCCACCACACCTAGCTAAGTTTTGTATTTTTGTTTTGAGATGGAGTTTCACTCTTGTTGCCCAGGCTGCAGTTCAGTGGCGTGATCTCAGCTCGTTGCAACCTCTGCCTCCTGGGTTCAAGTGATTCTCCTGCCTCAGCCTCCCAAGTAGCTGGGATTATAGGCGCATGCCACCACACCTGGCTAATTTTTTTTTTTTTTTTTTTTTTTGAGACGGAGTTTCGCTCTTGTTGCCTAGGCTGGAGTTCAATGGCATGATATCGGCTCACTGCAAGCTCTGCCTCCCGGGTTTAAACAATTCTCCTGCCTCAGCCTCCTGAGTAGCTGGGATTACAGGCATGCGCCACCACGCCCAGCTAATTTTTTATTTTTAGTAGAGATGGGGTTTCTCCATGTTGGTCAGGCTAGTCTCGAACTCCTGATCTCAGGTGATCCGCCCACCTTGACCTCCCAAAGTGCTGGGATTACAGGCATGAGCCACCACACCTGGCCCTAATTTTTGTATTTGTTTGTAGAGATGGGGTCCTGCTGTGTTGCCCAGGCTGGTCTTGAACTCCTGGCCTCAAGCTATTCTCCCACCTCAGCCTCCCAAAGCGCTGGGATTACAGACGTGAGCCGCCACACCCGGCCCAAATGACCACAGATTTAGTGGCTTTAAACAACACAAATGTATTGTCTTACAGCTGTGTAGGTCAGAAGTCTGGTGTGGGTCTCATGGGACTAAGATCAAGGTGTTAGCAGACCATGCTCCTTTCTGGAGGTTCTCAAGGAGAATCTATTTCTGTGCTCATTCAAGTTTTTGGCAAAATTCAGTTTTTTGCAGTTGTAGGACTGAGGCCCAGTTTGCCTGCTGGCTGTCCATGGAGGGCCTGTTCTCACCTCCTAGAGGCCACTGCACTTGGTTGGCGGAGCCTGCCTGTCTCCATCTTCAAAGCCAACCATGGAGGGTGATTCCCCCTCACACTTCTTGGGTTTTTTTTGAGACAGAGTCCCACTCTGTCACCCAGGCTAGAGTACAGTGGTGCAATCTCTGCTCACTGCAACCTCCGCCTCCCGAGTTCAAGTGATCAAGTGATTCTCTCGCCTCAGCCTCCTGAGTATCTGGGACTACCGGCGCCCACCACCACGCCTGGCTTATTTTTGTATTTTTAGTAGAGACGGGGTTTTACCATGTTGGTCAAGCTGGTCTCGAACTCCTGACCTCAGGTGACCTGACCACCTAGGCCTCCCAAAGTGTTGGGATTAAAGGCGTGAGTTACTGCACCTGGCCCGCCTCACACTTCTAATCTTTCTCCTTTTTCATCTCTCTCATCTCTATAGCTCATCTACTTCTCTATCTACTTCTTTTTCCCTTTTAAGGACTCATAAGATTAGATGGGCTACTCCAGAAAATTCAGGAGAACTTTCCCATTTCAGGGTCAGCTCAGCAGCAATTTGATGTCATCTGCAACCTTAATACCCCTTTGGCAGGTAAGGTAACAGGTTCCAGGGATTCAGATGTGTATGTTTTTGGCAGGGGTTGGGGGGGCATTCTGCCTTCCACAGGTGGCAATCCTAAGGAACAGCCTCTCCGAGAAGATGATTGATAGCTGAACATTGCAAAGGAGCAAACCATGAGCCATGCCGCCCATTAGGTGCCACTAGCCCCCGTGACTATTTAAATAAATTAGACTTGGCCTGGCAAGGTGGCTCATGCCTGTAATCCCAGCACTTTGGGAGGCCAAGGCAGGCAGATCACCTGAGGTCGGGAGTTTGAGACCAGCCTGATCAACATGGAGAAACACCGTCTCTACTAAAAATACAAAATTAGCCGAGTGTGGTGGCGCATGCCTGTAATCCCAGGCAGGAGAATCACTTGAACCTGGGAGGCAGAGGTTGCGGTGAGCTGAGATCTCGCTATTGCACTCCAGCCTGGGCAACAAGAGTGAAACTCCATTTCAAAAATAAATAAATAAATAAATGAGACTTAAATACAGTGGGTTGCAGTGGCTTGTGCCTATAATCCCAGCACTTTGGGAGGTTGAGGCAGGAAGATCGCTTGAGCCCAGGAGTTCTAGACTAGCCTGGGCAACATAACAAGACCCTGTCTCAAAACAACAAGAACAACAGCAAAAAACTCAAAAGCAAAAATGAATAAATAAATACAATTAAAAATTCATTCCATTCCTCAGTCACACTAGCCGCATTTCAAAGGTTCAATCCCCACATTTAACTAGTGGTTACTGTACTGGACAATGCAGGTTAATAGAACATTTCTATCATCCCAGAAGGTTCTACTGAACAGAGTTTGATTCAGAGGAGATGAGTTCCAGGCAGAGGAAGGGGCACACGCAAAGGTTCGATCCCATTGACACTGTCCCACTAGGGTGCGGAAGGACATAACACACACAAGGAGCACAAGCCTGGCAGATCTGTATTCCAACCCCATCACAGAATCATAAGTTAACCATCGACTATAAGTATCAGAAAATGACCTCGCAGACCCTGGGCCACTCCATGCCCTAGATGCAGACCCCAATTCAAGATAGCTCAGATGCACCCCAAGCTCTCCTAACTCTCCATACATTATTCCTTCCTTTATACCCTGCTGCTTTCCCTACTAGGAAGGCCGTCCTTCCCCCAGTCTACCTCCTCATTGCTTTCTTCTTCTTCTTTTTTTTTTTAGACAGAGTTTCACTCTTGTTGCCCAGGCTGGAGTGCAATGGTGCGATCTTGGCTCACTGCAACCTCTGGCTCCGGGTTCAAGTGATTCTCACTGCCTCAGCCTCCCGAGTAGCTGGGATTGCAGGCGCATGCCACCAAACCTGGCTAATTTTGTGTTTTTATTAGAGACGTGGTTTTTTCCTGTTGGTCAGGCTGGTCTCGAACTCCTGACCTCAGGTGATCCGCCCGCCTTGGCCTCCCAAAGTGCTGGTATTACAGGCGTGAGCCACCGTGCCCAGCCACTTTCTTGTTTATTTATTTATTTTTGAGATGGAGTCTCACTCTGTCACCCAGGCTGAAGTGCAGTGGCACAATCTTGGCTCACTGCAATCTCTGCCCCCCAGGTTCAAGTGATTCTCCTGCCTCAGCCTTCTGAGTAGCAAGACTACTGCCACCAAGCTCAGCTACTTTTTTTGTATTTTTAGTAGAGACAGGGTTTCGTTGTGTTGGCCAGGCTAGTCTCGAACTCCTGACCTTAAGTGATCTGCCTATCTCAGCTTCCCAAAGTGTTGGGATTACAGGCGTGAGCCACCATGGCCAGCCCTCATTTCTTTCAAGAGCCAATCTAAAGAGTACACTTTCAGAAAATCTCAGGTTTTTTTTTTTTTTTTGCAAGAGACCTTATGCTAATTTCCCCTTTACTTTTATTTTCTTATTTTCTTTTTGTTTCAATCCACTCATCTACACACTGATCCCCTTTATTTTTAGATATGCACAAGGGATACAGTTGGGCCAGCATCCCCTCATTTTTATTCTTTGTTAGAGGTCTCCCTGTCTTGTCTCCATAACTAAATTGCACAGCAACTGTGACTTCTCTGTGTTTGGTTTCCCCACAGCAGATGGCAAAGGTTATTGAGAAGTTTTTACTGAAGAAAGGTAGAAAGTAGGTATGGTGGAGAATAGAAGGAGATAGGACAATTCCAAAGTCATAAAGGTCATTCCAGACTGATTGGTGATGTGCAAAATGTCTCTGTTTTGTTTGTGATGTGGCTGGGATGAAAGAGGTTTTTTTTTGTGACCAGGGCTGGGCAGGGACAACTTCCTCTATAGCACCTTCACACATACCTTCAGAGACCATTTCCTCCATCTTCCTTTTGTCTTGGGGAGCTCCCTTAGAATATGTGTCCACTTCTTGTCACTTTGAGTTGATGCTTTATAGACTCCTTGAAGGAAAGTTATAGGATGAAAATAGAAATAGAGCATCAGGGATCATTGTGTTGGGGATATCTTTAAGAGATTCTAGAGTTTTAAAAGGTTCCATTTTGTAGATACCTCTTTGATCCTTTTTTTTTTTTTTTTTTTTGCAACAGAGTCTCGCTGTGTCACCAGGCTGGGGTGCAATGGCACAATATTGGCTCATAACAACTTCCACCTCCCGGGTTCAAGCAATTCTCCTCCCTCGGCCTCCCGAGTAGCTGGGACTACAGGCACAGGCTATCATGCCTAGCTAATTTTTGTATTTTTAGTAGAGACGGGGTTTCACCATGTTGGCCAGGATGGTCTCGATCTCTTGACCTTGTGATCTGCCCTCCTCGGCCACCCAAAGTGCTGGGATTACGGGTGTGAGCCACTGCGCCTGATGATCCTCTCTTTCTTGCTGGCTGAATATGCCAACCAAGGTGATTTTCTAAATGCAAAGAGAAAAAATGCTGGGTTCCCCTGCCCAGGTTACCTGTTTCTTTCTCTAGTTATTAATGGTGCAAGCTTCTGTTCATCCTCACCTGATAGAATACAATGTAGTGGAAAAGCACAGGATATTTACATGAAAATAGATTTGTGGTGTTCAGTCCCCTGCAAGATGCTTGGTCCAAGAGAATGAGTTATTCACGTAGTAAACAACTAAGCCAGGCCAGGCACAGTGGCTCATACCTGTAATCTCAGCACTTTGGGAGGCTGAGGCAGGTGGATCACCTGAGTTCAGGAGTTTGAGACCAGCCTGGCCAACGTAGCGAAACCCCATCTCTACTAAAAATACAAAAATTAGCCAGGCGTGGTGGCACACGCCTGTAATCCCAGCTACTTGGGAGGCTGAGGCAGAGGATCACTCGAGCCTGGGAGGCGGAGGTTGCAGTGAGCCGAGATAGTGCCACTGCACTCTAGACTGGGCAACAGAGTGAGACTACGTCTCAAAAAAACAAAACCAAACAAAATGAAAACTAAGCCCTTGCCACTAATCCTGAACACTGGGTACTGAGGGGAGTCAGGGTGTGAGGAGGATCTGACAGATTTCTAGAATTCCTTTGGGAGCTTGAGCTTGACAAGTGTTGCAAGACCCAAAAGCCATGACTGAGAGTGCCCAGAGCTGAGACATGAAGCAAAACCCGGGGTAAGTAGGCATCTCATTAGGCAAATCTAATTTAGCATCTTTCACATAATTTTTTGTGTGATTTTTTTAAAAACTATGTTAGAGAATTACAGTGCTGCTGCTGCTGCTGTTGTTTTTCTTGGAAGGAGTATAAGATGTTGCCTTGGTTGAATTTGGAGGAAAAGGCAGAAAAAAATATGAGTGCAGGATCTGAGTGGTCACATTTTTTTTCCTCTGGGTATTAAGAAACAAGGCAGGGCAGGGTGTGGTGGCTCGTGCCTGTAATCCCAGCACTTTAGGAAGCCAAGATAGGCAGATACCTTGAGCCCAGGGATTTGAGACCAGCCTGAGCAACATGGTGAGACCCTACCTCTACAAAAAAATACAAAAATTAGGCAGGTGTGGAGGTACATGCCTGCAGTCCCAGCTCCTTAGGAGGCTGAGGTGGGAGGATCATTTGAACCCAGCAGCTGGAGACTGCAGTGAGTCATGATTGCACCCTTGCCCTTTAGCCTGGGTGACAGAGTGAGACTCTGCCTAAAAAAAAAAGAGATAGAGAAAGACACAAGGCAGGACATTATGCACCTGGCATCCTTCAAAACCTTGTTGCGGCAACAGCGGTGGGCAAGCGTAGATGTCCTGACACTGAGGGCCTCAAAGTCAACATAAGGGTGCGCATTTGGGAAGCCCAGGTAGTGAAAGGAAAAGGCAAATAAATCCTGTCCCCTCCTGCTCCCTTGGCCAGGTCCACACAAAAGAGTCCATTAAACTAATTGGTGACAAAACTCCCAGCAGGGTTAGGTTTCTCCAACTTTCCCTAGAGGAGGATCTCAGATGGCCTCCTTCTGGCTCAGGGGAGCCAGGTCACAGTGGCCCCTGGGGATGGGGGCCAGACCACGGCCTGGGAGCTGGAAAACAGCTCAGGCAAGTCATGCACCTTCTTTCTGAGTTTCCCCATCTGGGAACTGAAGGTCTTGGCCTAGAAACTCCTTTCAGCTCTAATTCTGTGTGTTTACACAAACTTTACAAAACAAAACAAAAAAATGAAAGCTCGCTCTAGGAAAACTGTTAGCATTTATTAGATATCTACTACCATGTGCCAGCCACTTTACACTAACTCATTGAATCCTCACAACCTAGGTATACTGGTATACAGGTATACTGTTTGCCCATTTTATAAATGAGGAAATAAGGTTCAGGAAATGCAACCAAAGTCATTACAAATAGGCAGTCATGTAGTTGGCCTTCACACTGAGGTCTGTCTGGGTCCGAAGTTCATTTCTTTCCACCACTCGGCCTCCCTATCTCCTTTATTTCTTTACCACTTTCAATTACAAGTCACTGACTCTGTCAAACATGCTAGGAAGGACAGTTGAAGCCATGCTGTGCTCCCCTCAGCCTTCAGTCTCTGCTCTCCAACCTTTTTTTTCTTTTTTCTCGCTATCTCCCCCAGGCTGGAGTGCAGTGGTGTGATCTCAACTCACTGTAACCTCTGCCTCCTGGGTTCAAGTGGTTCTCCTGCCTCAGCCTCCGGAGTTGCTGTGACTATAGGCGTGAGCCACCACACCTGGCTAATTTTTGTATTTTTAGTAGAGATGGGGTTTCACCATGTTGGCCAGGCTGGTCTTGAACTCCTGACCTCAGGTGATCCACCTGCCTCGGCCTCCCAAAGTGCTGGGATTACAGGTGTCCAAACAACCTTGTTCTCTGGGCCATGCTGTATTTTGACTGCAAACATGGGTTGAACCCTTGCTTTGGGCCAGATGCTGTGCTGAGCAACTCCATGGTCCTGCAGCATCATTACCACCCTATGGGATAGTCACCATGGTCAGCCCCACTGCACAGAGAATAGAACAGATCCAGCGAGGTCAGAAGCTGCACAAGTCAGATGGATTTCTTAGGCTCAGGGAACTTCCATCTGGGAAGTGAAGGTCTTGCCATATGTACTCATAGTGGGTAGTACCTTTTGTACGCTAATGTAGACCGATATCCCCCCTAATCCATGTCTCTGGGCAGCATCATGGAGTTTCTCTTTCATAATCCTGAAAGAGCAACCTGGAGTGGGGGAGTTTTGTTCCCACACAACACGCTTGTGTATTGTTATAATTTATTAAATAATTTGTTGTATGACTTTATAATAAAAAGTTATTTATTTACTTGAGACAGGGTCTTGCTCTGTTGCTAAGGCTGCAGTGCAGTGCTGTGATCTTAGCTCACTGTAGTCTCAAACTCCTGGACTCAAACAATCTTCCCTCCTCAGCATCCCAAGTAACTAGGACAACAGGCGTGCACCACCACACCCAGCTAATTTTTAAATTTTTTGTACAGATGGGGGTCTCACTATGTTGCCCAGGCTGGTCTAGAACTCCTGGGCTCAAGCCATCCACCCACCTCATTCCCCCAGAGTGCTGGGATTACAGGTGTCAGCACCACGCCTGGCCTATAATGAGAAGGTTTTATTTTTATTTTTATTTTATTTTTGAGACGGAGTCTCACTGTGTCACCAAGACTGGAGTGCAATGGCACCATCTCGGCTCACTGCAACCTCTGCCTCCCGGGTTCAAGTGATTCTCCTGCCTCAGCCTCCTGAGTAGCTGGGATTACAGGTACCTGCCATCATGCCCAGCTAATTTTTGTATTTTTGTAGAGACGGGGTTTCACCATGTTGGCCAGGCTGGTCTTAAACTCCTGACTTCAGGTGATCTGCCCGCCTTAGCCTCCCAAGTGCTGGGATTACAGGCGTGAGTCACAGAGCCCAGCTGAGAAGATTTTTTAATACTAAAAATAGATATAATTTACTATAAAGACAAAGATAAGTTCTCATATCAAATAAAAGCAGAGAAAATTTCAGGGCCAGGTAAACATTTCAGATATTAGTCCCTCCTCTTCCTCCTGTGTTATAAAAAAATAGTTTGTTTTGTGAGAGGGGGAAAATCAGTAACTGGACCAAATAAAAAGTTTTTACAAATTCATTCACCCATTAAAAAAAATATATTGTTTTCCTTCCTGTACTAAGTTCAGTGGAGAACAGAAAAATGCATGAGCTTTCATCCCCACCCTCAAGGAATCTACCATCTCACCAGGGAGGTGACTAGAACACGATCATTTGAATAAATGTAGAAGTAAGGCTAGGCACAGTGGCTCACCCCTGTAATCCCAGCAGTTTGGGAGGCTGAGGCTGGAGAATGGTTTGAGTTTAAGAGTTCAAGACCAGCCTGAGCAACATAGTGAGACCACTGTCTCTCCAAAAAAAAAAAAAAAAAAAAAAATTAGCTGGACTTGGTGGTGCACACCTAGAGTCCCAGCTACTCGGGAGGCTGAGGTGGGAGGATCATCTGAGCCCAGGAGGTTGAGACTGCAGTGAGCTGTGATAACACCACTGTGAGATTCTGTCTCAAAAAAAAAAAAAAGCATGCATGGAAAAATTGAGACTCGGTGTAGGGGCACATCAGAAAGAGAAGGCAGTGCTTCAACTGGATGCCGGAGATGGGAGGAGAAGGGGAGTATGGAGAGGGGAGGAGAGGGGGCATGCATGCTAAAGGGGCACAGGGAAATGGAGGCTGGATAAGGGGATTGTGCTGAAGAGGTAAATCTAGACACATCAACTGGAGTCAGATTGGGTCTTTTTTTTTGAGACAGAGTCTCGCTCTGTCACCCAGGCCGGAGAGCAATGGCACCATCTTGGCTCACTGCAACCTTGGCTTCCCAGGTTCAAACAATTCACCTGCCTCAGCCTCCTGAGTAACTGGAATTACAGGCATGTGCCACCATGCCTGGATAATTTTTTCATTTTTAGTAGAGATGGGGTTTCACCATATTGGCCAGACTGGTCTCAAACTCCTAGCCTAAGGTGATCCGCCCACCTCAGCCTTCCAAAGTGCTGGGATTACAGGCATGAGCCACCATGCCCAGCCCAGATTGGGTCTTGAATGCCTAAGAAATGTGGACTAAACTGATGGCTGCTGTGTGTTTGTGGGTGTGTGGAGTCATGGTGCTAAGCAGCTAAGGAAGGCCACACAAGGGAGACAACAGGAAGAGTGCAGAAGTGTTGGATGGCTGCCAGTCCCACTGCAGGGAAAGGCAACTGTAGAGGAAGAAAGAGAACAGGGTGAGGGGAGGCTGGGTGCCTGTGAAATGACTCCACTTCACTCCTCCTCAGGAAGCCTGCTCTCCTTTCCCTCGTCGCAGAGAGGCAGCTGCAAGATGTGGGTATTTACTGGAGAGATGAACAGAAATGCTTTACCTGTCCTGTAAAGCTATTTCAGGACATGGATTCAGCAAAGATACAGCTTCTATCTTTTCATTTTAGTGAATTTCAAAGTCATATTTCATTCTACTTTACTGGACATATTGGAGTGATATAAATCTGAGATTCATAGAATTTTAAAATGTTAGAGCTGGAGAAACTTTTATGTTTATAGGATATCTCTACAAACCCTTATTTCTTTTTTATTTTTTTTTTTGAGACAGAGTCTTACTCTGTCACCCAGGCTGGAGTGCAGCGGTGTGATCTTGGCTCACTGCAACCTCCACCTCCCGGATTCAAGTGATTCTCCTGCCTCAGCCTCCTGAGTAGCTGAGACTTCAGGTGTGCGCCACCATGTCTGGCTAATTTTTGTATTTTTAGTAGTGATAGAGTTTCACCATGTTGGCCAGGCTGGTCTCAAACTCCTGACCTCAGGGATCTGCCCACCTTGGTCTCCCAAAGTGCTGAAATTATAGGCGTGAGCCACCAAGCCCAGCCTACAAACCCTTATTTAACATCTGACTTTCAACATTTGAATTCGAAGTCCTTTAAAATTGGGTAATGTTTCTTATAATCCTGGGAGGGAAAAGTAAGAGCTTTCTTTTCTCTTTGTTTTCTTCCTCCTTTTAATAAAAACAAATAGACAAAACTGTTTGTTAGATGGAACTTAAGAGAACTTTGTCAAGAGAGGACTTCAAGACAACCTGGAATATCCTTTTTTTTTTTAAGACAGTATCTCCTTCTGTTGCCCAGGCTGGAGTGCAGTGGCTTGATCTTAGCTCACTGCAAACTGCAACCTTCTCCTCCGGGGCTCAAGCGATCCTCCCACCTCAGCCTCCCAAGTAGCTGGGACTACAGACACGAGCCACCACACCAAGCTATTTTTTTTGTAAAGAAGGGGTTTCTCCATGTTGCCTCGGCTGGTCTTGAACTTCTGAGCTCAACCCATCCACCCGCCTCGGCCTCCCTAAATGCTGGGATTATAGGCATGGGTCAACCATGCCTGGCTAGCCTGGAATATTCTACGTTGACCTCACACACCACCCTTCCCAAAGTGGACTCAAATGCTAGAATCTGCCCTTACTGCAAAGAGAGAGAGGGCTTATCAGTCACTTTCATGAGTCACCCAGGCTGCTGCACATACTAACTATCCAACACGCAGCAACAACTCAGAAGTAGGCCGAGGTTCATGGCATACACACTTGAGCAATCCTCAGAGAGAGGCTGCCAGAAGCCACATGCATTCTATCCCCTCAGCGTTCCTCTCATCCGCCCTTCCTCATCAGCGAGGTGGCTTCCTTGGGGTCTTTCAGAGCTCAAGCGTGGGTGACATCCAGGAAGTGGGCCCTGCCCTTGAGCTCCCAGTGCAGGCCAGGAGCCTCCCTTCTCTAGTCCTGTCCCTTCCTTGGCACTCACACAAGGATTTTGTGACCTCCCTCTGCACCTCCTGAACACTAATTACAGGTGTGTGTCTACACACATGACTACCCCAGAAGCTACAGGACAGCCTCTGTGCACGGAATTCCTTAGGTAAGGGCGAGGGCACAATTGCACAAGCCTTGCCTCGGCCAAGTTTTCCACTAAAAACAAATTGTTACTTGGCAGCCAAAGCAGTTAGGCCCAGTTCAGGAAATTATCTACTCCCGAATAGAGCACCAAAACAGTCTGGGACCACCAGCCTTCCCCACTGTTTTCACATGTGGTTCAATAGAACTGAGCAACGCATGTATTTGTTCACAACAATTTATGCAAGAGTTGGATTCAGGAATAAGCAGCTCAAAAATGTATTTATGGCTAACAAAATTAGATGGTTAGAGAAAGATGGGTGGTAGATGTGATGTTCTCAGAGTTAGTTAATTAGCATTACTAGTTTTCGAGCCCTACACTCTTCTTTTTTTTTTTTTTTTTGAGACGGAAGTCTCCCTCTGCCACCCAGGCTGGAGTGCAGTGGCACGATCTTGGCTCACTGCAACCTCTGCCTCCTGGGTTGAAGCGATTCTTATGCCTCAGCCTACCAAGTAGCTGGGACTACAGGCATGCACCACTACACCTGGCTAATTTTTGTATTTTTAGTAGAGATGGGGTTTCACCATGTTAGCCAGGCTGGTCTTGAACTCTTGACTTCAAGTGACTCACCAGCCTCAGCCTCCCAAAGTGCTGGATTATAGGCATGCACCACCACACCCAGCCTTCTTCTTATTATTATTTATAAGAATCCCCACCTTTACTAAGAGTACAAAAATTAGCTGGGCATGGTGGTGCACACCTGTAATCCCAGCTACAGGGAGGTTGAATCCGGGAGGCAGAGGCTGCAGTGAGCCAAGATTGTACCACTATACTCCAGCCTGGGCAACAGAGTGAGACTCTGTGTAAAAACAACAACAACAACAAAAATTCTGAGAGAAGGTGAGGGGACAAAAAGGGAGATGAAATTCAGATCCCAGAAGTACAAGCACATGCAGATGTGGAAGCGTGACAGTGCCGATATGAATCCCTGTGGAGAGTGCCCATGGATGCATATGGGGAATAATAAGAGGTGAGTTCAGGGACAGTCCTGCAGACCATGCTACAGAGCTCCTGTTTTATCTTATGGGTGGGGAGCCATCCAAGAGTGTAAGCAGACAAGCAGGTTTGTGTCTGGGCAAGAGCATTCTGGATGCTAAATCCACAAGGGGTTGGAGAGGGGCACCATCAGCGTCAGGGAGACCAGACAGGCTGTAGCAGTGACCTGGTGAGGGATGATTCGGGCTTTGGTTGTAGCTTGGGTGTAGACAGAAGAAGATAACCTAGAGATACACTGTGGGGATAAAATCCATAGGACTAGCTATGGACTGGATATAGGAGGTGAGCAAAAAGGAAGAATTAAAATACTTAAGTGGGCCAGGTGCAGTGGCTTACACCTGTAATCCTAGCACTTTGGGAGGCCGAGTTGGGTGGATTGCTTGAGGTCAGGAGTTTGAGACCAGCCTGGCCAACATGGCGAAACCCCATCTCTATTAAAAATACAAAAATTAGCTGGGTGCGTTGGCGCATGCCTGTAACCCCACCCTTTTGGGAGGCTGAGGCAGGAGAACTGCTTGAACCCGGAAGGCAGAAGTTGCAGTGAGCCGAGATCATGCCACTGCACTTCAGCCTGGGTGACAGAGCACGGCTCCATCTCAAAAACAAATAAAAAAACCAAAAAAACCCAAAAAAACCACTGAAGTGTCTTGCTTGGGCACTAGGTAGATGCCATTTATGGAGATGGTGCAGTGGACTTCATGTTTGCATCCACCCCCCAAAATTCCCAATATGATGGTAATAGGAGGTGGGGCCTTTGAGAGGTAATTAGGTCATGAGGGTGGAGCCCCCACGAGTGAGATTAGTGTCATAAAAGAGACTCCAGAGAGCTCCCTTCAGCCCTCTTCCCACCTTGTGAGGACACGATGAGAAGCCGGCAGTCTGCAACCTGGATGAAAGCCTTCACCAGAATCCTATGTGCTTGGACCCTGATCTCAGACTTCTAGCCCCTAGAACTGTGAGAAATACATTGCTGCTGTTTATAAGCCACCCAGTCTAAGGTACTTAGCCATAATAGCCCAAACTAAGACAGATATAAAGACTGGGGAGAGAAGGGTGGAGGGTGTGCTCAGGATGAATTAGGAAAAATCCATTGTTAAGCCCGGAATGCTTACAGGAAACTTAAAATATGCCTAGGGGAAAGCCTAGAGAACAATTTAGGAACACTCATGCTTGCCCAGGACCAGACACTGTATTATCCACCTCAAAACTCTGTGTCCTGCGTTTTCCTTTTAGATAGAAAACAAAACCAAAACCCCCCAAAATCCTTTGTGGTTCCCTTTTGCCTAAGCATGGGTTTTAACCTGGATGTGCCCCTGAATCACATTTGAGCTCTCTGGATGCATATCACTTCTTATCTTTTTTTTTTTTTATACAAGGTCTTGCTCTGCCACCCAGGCTGGAGTGCTGAGGCGCTATCATGGGCAGGCTAGAGTGCAGTGGCGCGATCTCGGCTCACTGCAACCTCTGCCTCCTGGGTTCAAGTGATTCTTCTGCCTCAGCCCCCCGAGTAGCTGGGATTACAGCCGTGCACCGGTATGTCCAGCTAATTTTTGTATTTTTAGTACAGGCAGGGTTTTACCATGTTGGCCAGGCTGGTCTCGAACTCCTGCTTTCAAGTGGTCTGCCTGCTTCAGTCTCCCAAAGTGCTGGGATTACAGGCAAGAGCCACTGCACCTGGCCAATTAAAAAATTTTTGTTTCCTAGAGATGGGGTCCCTATGTTGCCCATGCTGGTCTTTTAACTCCTGGGCTCAAGTAATCCTCCTTCCTCGGCCTCCAAAGTACTGGGATTATAGATGCGGGACACTGTGTCTGGCCACACCTTTTATCTAAAGGGCTGGGCCCTCTTCTACATGTAGGACACAGAATCGGCCCTGGGTAGGCTGGTTGCACCTGGCAGTTTTTCAAGTACTGTTTATATATTTAAAATTTTCTGTTTGCAAAAGCAATGTATACACATTGTAAAAATTCAAATCATGTGGAAATGTAAACACACACACACACTCCAAAAAACAAAGAACAACAAAACAGAAACCAGGAGTCCCTCCTAAGCCCCACTCGCCTGCCCCCACACCTCCCATCAAGATTTGTTCTTCTTTTTTTTTTTTTTTTTCAGTTGAGACCGTCTCACTCTGTTGCCCAGGCTGGAGTGCAGTGGCATGATCTCAGCTCACTGCAACCTCTGCTTCCCAGGTTCAAGCAATTATCCTGCCTCAGACTCCCCAGTAGCTGGGATTATAGGCATGCACCACCACGCCCAGCTAATTTTCGTATTTTTATTAGAGACGGAGTTTTGTCATGTTGGCCAGGCTGGTCTCGAACCCCTGACCTCAGGTGATCTGCCTGCCTCGGATTCCCAAAGTGCTGGGATTACAGGCATGAGCCACCGCGCCCGGCCTAAGATTTGTTCTTAATATGATGGTGTAATTGGCCAGATCTGGGATCTGAAATTGTTGCATCCTTCCCGAATCATACTTGTGGGTTGCCAGCAAACAGCCTTGCATGGGAAACTCCCCTTCCTGAGTCACTTGGGGGAAAGCTGAGATGGCCTGAAATTCTAAGAAGGTGTAGGAACTGCAGTGTCGGGAGGGTAAGACTGCAAGCCTGCCAACTCGCTGAAATGTGCACAGGGCCAGCCGCCAGGACAATCCCCTCAGTACGCCGAGCCAGTTAGGAAGTCTGCAACTACGCTACTTTTCATTTTTAAAAATCAACACTTCAATTATTTTTATATATGTAAAATTTTTTTTTAGACACAGAGTCTTGCTCTGTTGTCCAGGTGAATGCAGTGGTGTGATCATAGTTTACTGAAGCCTCAAACTCTTGGGCTCAAGCAAGCCTCCTGTCTGAGCCTCCTGAGTAGCTGGAATTACATTCATATGCCGCCATGCCCAGCTAATTTTTTAAACTTTTGTAGAGATGGAGTCTGGCTATGTTGCCCAGGCTAGTCTCAAACTCTTGGGCTCAAGTGATCCTCCTGCCTTGGCCTTCCAAAGCTCTGGGATGACAGACATGAGTCAATGTGTCCAGTTGTCAATTATTTTAAAATATACAATGGCCGGGCGCGGTGGCTCACGCCTGTAAGCCCAGCACTTTGGGAGGCCAAGGTGGGTGGATCGCCTGAGGTTGGGAGTTCGAGACCAGCCTGACCAACATGGAGAAACCCCCATCTCTGCTAAAACTACAAAAAAAAAAAAAAAGAAAACTAGCTGGGCACAGTGGTGCAAGCCTGTAATCCCAGCTACTCGGGAGGCTGAAGCAGGAGAATCACTTGAACCTGGGAGGCGGAGGTTGCGGTGAGCCGAGATTGTGCCACTGCACTCCAGCCTGGGCAACAAGAGCGAAACTCCATCTAAAAAATATATATATATACACAAACAATACATGCTCATAGAGTATTGTATATTTTGGGCTCTGTCGCCCAGGCTGGAATGCATTGTCACGATCTTGGCTCACTGCAACCTCTGCCTCCTGGGTTCAAGCGATTTTCCCGCCTCAGCCTCCCCAGTAGCTGGGATTACAGGCACCCTCATCGTGCCCAGCTAATCTTCATATTTTTGTAGAGACAGGGTTTCACTATGTTGGCCAGGCTAGTCTTGAACTCCTGACCTCAGGTGATCTGCCCACCTCGGTCTCCCAAAGTGTTGGGATTACAGGCGTAAGCCAACGTGCCCAGCCTAGAGGTGCTATCTTAGCTGAAATCTGAACAATGAGTAGGGTTAATCAGGCAAGATGGAGAGTGTATTAGGAACAGGAAACTATAAAGTGCAAAGACTGGAAGGCAGATAGAGGATGGCCCACTGAAAAAATGGAAAGAAATAGTATTTGCAAGAGTTGAAGGACATATCAGCTAAGCCTTTATACTTTCTCAAGTCAGACTGCCTGGGTGCAAATTCTAACCCTGCTACTCACTGACTGTATGACCTCAGGCAAATTTCATAACCCCTCCGGGCTCAGCTCCCTCATCTATAAAATGGGCTGGGTTATTTAATCTCTTTCATAGAATATATATATATATATATATTTTTTCTTTTTCTTTTTTTTTTCTTTTTGAGACGGAGTCTCGCTCTGTCACCCAGGCTGGAGTGCAGTGGTGCAATCTTGGCTCACTGCAGCCTCCACCTCCTGGGTTCATGTGATTCTCCTGCTTCAGCATCTCAAGTAGCTGGGATTACAGGTGTGCGCTACCATGCCCAACTAATTTTTGTATTTTTAGTACAGACGGGGTTTCACCATGTTGACCAGACTGGTGTTGAACTCCTGACCTCAGGCAGTCCTCCCACCTCGGCCTCCCAAAGCGTTGGGATTACAGGAGTGAGCCACTGCACCTGGCTTTCATAGAATTTTAAATGAGACAGTGTAGGTGAAACTGCTTAGAATAGTGCCTGGCTCATGGTAAGCACAAAATAAGTCTTTGTTGTTTTTTCTTCAAGTTTTATTAAACTTGAACTGACGTGAAAGTCTAGGGTTGGGGGCATAAGGTGAAACTAGAAGGCAAAGCTGAAGAGGGAAGCACAGGGCAGTTCTTGAAGGGCCTTCTAATTCATGGTAAGAGGTTGGGACTTTTCTCCTGCAGGGGAATAAATCAATTTCAGGAAACCAAAGAGAAACTAGGAGTGAGGAAAGGCCCATGAAAGTCCTTGTTGAAAGAGCAAGCTCTTGGTGGTAAGTGTTCACCAAGTGCCTATGGTAGACAGACAGGTACAGGCTGGGAGACCTGAGCTTGAATAACTGCTCTGCCAAGGCAGGTGGGGACAAGTGGCGTCACTTCTCTGGGCCTGTGCCCTCAACTGAGATGGATTTTTTCGGGGACTGAAAGAGAGGAGGAAAGCCAGATGCCTCCTTTCTGCGGTACCCAGAGAAAGCATGGGTTTGATGTTGGCTGGTGCCTGTGCCCTCAGTCCACACATACATCTTGAGTGTAACAGCTTTAGAATTCTTATTCTACTGCCTTCTCAGCCCTCTTTTTTACTGATATCTGGTGATTATGCAGGATGAACCTCCCCACATTCACCTACCCTAGTTAGAACCATGTTCTGGAGACTGGACTCCCAACTGCAACTCCGTGCAGCCTGAGCTGTGCCTGGTCGGTGAGTGGTCTGTACATCTCCAGCATCTTACCCCAACCATAGTGATTCTAACTTGATTTACTGAAATATGCCAATTAGCACTTGTCTGGGAGAAAAGAGGTTCAAATCAAACAAGTTATGCTGGAGTGTGAGACCAGTCTGGGCAATGCTGCAAGACCCTGTCTCTACAAAAAAATAGAAAAACGTAGCAAGGTGTGGTGTTGCACAGCTGTACTCCCAGCTATTTGGGAGGCTTAGTTGAAAGGATCACTTGTGCTGCAGGAGTTAGAGGCTACAGTGAGCTAAAAAAGAATCTAGTTTGAGTCAGTTCAAGTGAGATCCCTGTCTCAAAAATAAATAAATAAAATAAAATAGGCCGGGTGTGGTGGCTCATGCCTGTAATCCCAGCACTTTGGGAGGCCGAGGTGGGTGGCTCACCTTAGGTCAGGATTTTGAGACCAGCCTGGCCAACATGCTGAAACCCTGTCTCTACTAAAATACAAAAATTAGCCAGGAGTGGTGCTGGGTACCTATAATCTCAGCTACTTGGGACGCTGAGGCAGGACAATTGCTTGAACCCGGGAGGCAAAGTTTGCAGTGAGCCGAGATCATACCACTTCACTCCAGCCTGGGCAAAAGAGCGAAACTCTGTCTCATAAAAAAATAAATAAATAAAAATAAAATAAAGTCAGAAACAATAGATCTATGATTTTTGCTAGTCATAGTACTGCCGTTTTTACTTATGAGTTAAGTAATCCTGAAATAGTAATCGTGTTTTATTATTAGTTCATCTTCAGTGTCTGGGAAATAGTTAATTGAGTGGAGTAACACAGACATTTATTGAGGTCCTTCTCTGTGCCAGACCTTGGTCTATCCACTGAGGATACAAAGATAAGCAGGACTCAGAGAGTCAGTCTCAGTTATTTGAGTACAAGGTCTGTAGGGGAAGAGGACAAATTATTGTATTATATACTAAATACTAGAGTAGAGGTTATGAACAGTTCCAGGAGAGCCTGCAGGCAAAGCTGCTGGTGTACATCTGTATAGGTTGTACACTGCACAACTCCAGGGTACCACTAACATAGACCAGGCTTTGGTAAACTTGTTTTGTAAATGGCCGGATAATATATATATATATATATTATATATATATATATAAAATATTATTTTATTTTATTTTTTTTTCCAGACGGAGTCTTGCTCTCTCGCCCAGGCTGGAGTGCAGTGGCACCATCTTGGCTCACTGCAACCTCTGCCTCCTGGGTTCAAGCAATTCTCCTGCCTCAGCCTCTGGAGTGGCTGGGATTACAGGCGTGCGCCATCATGCCTGGCTAATTTTTGTATTTTTAATAGATACAGGGTTTCACCACGTTGCCCAGGCTGGTCTCGAACCCCTGACCTCGAGATCCTCCTGCCTTGGCCTCCCAAAATGATGGGATTACAGGTGTGAGCTACTGCACCCAGCCAATAGTAAATATTTTATGCTTTGTGGGCCACCATCTCTGCTCTTGTAGCACGAAAGTAGCAATAGACAATATGTAAACAAATAAGCATGGCTGTATTCCACTTTTCATTTTACTTTTTAATTATTTACATCTGTTCAAAAATGAAAATCATTCTTAGTTCATGCAACACACAAAAACAGGTGGTGGGCTGGATTTGTGGATTTGGCCTATGGGCTGGACTTTGCTGATCCTGACATAGATGACCATGAGAATCACCTTCCCTGGAGTTGTACAGCAGAAGGGCCCTGTCTGGAGGTGATCTTAGACAGGCTTCACTCAGAAGTTTCTGTTTGAGCCAGGGTTCTTTTTTTTTTTTTTTTTAAGACAGAGTCTCACTCTGCTGCCCAGTCTAAAATGCAATGATACAATCACAGCTCACTGCAGCCTCAGCCTCCTGGGCTCAAGTGATCCTCCCACCTCAGCCTCCCAAGTAGCTGGGATTACAGGCACACAGCACCATGCCCGGCTAATTTTTGTATTTTTCATAGGGACAGGGTTTCACCATGTTGCCCAGGCTGGTCTCGAACTCCTGAACTCAAGCCATCTTCCCACATTGTCCTCCCAAAGTGCTGGAATTAAAGGCGTGAGCCACTGCACCCTGCCTGAGCTAGGTTTTAAAGGATAAGTAGGTACTGACTAGGGACACTTCAGGGAAGGGATTATAAGAGAGAACAGCATGGGCAAAGGCACAGGATGGCTGCACTGGAGGGGACAGAGGGAAATGGCACCCAGAAAGACAGGGTGGAGATTGACTGTGAAGGGTCTTGAATGCCATACTTCAAAGTTCAGGCTCTGTCCTGTGGGCATAGGAAGTCATTCAAGGTTTTAAACAGAAAGTGACATGGTCCAGGATTGCATCATAGGGAGTGAAATGGAAAATGGAAAGCCCAGTTAGGAGGCATGCAAATCAGTCAGAGAGGAGACGGTGAGTGCCAGGTGCAGTGAGTGCCAGGTGCAGTGGCTGGAGCCTGTAATTGCAACTACTCAGGAGGCTGAGGTGGGAGGATGGCTTGAGCCCAGGAGTTTGAGACCAGCCTGGCCAACATAGCAAGACCCTCTCTTTACAAAAAATAGTGCCATAGTGCCAGCTACTCAGGAGGTTGAAGGAGGAGGATGGCTTGAGTCCAGGAGTTTGAGGCTGCAGTGAGCTGTGATTGTGCCACTGCACTCCAGCCTGGGCCACAGAGCAAGACCTTGTCCCTTGAAAAAAAAAAAAAAAGAAAGAAAAGAGATGGCTAGGACCTAAATAAGCAGGCACAGGGGAGTTAGAGAGAATTCAAAAGTAAACTGGAAAAAAAGGTCAACATCCTTAGCCATTAGGAATTATAACCACATAAGATACCACTTGACATCCACTGCAATGGCTATACTGAAAAAGATAATGAAAAGTGTCGGCAAGGATGCGGAGAAATTGGAACCCTCACTACTGCTGGTGAGAATGTGAAGTGGTGCAGCTGCTTTGGGAAACAGTCTGACAGTTCCTCGAAGAAAGCTGCCATATGACCCAGCAATTCCACTCCTGAGCATATACCAAGAAAATTGAAAACACATGTTCACGTGAAAACTTGAGCACGAATATTCATGAAAGCATTCATACGGCTATTCATAATAGCCATGAAGTAGTAATGACCTAAATGTCCACCAAATGATGCATGGAGAAATAAAATGTGGTCTATTTATACAACGGAATATTACTCATCAACAAAAAAGAATAGCCGGGCGTGGTGGCTCATGCCTGTAATCCCAGCACTTTAGGAGGCTGAGGCAGGTGGATAACTTGAGGTCAGGAGTTCGAGACCAGCCTGGCCAACATGGTGAAACCCTGTCTCTACCAAACATACAAAAATTAGCCGGGTGTGGTGGTATGCGCCTGTAGTCCCAGCTACTAGGGAGGCTGAGGCAGGAGAATTACTTGAACCCTGGAGGCAGAGGTTGCAGTGAGCCGTGATCACGCCACTGCACTCCAGACTGGGTTACAGAGAGAGATTCCATTTCAAAAAAAAAAAAAAAAACCATAAAACAAAAAAACAAAAAATAAGAATATATCCTGCAACATAAATGAACCTTGAAAACATGATATGCCAGGTACAGTAGCTCACAGCTGTAATCTCAGCACTTTGGAGGGCATAGGTAGGAGGACTGAGACCAGCCTGAGCAACAGAGTGGGACTCTGTCTCTATAAAACAAAACAAACAAACAAAAAAAACCCATTATGCTAACGAAAGAAGCCAGTCACAAAAGACCAAAGATATGATTCCATTTGTGGGAAATGTCCAGAATAAACAAATCTATATAAAGATAAGTGGTTTCCCAGGGCTGGGGAAGTGGGTGGGGTAATAAAGGATGATTGCCAAAGGTTATACAGTTCCTTTTGGGGTTAAATAAAATGTCCTAAAATTGGTTGTGTTGATGGTTGCACACCTGTGGAAGAAATGAAAAATGATTGAATTGAATATTTTAACTGTGTGAAATGTATAATATGTGAATTATATCTCAATATTTAAAAGATTACATGAGGCTGGGCGTGGTGGCTCATGCCTGTAATCCCATCACTTTGGGAGGCCGAGGCAGGTGGATCACGAGGTCAGGAGTTCGAGACCAGCCTGACCAACATGGTGAAACCCCTTCTCTACTAAAAATACAAAAATTAGCCTGGTGTGGTGGCGTGCATCTGTAATTCCAGATACTCAGGAGGTTGAGGCAGGAGAATCACTTGAACCCGGGAGGTGGAGGTTACCATGAGCTGAGATCACGCCACTGTACTCCGGCCTAGGTGACAAAGCAAGACTCCATTTCAAAAAAAAAAATTACATGAATGCAACTCAAGAAGCGTAATTATCTCTCTGCGTCTCTAAATAAATGATCTGTCAAATGCAATTTAAACCACTTATCGTTGGTTTTAAAATACATGCAGGTTTTGTAATTTAGATTTCTGCATTTTGTTTAATTTAATGCAATGCATATGTGTTCATCTTAGCAATGATATTCCAAAAATCACAAAAACTAGAACATTGTAGCCCATAGGGAATTATGCACGTGGCAGATCAGATTCAGACTGTGTGGACCTTGCTCTGACTTAGTCCTCACATCTAGTCAGCCAGCCATGCAGACCTTTTCATTTTATTCTGTGTGTGGGGGTTTTGGGGGGAATGGGAATGGAGGGGGTATTCTACAATAACACCTTTATTGATATATAATTCACATACCATACAGTTCACTCTTTTTAAGTATAAAATTCAGGCTGGACACAGATGCTCATGGGTAATCCCAGCACTTTGGGAGGCCAAGGCAGGCAGCTTGCCTGAGCCCAGGAGTTCGAGACCAGCCTGGTAACGTGGTGAAACTCCACATCTACAAATAATACAAAAATTAGCCAGGCATAGTGGCATGTGCTTATAGTCACAGCTACTCGGGAGGCTGGGAGGTGGGGGGATTGCTTGAGCCTGGGGGATTGCGGCTGCAGTGAGCTGTGATCGTGCCACTGTACTCCAGCCTGAGTGACAGAGTCACTAACAATAATAAAGTATACAATTCAATTTTTTTAGTATATTCATAGAATTGTTCGATGGTCATCACAAATTATTTTTAAAACATTTCGTCATTAAAAAGAAACCCCATATCCATTAGCTATCACCCTTCAGTCCCTGATCCCCCAGCCCCCCACCCCTAGGCAACCATTAATCTACTTTCTGTCTGTATAGATTTATCCATTCTGGACATTTCAAATAAGTGGAGTCAATATAATAAATAGCCTTTCGTGACTGGCTTCTTTTACTTAACATGTTTTCTTTTCTTTTTCTTATTTATTTTTTATTTTTTTTTTTGAGATGGAGTCTTGCTCTGTTGCCCAGGCTGGAGTGCAATAGCATGATCTTGGCTCACCACAACCTCCACCTCCTGCCTCAGCCTCCCGAGTAGCTGAGATTACAGGCATGTACCACCGTGCTTGGCTAATTCTGTAGTTTTAGTAGAGACAGGGTCTTTCCATGTTGGTCAGGCTGGTCTCAAACCCACGAACTCAGGTGATCTGCCCACCTCAGCCTCCCAAAGTGCTGGGATTACAGGCATGAGCCACCGTGCCCAGCCTAATCTTTGTATTTTTAGTAGAGATAGGGTTTCACCATGTTGGCTACGCTGGTCTCAAACTCCTGACCTCAGGTGATCTGCCCACCTTGGCCTCCGAAAGTGCTGGAATGACAGGCATGGGCCACCGCATCTGGCCCTAACATAATGTTTTCAAAGTTCATAAATGTAGCATGTATTAGTTCTTCGTTCCTTTTTTTGGTGAATAATAATCCATTGTATGGTTATCTTGCATGTTATCTATCCATTTATTAGTTGATGGACATTTGGTTGTTTCTACTTTTTGGTTATTATGAATAAAGCTTCTATGAACATGTAAAAAATTTTTCTGTGGATGCACATTTTCATTTTTGGGGGGTACATAACCAGAATTGAAATTGCTGGATCAAACATAATTGTTTTATAACAGCATAGTAGTATTACTTTAGATATTTGACAGAAATAGATTTCAGAGTCTGTTGACTCCAGTTGTCATAGGGTGAATTTCTTTCGGTCCAGGGTACTCAGCCACGCAAATAACCACACTTTTAGATATGGATACACACATGGCGAAAGACTGCTTAACTACCATAATGCACGGATGCAGCTCTCATTTTTAACCAGAGATAAGCACCTAATAGCATTATGATGCCTCAAAGGGGAACCTTGCCATGCAGTCATCTCCCCATACCTTTTAATTACAACTCATGACAATTACAATGTGGTATTTCCCCTTCCAAATCAAGATGAGAGAGGGTACAGATAACCATGTCCCTTTTTCTTTCTTCTTACATGCCTGTTTATTTTTGTCAAACGAAACGAACAGAACTAATGATGTAGTAATTTCAGCAGGCCTGGCTCCCATGTTTGGGGAATTTGGTGCAGCCCTGCACCAGTAGCACTGAGAATTTTCACTCAGCATTCTCATTGTTTCTTTTCTCTTAATTATGGTAAAATATATGCAATATAAAATATGTGATTTTGACTCTTTTTAAGTGCACCATTTAGTGGCATTAATCACATTCACAATATTGCAGAGCCGTCACCACTATGTCTAAAATTTTTCCATTACCAAGAACAGAAACTCTGTACCCCTTAGGAAGAACCTCGGCTCAAGCGATCCTCCTGCCTTGGCCTTCTGAGTAGCTGGGATTACAGGCTTGCACCACCATGCCTTGCTACCCTGTATCTTTTTAACAAAAAGTTCTTACTTTCAAGTGTACCTGGGTTCATTTTGTACCAGTTTGAGACAGGGTCTCACCCTGTCACCCAAGCTGGAGTGACACCATCACAGTGGCTCACACCTGTAATCCCAGCACTTTGGGAAGCCAAGGCGGGTGGATCACTTGAGGTCAGGAGTTTGAGATCAGCCTGGCCAACATGATGAAACCTGGTCTCTACAAAAATACAAAAATTAGCTGGGTATGGTAGCACCTGTAATCCCAGCTACTGGGGAGGCTGAGGTAGGAGAATTGCTTGAATCTAGGAGGCAGAGGTTTCAGTGAGCCGAGATCATGCCACTGCACTCCAGCCTGGGTGACAGAGTAAGACCCTGTCTCAAAAAAAAAACAAAAATAAATAAAAATAAAAAATAAAAAATTAAAAAAAAGTAATTTTTAAAAAGCTTTACATTTTCACAAAGTCCAATTTATCTACGTTTTTGTTGCTTTTACTTTTGGTGTCAGATCTTAGAGTCCATGGTCACCTCATCACTCTTTTTTTCCTTTAACACCTACAAAGCTTCTGGACCTCATGACTCCTATGCAGGAGAGGCAGGACGTGTAAATGTCCTACAAAATAATTAACAGTGGTGGAAGTGGCAAGTCAACTATCTTTCTAATACAGAAAATATTTAGAAAGCCACATATTTACACTGAATATGGGCTAAAACAGCATTTGTATTTTCTTTGACAAAGCTCATATTTAATGAAGTATGTTTATATTGCTCTGAGAACCTAAGTTCATTTTCATCAATTATTTGTTTGGGTCTCTATCAAAGTGGACAATATGAAAGGTGTCTGCCTAGCCCGGAAACCATTGTTCCTCCTAAGGAAACTGCCCCCACAATGTCGTCTCCCACCTTGGTGGCTCCCTGGAAGCCACATTTGTACCACATGATCCCACTCCCTGGTCAGGACCCAGACTGGCCAACTGATTCTGTCCTGAGAATCTGTCTTTGAGACTGAGAAATGACGTGTTCATTACTGCAGGGGACTGTGGGACTGCCTCATCCTGCCATTTGATTTGAATTAAGTAGACTTCATTGCCTGCCTTGAGATCCATGTGAGAGATCCCTGTATTTATCTATTTTCTTGAAACAGGGTCTTGCTCTGTTGCCCAAGCTGGAGCACAGTGGTGCGATCTCGGCTCACTGCGACTTCTGCCTCCTGGGCACAAGTTATTCTCCTGCCTTGGCCTTCTGAGTAGCTGGGATTACAAGCATGCACCACCGTGCCTGGCTACCCTGTATTTTTTAGTAAAAAGTTCTTATTTTCAAGTGTATCTGGGTTCATTTTGTACCGGTATGTTTTTTTTTTTTTTTTTTTTGAGAACAGGGTCTCACTCTGTCACCCAGGCTGGAGTGCAGGTCTGTCACTGTAGCCTTGACCTCCCAGGCTCAAGCCATCCTCCCACCCAACCTCAGCCTCCTGAGCAGCTGGGACTACAGTCACATGCCACCACGCCTGGCTAACTTTTGTATTATTTATAGAGACGGGGTTTTATCATGTTGCCCAGGCTGATCTCAAACTCCTGAGCTCAAGTGCTCCTCCTTCCTTGGGCTCCCTAAGTGCTGGGATTACAAGTGTGAGCCACTGTGCCCAGCCTGATATTTTGAAATAATGCTTATGTTCCCACACTGGTGGGCTGGCTTCTCTCCCTGCAGCTACCCTATCTGCAACCAGAGTTGAGCTGTGAAACTGCAGTCAGAGAGGAGGGTGTGGCTTAGTGCAAATGTGGAAGTCTCAGTCATACAGAGGAAAACATGAAAAGCCTGTTCTTTCCTCCTCACAGGATTGTGAGAAGCAGGGATCTTGAGGTAGGTGAGATGGTTGGGCCCTTCATGTTCATTGCTCTTTGGGGCTCTGCCTAGGTGAGAAGGGGATTCAGGCTCACCCAGCTGGGAGCAATGAAGCCTGAAGACATGAAGGCTCATGATCTGCTTCCCTGGACACTGTCTGGGGGAGGCTGCCAGCCCTGGGAGGCCTATCCTGTGGTTTGGTAACATTTTTAACAAAAGACTGAAGAGATGGCGAGAACATGGTGTCAAACAAAGCTACAAAAATGAGTCTAGGGCAGAACCCCTTGGCTCTTCAAGGTGTGGCATTCAGGGACCTGGAGGTTTCCCCAGGTCCCAGCAAGGAGACGCAGAGAGCCTGAGAGAGCCCGTGGACCCTCAGAGGCCTGGCTGGGTGCTGAGGCCTCTACGGCCCAGAGCACGGATGGTGCCAGACGTACACTCACACTTCAGCATCGCCAGTCCCAGGGGCAGGGCAGAGGAGATGCTCAGCTTCAGAGACCAATGCACGTCCATAGGACCCTACCTAGATGGGAATGACCCTTCTGTCATCTCCAGGACTCAGTGACCCTCTGTACCAAGGCACCATCCTGGGGAAGAGAAGGGGTGGGCCTTAAAGGAGCTGAGAAATCATTGCCCTGGGCTCCTGTTTGCCAGACACAGACACAGCTGGAGCAGACGCAGCTCTCCTTTCTCACCCTCACCTCTCTGCAATGTAAAGAGCTCATTGGACACTGAAAAACTAAAGAAGCCATGTTCGCTTTGCATTCTGGGTGTTCTGTGAACTCCAATTTAGACCAGACTATACTAAAAGCTCCAGAATCCAAAATCAACAGACATTGTTCTCAGGGGCCAGAAAAGTTAATCCAAAAGATACTAATGACTCCCTTGTTTCTCCTGCCTATCCTGCCTCCCTCCACCTCTCCCTCTCTCCTGTCTTTCCCTCATTCCTCAGTAGGTCTCAAATGCCCTGTTGGAGGTCAGGCTCTGGAGATTCTAAGATGACCACACAATCCCTCCTGCGTGGAATTCACAGTCCTGAGACAAGACAGAGACCAAGCAGCTCCAAGCTGGGTAATTAACACCAACACTGAGGAGTCCACGGGGGCTCTGGGAGCAGAGAGGGGAGCCTCTTCTCTCTGCTTGGGCAGGTGTGGGGGTGAGCGTGTGAGTTTCACAGGAATGTGTGTACCTCTGGTATAGATGTGGGTGTCTGTGGTAGATGCAAACAGTTACCTACCCCTAAACGATTCTCTCCCTTCTTTTTTCCTCATGGAACCAGATTTTATTTGAGGCTGCCTGTGTGCCATCTTAAGGGGCTGATGCATGAATGATGAATGATTCTGTTTCCATTGCAGACTCTGTTTCCAGGCCCCCTTCCCTTGTAGCCATGGCTCATGATCCAGATTTTTTTGTTGTTTTTTTTTGAGATGGAGTCTCATTCTGTTGCCCAGGCTAGAGTGCAGTGGCGCCATCTCGGCTCACTGCAACCTCCACCCCCTGGGTTCAAGCAATTCTCCTGCCTCAGCCTCCCGAGTAGCTGGTATTACAGGGGCCTGTCACCATGCTCAACTAATTTTTTGTATTTTTAGTAGAGACAGGGTTTCACCATGTTGGCCAGCTGGTCTCAAACTCCTGACCTCAGGTGATCCACCCGCCTCAGCCTCCCAAAGTGCTGGGATTACAGGCGTGAGCCCCTGTGCCTGGCCAATTTTTGTATTTTTAGCAGAAATGGGGTTTCACCATGTTGGCCAGGCTGGTCTCGAACTCCTTGGCCTCAAGTGAACTGCCTGCCTCGGCCTCCCAAAATGCTGGGATTACAGGCATGAGCCACCGTGCTCAGCCTATTAAAAAGTTTTAGAGCAGGAATGAAAGGAAGTAAAGTACACTTGGAATAGGGCCAAGTGTGTGACTTGAGAGATCAAATACACTGTTTTGACCTTTGACTTGGGGTTTTATATATTGGCATGTTTCTGGGGGTGTTGGTTCCCTTCTCCCTGATTCTTCCCTTGGGGTGGGCTGTCCGCAAGTGCAGTGGCCTGCCAGCACTTGGGAAAGGAGTATGCACAGTGTGTTTCCTGGAGTTGTGCGCATGCTCACTTGAGGCTTCTTCCCTCTCCAGTTGAGTGTTCCTATAAGGAACCAGTTAAACTCTAATTTTGCCTCTTAGTGTGCCTGTGTGAGCCCACTCACCCAGCTTCTGAGATCTTATTAGGAAGCTAATCACCAGCTTCAGGGTTTTTCTATCTGTTGGGAGACTACCTTTGCCTGGTGCTGGCTGTGACCAATAATGATCTCAGAGAGAGTGTAACAACTGCCTGACCATCACCTGACAGATGCCTGACAGTCATGGTGGGAGATGGCCTCTTCTGCCTGCTCATGTCTAGCTACCTACTGTAACAGTTCTATTTATGAAACCAGTTCCATTTATGAAAATTCATCAATCTGTTCTCATGATATGTGCACTTTTCTTTATGTTGTACTATAAGTGTAGCTGAGAAAAGAAGTATGGGAAGTGGAGGAAAAAGTGTGGAGAAAATGCTAATGGGTTCTGTCTTACAAAGTGAGGAGTGAAGAGAGTATGTCAGGTTGATGGAGAAGATATAAAATCCTGAATATGTAAATGAACAATAGTAACCAATAGATGAAGTAAAAGTAATACTAGAAGTGTCAAACATGGAGGAAACTAGGGAGGTAAAGTGAGAGTTAAATTCTCATGTTTCATTGTATGAGTCAATAGATGTCTTCCAAGGTGGAATTAGCCACCTAAAGAATTCAAATCCAGGCCAGGCACAGTGGCTCACACCTGTAATCCCAGCACTTTGGGAGGCTGAGGCAGGAGGATCACCTGAGGTTAGGAGGTCAAGACCAGCCTGGCCAACATGGCAAAACCCTGTCTCTACTAAAAATACAAAAAGTAGCTGGGCATGGTGGCACACGCCTGTAATCCCAGCTACTTGGGAGGCTGAGGCAGGAAAATCGCTTGAACCTGGGAGGCAGAGGTTGCAGTGAGCCGAGATGGCGCCACTGCACTTCAGCCTGGGCAATAGAGTGAGACTCCATCTCAAAAAAAAAAAAAAAGAATTCAGATCCTAAGCTGGGTGCAGTGGCTCACGCCTGCAATCCCAGCACTTTGGGAGGCTGAGGCAGAAGGATCACTTGAGCCCAGGAGTTCAAGACCAGCCTGGGCAACATAGAGAGACCTCATCTCAAAAAAAAAAAAAAAAAAAAGACTCAGATTCTCAGATTTCTAGTGGTGAAAAGACGACTTCTGAGGTTGGGAGGCATGGGATGAAAGACTGTTGTCATCAGTAATGCTGAGCTATTTAATTTATTACCATGTAGGCCAGGTGCAGTGGCTCACACCTGTAATACTAGCACTTTGGGAGGCCAAGGTGGGCTGATTGCCTGAGCTCAGGAGTTTGAGACCAGGCTGGGCAACATGGCAAAACCCCGTCTCTACTAAAAATACAAAAGTGTAGCTGGACATGGTGGTGCACACCTGTAGTCGGGCGGCTGAGGCAGGAGAATCGCTTGAACCCGGGAGGCAGACAGAGGTTGCAGTGAGCCGAGATTGCACCACTGTACTCCATCCAGCCTGGGCACAGAGCAAGACTCTGTCTCAAAATAATAGTAATAATAATTTATTACCTTGTGCATCTATTATTTTAATAATACAGACCTTAAAAACAATGCAATTGACCAGGATGGAAGGAAACTAAAAAAAAAAAAAAAAATTAAAATAATACAAGACAATAAACAAGCGCTACATTGTATGATATAGTCAAGCAGTGCTGAGAAGGGCCTTCTGATGTTTTGAGGCCAGAGCACCTCTTTGCCCTGGCTACCAAACCATGTCACCAAGACCCACAGAATGTCTAAAAGACCTTTTGGCTTTGAAATGTTTCTAGGACACAGGCTATAACCCGCATTTTCCCTTTAACTATATTTCCTAAAGTAGGCAATGGTATTTCTAAATCTCAGTTTTTCAGTACCATGGGGGAAGCACCAACAACTTTCAATGGTGCTAGGAGAGTCTTAAAGATGTTCCAACAAAATTATTTTTAATATATTTTATGCTTTAAGCAGTTTATACTCATCAGCATTTGTAGACATTATGAGGCAAGGGGAATACAGAGGAGTATAGGAAACTGCATAAAATTTGATAAACAGTAGGATGTTGTAATCTAAAAATTATTGGGGTATGAAATAAGATTTTTAGGAGGCCATTGGTTTGGACCGAGCTCCTGCACCAGGCTCAACAGACCAAACCAGAATGGAGTCACTCATGTGAAGTTCCACACCACCAAACAGAAAGTAAGTTGTTTATCTGACCTTCCAAGAAATCAGGACAGAGAGAGAGTGATAATAGCCAAATCCCCAAACAGTCTGGTTTTAGCTGGCATGATAAAAAAAAGTCCCCTCTGCTTTAACTTTTACAAGCAAAGTGGCTTTGAAATGACCTATTCACTTTCTGTTTTCTCTTTCTGCTTCCCTCAAGCCCCTCTGTTTATAAAACCAAGTTCCGGGCCGGGTGCGGTGGCTCACGCCTGTAATCCCAGCACTTTGGGAGGCCAAGGTGGCCGGATTACCTGAGGTCAGATGTTCAAGATCATCTTGGACAATGTGGTGAAACCCCATCTCTACTAAAAATACAAAAATTAGCCGGGCGCAGTGGTGCATGCCTCTAATTCCAGCTACTCGTGAGTCTGAGGCAGGAGAATCACTTGAACCCGGGAAGTGGAGGTTGCAGTGAGCTGAGATGGTGCCACTACACTCCAGCCTAAGAGACAGATCGAGACTCCATCTCAAAAAAAAAAAATTAATTAATTAAAAAAATAAATAAAATAAAACCAAGCTCCTCTGCTCAGCTTACCAGAGCACTCATCTGTCTTATGAAATAAGTGTTGCCTGATTCTGGAATCACAAATAAAAGCCAATTAAGATCTTTAAACTAAATTTGTTGTAATTTTGTCTGTTGAAAGAGGTTTGCCATGGAATTAACAGAAGTCACCTTAAATTCAGGTCTTTTTCACACCTTGGACAAAACACACAGCTGAAGCAGGATGTCAGTTCACAAATGTTCATTTACTTCACTCCACAAAAATATACACTAGACTGAGTCCTGGAGATTCAGCGCACACCTTCAAGGACCCTTTAGGAGAGTAGACAGGTTTTGTGAATTAAAATGGCAATTAATAGGGCCTTCTCCCTATTAAATGTACTCATAACATTTTGCACCCAATTTAGGAGGCTCCTGGGCCACCCCTAAAGCGCATCCATGGAAGGATTCATGAACTTTTTGCTCTAAGAGTCTAAGAACTTAGGACCACCATGTTTCTTATCACTTCCATGGATCCTAGGGCAAGGGTGCTTCTTGGGAAGCCAGCAGCCAGGAGAATCCTCTTGCAAGAAGATCCTGGAACATCTCTTCTGGTCACAGAGATGTTCCAAGTGGAACCAAAGACAAGTCGAGCACCTTTGTTTATAGCTGAAGAAACTGGAAACCCAGAAAGGGGAAGTCTCACCCAAGGTCTACTTCCTCATCCACTTAGAGATCACAATAACAATAGTCACAATTGCTGCCTCAATGGAGTGCAGGGGAGTGGGAATCACTCAAAGATCCTTCCAACACTCTGGCCTGGGCTTGATCATCCCTGTTCTCCAGAGTCAGAGAGGACGAGTGGCTTGTCACGTCACATAGCAGGAAGTAGCCCAGCTTGGCACAGAACTCAGTTCTGTGGAACTTCAAAGCAGGAGGCCAACAGTTAAGAGGGCTATAAAGGTGGCAGAGACACTGTCTTTGCCCTCATGAAGCTGGTAATCTTATTGGCTCTGGGGATGGGGCATTAATATGTAAAGAAGTTAACATTTTGGCATGGGGCAGTGGCTGATCCCTGTAATCCCAGCGCTTTGAGAGGCCGAAACGGGAGGATTACTTGAGGCCAGGAGTTCAAGACCAGTCTGGGCAACATAGCGAGGCCCTGTTCCCTACAAAAATAAACAAACAAAATAAAGAGTAAATAAAAAGTTAACATATTTATTGAATGCTTACACCTGGCCTGGAGAGATGCGCCCTGGGATAGAGCCCTGAGTCCTGAATCCATGCTGCCGGATTTTGCATTCTCTTTGGCTCAGATGATAGTTGTTTTTGTTTTTTTGAGACGGAGTCTCACTCTGTTGCCCAGGCTGGAGTGCAGTGGCGCCATCTCAGCTCACTGCAACCTCCACCTCCCAGGTTCAAGTGCTTCTCATGCCTCAGACTCCCGAGTAGCAGGGATTACAGGCATGTGCCACCATGCCCGACTAATTTTTGCAGTTTTAGTAGAGACAGGGTTTTGCCATGTTGCCCAGGCTGGTCTCGAACTCCTGGCCTCAAGTGATCCACCCACCTCGGCCTCCCAAAGTGGTGGCATGCGCCACCGTGCAAGGCCTGAAATCACAGTTTTAATGCTGTGCACACTCAGGCTGCAGTTTGCAGAGTTCTGTCAGGCAGAGAGCAGGTGTCCTAGTTTCCTCAATTTTGCACCAACCAAGGGCCTCTGTGACTCCCACCTGGAGCCCTGCTCTTCTCCTCCAGCCTGCACATAAGAGGCAGCTGTGCTGAGTCTTTCTGCCTTGGTGGGGAGGTGAGAACTGCACAGGGGGACAGGGAGCCTCTTCGGGGGTGGGAGGTCCTCTAATCAGCCTGCCATCAGTTATTGATCAGACCCCCGGGTCAGAACTTCTCCCTGGCCACGAGGCCTGGTTGACCTCTCCAGCCCGATCTGTTTCTCCAGGGTCCTCCTTACCCCACTACCAATCCATATTTGCACCTGCCTGAACACACACGCAGTTGCCTCCTTCCTTGCGTCGTCCACACAGCTCCCCTGCCTGGAAGGCCCTGGCTGTCCTGATCGCTGGGCAGTGAGTTCCTATCCTTCCTTCACAGGCTGCTCATGCTCCAGTTCTGCGAGGCCCTCCCTGACCTCCAGCCTGACTTTGAGCCCTGCTGTTTTCAATGCCTCTGTTTCTGTCATTTCACTTGTCTTTCTCCTTCTCAGGGAGCCATATTCTTTCCTATGTCCCTGTCCTTTGCATGAGGCATAGTGTCCAGGACACACTCAAAAATACCAAATAATGAAGGCACGCTCCTTCCCTTCTCTCCCTCTACACCCGGGCCTCATTTAATTATGCACAGACTCTGGGAGTTGGTGAGTATTCACTTCAATTCCTCACTTTACAGATGAGGAAACCAAGACCCAGAGAGAGGAAGTGACTTCCCCAAGGTCACAGGCTGTTGACAGAATCCAGACTGAACCCAGGTTTCTTTCCTCCCTGTCTTGTGCCCTGTTCCCTTCCCCATGCTTCTCGGAGTAGCCTTTCTCTTGGGGAAATGATAATTTTATTTAGCCACAAGGACGCTGTGGTTGGATTAGGTTGTCCTCAAGACAACAGAGGGGACCTCCAAGAAAGACCTCTTTAATGGTTGAGGAGGAAGGAAGTGTAGAGTAAGAATTGCTACAAACTTTGGTTTCCTCCTGTGTAAAATTGGGAGCCTGACCCCTGTCCTGCAGCAGTGTTCTGAGGATAGGTGTTGATGTAAGAGCCGAGGTTCTCATTCATGAAGAGCTTATATCACGTTTCTCTTGCTGGGGGAATATCGCCTCTTCAGTCAAGAGCTTTTATAATCTGTCCCAAATTACCTTTCCAGACTCATCTTATCCTATTCTAGCCCAACAGCTCACATTCCAGCCACATCTGGCTCCTCCCCTGTCCTAACCATTTCCTACCCTTTCCTTCTCTGTACCTATTTCCTCAGCCTGGACTAGCCTTTCCTCTCAATCCAACCATTGCATCCCCGGTCCATTTCTGGGTCCAGCTCAAAGACCACCTCCTCTGAAAAGTCTTCCCTGATAGCCCTCCTTTCTGTGTCTCTGACAGTTTGCTCACTCTTCTCCTTAGGCATGGCTTGGTCATTTCTATTTGGATAAATGTCCCTCTTCCTTTTACCCTATGGGTTTCTTGAGAGCAGAGTTCCTGTGCTGTCAATATCTGTGTTTCCTGCAGCCCTTAGGAAGCTCTAGTACAGAGCAGTTGCTCCATCCTGTCTGTGGTAAGCAAGAAATAAAGGCTTCCTGGGACAGAGTCAATGTGAAGAAAGATAACACCAGGCAGAGCCTTCAGGTGAAGCAGGAACACGGCTTCCAAGAACACCGATCATTGGTTTTGCAGAGCAAACCCCTAGCTGGCTCTTTTGTGTGCCTATTTTGGCCCAGCTTTCACGTCAGCACGTTTCCACCAGCCCCAAGCTGGAACTTCCCTCTGCCTCTCAGTGACTGACCCTTGCCTCACTAGATGTTTATTTTGCCTCCCAGGCTGAGGAGTTTAGACACTGCTCTTGCAATAGGGGCCCCAGGCAGCTGTGTGACCTTGGCATGTTACTTTACATCTCTGAGCCTTGGTGCACCTCCTCTGCAAAACGGCAATTTAAAATAGCTCCTGACTCCTGGGTTGCTGTGTTGATTAGATGAGCCAAGGCATGGGAGGTGCCTAGCCCAGTGCCTGACACGAAGTAAATACTCAATTAAAGATGGAAAAAACAAAAATAAACTCACTTAGTATGTGTTTCCCTCTGTGTTGCCAAAACCTGTTCCTGGACCCTTGCCACCCATCTTGCTGTTTGGCGAGTCTTGCTTGGGGCAATTTCCAGCTGCCCCCTGCCAGGAGCACCCCTGTTGGAAACCTGGGACCCAGGAAGGAGGAGGTGCTGGCACTACTGTGAATCCACGGTCACCAAGCTGCCCTTGCCCAGACTGTGGGTAAAACCTGCATAAGTAACAGATCTACAAAGTATTAATTTTTGTTTTTTGTTTTTTTGAGATGAAGTCTCACTCTGTCGCCCAGGCTGGAGTTCAGTTCGTGCGATCTCTGCTCACTGCAACCTCCACCTCCTGGGTTTAAGTGATTCTCCTGCTTCAGCCTCCTGAGTAGCTGAGATTACAGGCACACACCACCACGCCAGGCTAATTTTTGTATTTTTAGTAGAGACGCAGTTTCACTATGTTGGCCAGGCTGGTCTCAAACTCCTGACCTCAAGTGATCCACCTGCCTCGGCCCCCCAAAGTGCTGGGATTACAGGCACGAGCCACTGCGCCCGGCTTTTTTACTTTTTAAAGATCTAATGTCACAAATGGGAAGACTCCTGCGTTCTGGGAGGCCCTCATGTGTGCCTGGCCCGGGATCAGTCCCATCCAGCAAGGGCATTGATGAAAAGTCTCAGGACATCTAACACAAAGTGGTGCTCCCTGGCACTTGTGGCTGCACCAGTACAAGGCTGATCTGCTGCTTGGCTCACCTCCCCAGAGCAGCGCTCCTTTCCGGCCCTCTCTAATCATGGCCCATTTCCAAGGAGAAAATGACAACAAGTCCTAGGCAAAGCACTAGAGTCCTGGCCTTGGCCTTAGCCTCCTGGGACTGATTGCATCCCTCTCTGGTTCCCCCACCTGGAGGGCAATTCCCACCTGCAGTGGAAAGCAGTAGCTGTGTGCAAGTCTTAAAATTCTCAGTGGCACACTTAGAAATAAAAGAGGGAATTAGGTTTCACAAAACCATCTGTTTAAGTGGCTCCAAATTAAGCCCCATTGTGATCTGTCTATCTCTCTCTCTCTGGTTCCTTATATCCTGATTGTTCATGAGAGGCCCCACAGGACATGTGAGAACACTCCCCTTTTTTTTTGAGACAGAGTCTCACTCTGTCACCCAGGCTGGAGGGCAATGGCACAATCTCGGCTCACTGCAACCTCCACCTTCCAGGTTCAAGCAATTCTCATGCCTCAGCCTCCGGAGTAGCTGGGATTATAGGCGTGTGCCACCACACCCAGCTAATTTTTTGTATTAGAAACTTTTTTTTCTGATAAACCAGCAGAAAGGCATTAGTCCTGGTAACTAATCAAGTCAGGAATTGCCAAGAGAGGGAGAAGGGGAGGTGCAGGGCCAAGGCTGGGACTATTACACATCTGGATTTTTGGAGGAATAGTTTATTACTCCTCCTCCTCCAACTCCTTCTATATTCAAGGATTTTCAAGTGGGAAAAATTGAGGTCTTGGCCTTGGGTGACTTTCATAGCCAAATGACCTTAGCAATGGATTGGTTGATGCAGAACTTCTCATTGATGACTTTGTAAATCCTTGGTTAGCTCACTGCTGTCTTGCTGCTTCTCTGTGTCAGAATTAAGAAACTACTCTAGGTCTTTCAACAGAGGGAGTTTAACACAGAGAATTGCTTACATAGATAATGGAAGGATGAAAAGCTGAACAGGGGATAGTGAGGAACACAGCTTAGCACCAGCAGGAAGCTTCTTATTCCAAGGTTGAGGAGGTGAAGCCCAGAAGCCAGTGTTGGTGGCAGCAGCTAGAACCTTGGCAGGGCTGCCCGTGAGAGCTCGCCCCATGGAGGTGAGGGTTGTCTGGCAGGAGTCAGAGCTACAGAAGGGCTTGGAACCATAGATGATACACAGCCACTGTGGAAGGTGCAGAGCAAGAGGGGGGAAATGGTTGATACCCACATCTCACCCCACCGTACTCTGGTCTTGTACCATTTTCTCCCAACACACAAAGCTATGTGAAAGCCACTTGGCAAGGGAGCCTGGGAAACACAGCTTCCTGCAATATAGAGCAGAACAATGGAAAGGCAGGGAATAAGCTGGGAGCAAACAGTGGGCCATCTGTGTAACATGAGGCTGCTGGATGAAATGGCTGGGAAGTAAGAAAGCACTGCAGAGAGGCGCTGAGGGGGCCATGGCAGGCTGGATCCCATTGAAAGCCTTACAGCAGTGTTTCCCAAAGTGTGGGATGCACTGGGCCACCTGAGCTGGCAAAAAGACCAGGCAGAGCATGAAGGAACAGTGTATCAGTAAGAAAGCTAGTCCATTTTCAATTCTCTTTCCCATCATCTGATGACATTAAGGAGAAAGTCTCCATTTGGTGCTAACCTGTCTTTAACATCACTCTAACATTTTCTAATTTCTTTTTTCTTTCTTTGTTTTTTTGAGACAGAGCTCTGTTGCCCAGGCTGGAGTGCAGTGGTGTGATGTAGGCTCACTGTAATCTGCAACCTCCATCTCCTGGGTTCAAGCAATTCTCCTGCCTCAGCCTCCTAAGTAGCTGGGACTACAGGCATGCACCACCACTCCCAGCTAATTTTTGTATTTCTAGTAGAGACGGGGCTTCGCCATGTTAGCCAGGCTGGTCTCAAACTCCTGACCTCAAGTGATCCACCAGCCTCGGCCTCCCAAAGTGCTGGGATTACAGGCGTGAGCCACCGTGCCTGGCCACGTTTTCTCATTTCTTTTTAACTCCAAAAGATAGCAAACCAGACAGGTGTGGTGGTTCACGCCTGTAATCTCAGCACTTTGGGAGGCCTATGCGGGAGGATTGCTTGAGTCCAGGAGTTCAAGACCAGCCTGAGCATCATAGTGATGATCCCCATCTCTACAAAGAATAAAAAATTAGCTGGGCATAGTGGTGTGTGCTTGTAGTCTTAGCTACTTGGGAGGCTGAGGCAGGAGGATCCCTTGAGCCTGGGAGGTTGAGGTTGCAGTGAGCCATGACTGTACCACTGCACATTCCAGCCTGGATGACAGAGTGACACCGTGTCTAAAGAAAAAAGAGAGGAAAGCTTAGGTTAAAGCCTTTGGCTGGTACTGGTATAATAGATGCTGCTTGTCCTGCCTAATCCCCTTCGCCTAGTTGATACATTCACCTCCCAGCTGCTGTGAATGTTGGCAGCTAGCAGTTTACAGCCACACCCTTCTTTTGGAAATTGCCTCACTGGAAATAGGTGGGAGATTATACCATCATCCCGAGGGGAAGTATGCGGCAATGACTGATTGATGCAAGGCACAAAAGCCCAGCCCTCACGCCTTGAGGTGGTTCAACTCTGGTCCCATTCCTGTTCCAGAGCTTCAGCTGGCCCCATGCCTTTGCTTAGCCTCTTTCTGTTTCCCTCCCTCCTTCACCAGGAGTCCCCCCTGTAAATCACTTGCACAAGAATCCCCACCTTATACTCAAGCCCTGGCTTGACTTCTAGAGAATCTAAGATAGCAGGCAACAGGAGCTAGCTGGAATTGTGTAACTTTAAAAATTATCCTTTTTAATATTTTTGCCTGTGTTGATTTATGATAAGGTATAAAGGTTTTCCATTTATAGTAGTGCTACTAAGTTTTGTGTAAGTGTAATATTATTTTTAATTTATATATATATATAATTAAATTATAAAGACCATGGGCAACATAGTGAGACCCATCTCTACAAAAATTAGCAGGGTATAGTGGCATGTGCCTGTAGTCCTAGCTACTTGGGAGGCTAAGGCAGGAGGATCCCTTGAGCCTGGGAGGTCAAGGCTGCAGTGAGCTAGGACTACACCACTGCACTCCAGCCTAGGCAACAAAGTAAGACCCTGTCTCAAAAAAAAAAAAAAAAAAGGCAGGGGTTGGTAGAAAAAAGAAAAATAAAAAATAATTACCTGGGCATGGTGGCATATGCCTATACTACACTACTCAGGAGGCTGAGCTGCGAGGATCCCTTGAGTCTCAGGAATTCGAGGCTGAAATGAGCTATGATTGCACCACTACACTCCAGCCTGGGAAACAGAGCAAGTCCCTTTCTCTAATAATATATATGTTATTTTTATCTTTATATTTTAATTTATATATAAATATATATAGGTTGAGCTCTATGGCTCATGCCTGTAATCCCAGCATTTTGGGAGGCTGAGGCGGGCAGATCACCTAGGTTAGGAGTTTGAGACCAACCTGGCCAACATGGGGAAACCCTGTCTCTACTAAAAATTCAAAAATTAGCTGGGCGTAGTGGTGCATGCCTGTAATCCCAGCTACTCAGGAGGCTGAGGCAGGAGAATTGCTTGAACCTGGGAGGCGGAGGTTGCAGTGAGCCGAGATCTCGCCACTGCACTCCAGCCTGGGTGATAGAGTGAGACTCCAGCTAAAAAAAATATATATATATATAAAATATTTTTATAATCTTTATACTACTTATTTTATATATTTTATAATAGTTATTTTTATTCTATTTTTATAATAGTTATTTATACTATGTATTTTTATAATATTTAATATATACATATATATAATTTTATATATGTAATAAAATAAAATGAAAATAAATAACTTTTTTTTTTAGATGGAATCTCGCTCTGTTGCCCAGGCTGGAGTGCAATGTCGCGATCTCTCTGCAGCCTCTGCCTCCCGATGTTGCTCACTGCAACCTCTGCCTCCTAAGTTCAAGTGATTCTTGTGCCTCAGCCTTCTGAGTAGCTGGGATTACAGGCATACGCCACATCTGGCTAATTTTTGTATTTTTAGTAGAGACGGGGTTTCACCATGTTGGCCAAGCTGGTCTCAAACTCCTAGCTTCAAGTGATCCACCCGTCTTGGTCTCCCAAAGTGCCGGGATTACAGGAGAGTGCACCCAGCAGAAATGGACTATTAATACATTCAAAAATTTGGATGGACCTCAAAAGCATCACACTAAGAAACCCACAAAACTAGGTGCTGTGTGATTCTTCTTCTATGAAACGTTAAAAAGGCAAAATTACAAGGACAGAAGGAAGATCAGCATTCCCAGGGGCTGGGAGGGGAGGGGAGTGACTGCCAAAGGGCATGGAGGACCTTTTTGGGTAACGGAAATATTCTATATATTGTAGTTGTAGTGGAGGCTATAGACTACATATATTTATCAAAATGTATCAAACTATACACTTGAAATGGTAAATTTTAATGTACATAAATTATACCTTATAAAGCTGATTTTTTTTTTTGAGATGGAGTCTTGCTCTGTTGCCCAAGCTGGAGTGCAGTGGCATAATCTCAGCTCACTGCAACCTCTGCCTCCCGGGTTCAAGTGATTCTCCTGCCTCAGCCTCTTGAGTAGCTGGGACTACAGGCGCACGCCACCACGCCCAGCTAATTTTTGTATTTTTAGTAGAAATGGGGATTCACTACGTTGGCCAGGCTGGTCTGGAACTCCTGACCTCATGATCCACCCGCCTTGGTCTCCCATAGTGCTGGGATTACAGGCATGAGCCACCGCACCCGGCCATAAAGCTGGTTTTTTAAAAATAGAGGCAGAGCATGGTGGCTCACACCTGTAGCCCCTGCTACTTAGAAGACTGAGGTTGGAGGATCACTTGAGCCCAGGAATTTGAGGCTGCTGTGAGCCATTGTCGTGCCACTGCACTCCAGCCTGGGTGACGGAGGGAGACCCTATCTTCAAAAAAAAAAAAAAAAAAGAAATAAAATGAAATAATAATACGGTTGCATGTGGGTATAGGAGAAATTGCGATGATGGTAGGGGGAAGAGCCCAAGTGGGAAGAATATTTCAGAGGGAGGTGCCAAGCCTTTACCGAGTAGGTAAAGTGGACTCCTGGAGTCCGCTCTAGGAATTGGGCAAGTTTGATGGCTCTGGGCCGGTTGGGGTGAGTGGGGAGGAAGTGAAATGTGGCTCCTTGACACAGCCTCAGGCCTGATGCTTACAACAGATGCAGCCCTCTAGGGAGAGTGGTGGGCAGAAGCCCAGCATCCCTCTCTCTCCTTCCCCCAGGGACCGGTTGAGGAGAAAGCAAGGACCCCCTGCCTCTGCACAGCAACACATTTCCTGGTCTTTGGGTCCTTTTTTTTTTTTTTTTTTAAAGAGACAGGGGCTCCCTCTCTCACCCAGGCTGGAGTGCAGTGGTACACTCATAGCTCACTGTAGCCTCAACCTCCTGGGCTCAAGTGATCTTCCTGCCTTGGCCTCCCAAAGCGCTGGGATTACAAGCACGAGGAGCCACCACACCTAGCCAAGTTTCTTTCTTTCTTTCTTTTCTTTTCTTTTCTTTTTTTTTTTTTTTAAGCAAATATCCCTAGAAAAGAGGAAGAATGAAGAAAAAAGAGGGTATCGAGGAAGCTGGCAAAGAAACGAGCTTTCCCCAGCCTCCTTTTGAGGCAAGGTGGGGAGAAAGAAGAGTGCTTGGTGACAGAGGTGAGCTCCAAGAGACCACTTCAGAGGACAGAATGGGCCCTGGAAGCCCCCGAGGGTACTCGGCCAGGAGCCTTTCCTCTCAGCCTTGGTCTTTCGGCTTCCGGGTCTCTCTCAGTCTCCCATCTTTGTCTCTGACTCTTTCTGAAGGAGGATCACGCTGAGCCAAGGTGGGATGCTGACATAAATTCTGCATGAGAGCCAGCTCTGACAGTCCCCTCAATGTTGACTTAGTATGAAGTCAGCTTGTCCAAACATCACCATGGACAGTACTTCATTAGATTAAATGGCTTCTTTTTGCAAAGAAGAACATGTACTAATAATATTTGCTTTGCATCTTGTAAAATCATATGGAAATAGGATAATTATGTTGAAAATAGAAAAAGGAGTGAATTCCCAGAGAGAGTGTGACTGAGATAGCTGTACTTTTCCAAGCAGCCCCTCCTCCCCCGTCTGCAGCCTCTCACTCTGAGCAGCCCCAGCCTCAGCCAAAGGTGACTGTCAGGCTCTGGAGTTTATTCAGATGCTCACATGGAGAGTTTTTTAAATTTAGACTCAAACCACCTTTCCCTTGGTGGATCAGGGGTCTGTTGTTTTTGTTGTTGTTTAAACATTTGCTAAGAAGTTCAAGAAAAGGGAGTAAACAGTTGTATGGTTGTAAAAAAATCTATCACCAGTAAATATTAATGAAAACAATTCTTTTTTCTTTTTCTGTTTTCTTTTCTTCTTCTCTGCTTTTATTTTTTTTATTATTTTTTTTAATTTTTTTTAGAGACAGGGTCTTGCTCTGGTTGCCCAGGCTGGAGTACAGTGGTGGGTATCATAGCTCACGGTAACCCTCAAACTCCTGGGCTCAAGCGATCCTTTAACTTCAGCCTCCCAAGTGGCTGAGACTACATGCAGGTACCACCATGCCCAGCTAATTTTTTAAATTTTTCATAGAAATGGGAGCCTCACTATACTGCCCAGGCTGGTCTGGAACTCCTGATCTCAAGCAATCCTCCTGCCTTGGCTTCCCAAAGTCCTAAGATTACAGGTGTGAGCCACTGTGCCTGGCTTTTTTTGATCATTTCCTTAGTGAAATGCATATTGTTAATAATGTGATTCACTAATGTGTCAAACATTTGCAGAGTCCTATGCACTGCATTCCCTGCACTATGACAGACACCAGGGTTGTGCTAATTCATGTTTGCATCCATTTGTTTTTCAACAAGTATTGAGTTCTTTCTGTGAGCGAAGCACTGAGTGAGTCTTCGAAGGACAGGAAGGAATGTGAAATAGCTTAAGTTCCCTTACAATTTTGCCTTACAGGAGGCAATGAAGGATTCATCTATTCAATTGCTCCTTCCTGTATTAATTGACTCCACGTTTACTCCTGAACATCCACTACTGGGCACTAAGATGCGGGGTGAGTGTAGCCCTGTCCTTTCAGAGTTCAAGGCTGGACACACCCTAGAATCCCTTCCCAACTCTGTCGCCATTAAGTCACTCAACCAGACATCCACTGGACAGAATGAGGGGCACACATAAACGTGAAACAATGGCCAGCTGACCAGTGAGGTGTCAGTGGCTGGCCCGGGCTCTGGCCCAGGGGACCTCGGGGAAGGCCAGCACCCTTCTTGGTGGCAACCAGTACTTCCCCTTTGCTCACCTTCATTGTATTTGCAATGTTATTTAGCAGCAGTGGCAGTGTGTCTTGTTCAGATCAGTGTCTGGCACATAGTAGGTGCCCAGAAATATTTGTGGCCTGACTTCAGCCAGCTTCCCAGAGCAACCGAGTTTCTGGAGGAGGAGGACTTTGGGGCAGGATTTTGGGGGAAGTCTGGGGGGCCTTGGTGTGCTGGCATGCAGAGGCACCAATATTTAGAAAAGTGTCACCCACATAGGCTTGACGCCATGGCGTATGCCTGTAATCCCAGCACTTTAGGAGGCTGAGGTGGGAGGATCGCTTGAGGCCAGGAGTTCAAGACCAGTCAGGGTAACATAGTGAGATCCTGTCTCTACAAAAAATTTACCAAAAATAGGGCCGGGCACAGTGGCTCACACCTATAATCCCAGCACTTTGGGAGGCCCAGGAGGGCGGATCACTTGAGATCAGGAGTTCAAGACCAGCCTGGCTAACATAGCAAAACCCCGTCTCTACTAAAAATACAAAAATTAGCCAGGCGTGGTGGCGGGGACCTGTAATCCCAGCTACTCAGGAGGCTGAGGCAGGAAGAATAGACTGAACCTGGGAGGCGGAGGTTGCAGTGAGCCAAGATCACACCATTGCACTCCAGCCTGGGTGACAGAGTGAGACTCCATCTCAAAAAACAAACAAACAAACAAACAAAAAACAATTACAAAAAAGAATTAGCCAAATGTGGTGGTGTGCACCTGTAGTTCCAGCTACTCAGGAGGCTGAGGTGGGAGGATCGTTTGGGCCCAGGAGGTGAAGGCTGGGTCTTGTATAGTATCTTGCATAGTACTCTGTAAATGTTTGACAAATTAGTGAATCACATTATTAACAACATGCATTTCACTAAGGAAATGATCAAAAAAAGCCAGGCACAGTGGCTCACGAAAACAAGGCAAAATGATAACATTTCAACTATAAATAGCAGAGAAAGCAATTCCTCTGTCATCCTGCAAAACAATGAGGTTGCAGTGATCCCAGATCGTGCCACTGGACTCCAGCCTGGGCCACAGAGTAAGACCCTGGCTCAATCAATTTAATTTAATTTAAACAAAAAATAAAATCTTGAACCCTGTGATGCCAGGACTCCCAAGAGTCACAGTCACCTAATAATTCCAGCCAACATCTACTGAAGGCTGACTGTGTGCCGGGCACGGGTCTAAGCACTTTACATGGATTCATGCAATCCTCACAGTGGCTCACGCCTGTAATCCCAGGACTTTGGGAGGCCAAAGCAGGAGCTATGATTGTGCCTCTGCACTCCAGTCTGCAGGACAGAGCAAGATCCTGTCTCTTTAAAAAAAAAAAAAAAAAAAAGTGCCACAATGTAATAAATGCTCCAAAGAAACATTAGAGGTGACGTTGTTGATGGCGAGGTGATTAGTCATGAGTGACCAAGAAGCCAAAGGCAGAGGCTGGAGCCAGTTCCTGCGGATGCGTCCAACTCTGGAATCCTTGGAGATGTTTCTTTTTTCTTTCCTTTTTTCTTTTTTTGAGAGAGGGTCACCCAGGCTGGAGTGCAGTGGCACAATCACAGCTCATTGCAGCCTCAAGCTCCCTGAGGGATGTTTTTGAAATCCATGGATAAAGATGTTTCTCTGCCTTTCCCTTGTTAGAGAAGCCTGGGGCCCAGCAGCTGGCAGGTCCCTATATCCCCTCCTGGAAGTTCACACTGCAGGCTTGTCCAGGAGCTTGCCTGGGTAGGACTTCGCCGGGCTGGGCACAGCAGGCCTCCCAGTCAGACTCCAAGGGGGCCAGAGCTGAAGAATCAGCCCCCACCAGCACACTCCCAGTTCCTCCTCTGCTGTTGGACACGGCTCTCAAGTTACTTCCCTGTGTGTGTGCTGGGGGAGTGAAGGGGACTCTATTTATCCTTCAAGCGACATGAAGGAAGAGGCTCATTGTTTTGCAGGATGACAGAGGAATTTCTTGCTCTGCTATTTATAGTTGAAATGTTATCATTTTGCCTTGTTTTCGTGGCCTGAAGTCCCCAGCGCTTCCTGTCTAGCAGTCCTCATTCTCTCCCTTTGCACAGTCTGCCTTTAGTTTAAAACCATGGGGCTGGGCGCGGTGGCTCACTCCTGTACTCCCAGCACTTTGGGAGGCAGAGGCGGGTGGATTGCTTGAGCTCAGGAGTTTGAGACCAGCCTGGGCAAAATGGTGAAACCCCGTCTCTACTAAAAATACAAAAATTAGCTGGGTATGGTGGGAGCCGGGCCAGCTGTTTGGGAGGATGAGGTGGGAGGATGGCTTGAGCCTGGAAGGCGGAGGTTGCAGTGATCCCAGATCGTGCCACTGGACTCCAGCCTGGGCCACAGAGCAAGACCCTGGCTCAAAAAATTTAATTTAATTTAAACAAAAAATAAAATCTTGAACCCTGTGATGCCAGGACTCTCATAAGTTCCCAAGAGCCACAGTCACCTAATAATTCCAGCCAACATCTATTGAAGGCTGACTGTGTGCCAAGCACGGGTCTAAGCACTTTACATGGATTCATCCAACCCTCACAGCAATGCTTTGAGGCAGATGCACTATCATCCCCACTTTACAGAGGAGAAAACTGAGGCACGGGGTTTGTAAATTACCTCTCCAAAGTTGTCAGGTGGTAAGCGGGAAAAACAGACCCCAATCTCTTAACCGCGAACACCTATATCTCGAAGAAAGGCAGCTCCTGTTTCTGGAACTTGGATTGGAAGAAAAGTAAAGACCAGTCCGGCACCGTGGCACGTGCCTGTAATCCCAACACTTTGGGAGGCCAAGACGGGAGGATTGCTTGAACATAGGGGTTCAAGACCAGCCTGGGCAACATAGGGAGACCCCGTCTCTACAAAACATAGAATTAAATTAGCCAGGCATGGTGGTGTGTGCCTGGGGTCCCAGCTACTTGGGAGGCTGAGGTAGGAGGATCACTTGAGTCTGGGAGGTCAAGGCTGCAGTGAGCAGTTGATCGCACCACTGCACTCCAGCCTGGGCGACAGAGTAAGACCCTGTCTCAAAAAAAAACCAACCAAACAAACAAACAACAAAAAAACTAGACCTTAAACACTGCTTCAATTTTAGCTCCAGTTACAAGCAAGACAGTTTTTTCTGTTTGAATCTTCCATCATCCCAGGGTACAGAAGCCAGATAGTGGCCAAAGAAATGCAGTCTCTGAGCCCTGCGGTGACAGCTGAAGGAATAGTGACTGACAGCAACTGACCCGTGACCATTTCCTGATTTCCAGCTTCCCCAACCCATTGGTCAGCTTTCCATCCCATGGAGGAGCAGCTTGGGGCAAAAAAGGCCACCTGCAGAGAGCACCAACGCCTTGTGCCAGAGACCACGCTAGGGAGGGGCTGCAGCACAGGATTAGAGGTGCTTTGGTTTGCTTGCTTGTTTTATTTTGGTTTAATAATTAGCAAGGTATCCAGACCCAACCATGGTTCTTTTTACCCCATTTAGGCAGTGAAGCCCAGAGTCGCTTGATGCCTCAAAGGAGGTGATTAAAGTGGAAGAGAAAATATTCTTTTCCTGGCTTTTGAGTTTCAAGTGCCTATGCCTTTAGGCAAATAGAAAGGACTAATCTAGGCTGGGCATGGTGGCTCACACTTTTAATCCCAGCATTTTGGCAGGCCAAGGTGGGAGGATCACTTGAAGCCAGGAGGATCCCTTGAGACCAACCTGGGCATAGTGAGACCCAGTGTCTACAAGAAATTTAAAAATTTGCTGGGTGTGGTGGCCCGTGCCTGTAGTCCCAGCTACTTGGGAGGCCAGGATGGGAGGATCACTTGAGCCTAGGAGGTTGAGGCTGCAGTGAGCTATGATTGTTCCACTGCACTCCAGCCTGGATGAGAGAGGGAGACCCTGTCTCAATAATAATAATAATAATAATAATAATAATAATAATGAAATTAAAAAGGACTAATGAACTCACCTAAAGATGGGGGGTGCATAATGAAGAAAACCAGCATCCTTCCCCAGGTGGGGGAATACAGATGTTGATGGGTCCCGAGAAGGGATCCTTGACCCTCGTGCCTTGTCTAAGCTTCAGATTGGAGGCAAAACATCCATCCAGACTGTGGAGCCGATGACCAGAGAGCACCCAGTACCATTTAATGGGAAAGGCCCTGGGCAGGCACCAGACACAGAGAAAGAGGAACGAGCTGGAGCCAAGGAGGCCTCCCCAGTGAAACGCTGCCAGGCGCCAGACACCAGCAGAGACTCTAGACCTGGGGCACAGAAGAGTAGGTGTCCCAGCAGCAAGCTGTGAGGACAGGTGGGACCCCAGCCCTCGATCGCAAGCCCTCGATGACTTCCTCGATAGTAAGCCCTGAGGAAAGGGGCAGGCCCCCCACATTGTCTGAGATGACATTTCTGTCACCTAGCATAACAGGGGCTCAGAATAAAATTGAGTTATATAAAAAAAAAGTAAGTCCCATTTTACTCTAGTGAGGCATCCTTTAAAGACCCCAAGTGTGCAGCCTGGAGCTTGGCTTGCTGTGTCGTGTGGAAACAGTATACACCGCTCTCCTTATGGGGCACGGGCAGCACCACTCAGCAAACCTGTTGCTTTTGTGCCTTCAGGAGTGGTCTACACAGCAGGTCTCTCGTCACTCTGGGGAGCCCAGTGGCTCAGAAGCCCCTTGTAGTCTGGAGAGGTCCTGCTAAAGTACATCCAGCACAAACAAGCTTCCAACTCACCCACCTCCCTGTGTTCAGCTTGGAATAGCAAATACCAAAAAGTAAACATTTGAAACTAATGGCCTCAATGTATAGTCTGGAGTTCATGGGTCTAAGTTTCCCACTGGCGTTCCCCTCAAGGTCTGCCATTACCTGGGCTCCACTGCCTGCTAGGCTTCATGACCCCTCTCCAGGGAGGCAGCATCCCAAACACGGCTGGGTGGGCATGTCCTTCCTTCCTCTGGCCCCATCCTTCACCATCCCACTCCACGCCATCCACACTGCCCGGTAAGCAGCCCTGGGGACCTCAAGACTTCACTCAAACACCACCTCCTTTGTGAAGTTTTCCCAGGTAGTGCTAACCACATCCTTCCTCTGTGACCTCACCGTGACAGGTACAGATGGCTACTGGTGCCCTGGCACTGCCTTGGGAATGAGTCTGTTTTTATGTCTTTGTCTTCCACTGCAAGACTTTTGGGGTTCAGGATAAGAGAGAGAGAACAGGGGGCATCAAAGAGGGTTGCTAACTACTTTGCTGTGTAAAAGGATGTTTGTGAAACAATACCCCAGCTCCTCTACCTACCATCACCATTATTTCATAAAAGCATGGTCATATTAATACAAAAAATAATAGGAAAATCATGGCCTCAGAATGAAGGATGCTCCTTCACAGAAAGAAGTCTTTACAGCTTCCACATTTATACACACACGCATTGGCCCAGGTTTCTCATTTGCCCTCAAGTCACAGAGTGGTCCTAGAATATAAGCTCTGCGGGGTGCCTGGGGGCCTGTGAGATCACAGCTCTGGCCATTGGGGATCCCTGGCAACCAGAACCTGAGGGATGCCCCTCCGATGCTGCCTGAGGCGCTCTCCATCTGGTCTCAGTTTGGGATGGTGAGTGAGACTGGAGGCCATGGGTGCCGATGATGTCGCCGGGAAACTCCCAATTTGTGTGTTGATTTAAGCTTAACAAGGGTGGTTCTCAGCTGGTGAATCCTATTTGGTTGAGAAGCCTCAGCCTAAAGAGGTTCATAGGCGGGGCTTACTGGATTTGACACAACTTCTGCAGCCCAACACAAGGTCTGTGTAAGAGGAACTTTCCTGAACCCCACTCCACAACCAGGCAGGAGCCGGCTGGGTGGCATGTACCTGTAACCCTAGCAACTCCCGAGGCTGGGGCAAGAGGATCTCTTGAGCCCAGGAGTTCCAAACCAGCCTGGGAAACACAGTAAGGACTCATCTCTACAAAAAAATTAATAAAATTAGCCAGGCCTGGTGGTGTGTGCCTGTAAACCCAGCAACTTGGGAGGCTGAGAGGGAGGATTGCTTAAGCTTAGGAGGTCAAGGCTGCAGTGAGCTATGGTCACACCACTGCACTCCAGCCTGGGCAGCAGAGCAAGACCATATCTCTAAAAAAGAAAGAAAGAAAACTAGTATGTGACAATCAGGCAAGGTGCTCAACCCACAATCCCAACACCATCCTACCTTTTTAGCCCCTCCCACAATTTTATGTCATTGTCAATGTTCCCTTTTTATAACAATTACTTTAAAACCTCCCTTACTGTTACTGTATGCATAATATAACTGACCTACATATATTATGTATATGGAAGAAAAGCAATTTATAAAAACATAACTTAGGCCAGGCCCAGTGAGTGGCTCATGTGTGTAGTCCTGTCACTTTAGGAGGCCGAGGCACTTGAGGTCAGGAGTTCGAGACCAGCTACCATGGCCAACATGGTGAAACCCTGTCTCTATTAAAAATGCAAACATTAGCTGAGCATGGTAGCACACACCTGTAGTCTCAGCTACTCGGGAGGCTGAGGCACGAGAATCACTTGAACCTGGGAGTTGGAGGTTGCAGTGAGCCAAGATCATGCCACTGCACTCCAGCCTGGGCGACACAGTAAGACTCCGTCTCAATAACAATAATAATAATAATAACATAACTTAAAATAATATGCTTTTAAAAGATTACATATTGGGTACAGTGTACACCGCTTAGGTGGATGGGTGCACCAAAATCTCAGAAATCACCACTAAAGAACTTATCTATGTAACCAAAAACCACCTGTACCTCAGAAACTATTGAAATAAAAGTTTAAAAATAGATATGTATGCTTTTAAATATGTAAATATGTAAATGCCCTGGCCCAAATATACTAGTAGAATTAATAAAATAGGTGCTTGCAGTTCTATATAGAATCATCATAAACATGTGTGTTATTTAGTAATGTGATGTTTTAGTTTTTCATTTTTTAGTTGACAATTATATATATTGATTGTGTACACGTTGTTTTGAAATAGGTATACATTACATATTTCAAACATAATCACTAATCAAGCGAATTAACATATTAACCTCACATGCTTTTCATTTTTGTTTTAGTGATGTTTTGGTGAGTCAAATACCATGAGCTATGTTGCCACTAGTGGTTTGATATTCTGAAATCTCTTGGTAAAGTACTGAGCCAAACAGAACATATCTTTTCTTGATTTACATAGGAATCACAATACTAGAAAATGCAGTATAGGTTAAAACTGCAAAAATACTTGGTGTTTATATGTACACATATATACTGTATGTAAAATGGATTATTAAAGAGATAATTATTCATGGGTTTAAACTACAAGGCTGTTTGGAGAAGCAGTAGAAAGCCTGGCCATGACAAACCAAAATCGGCCCCTCCCCCAAACAAACCTCCCAATGAGAACCACTGATGTGGTTCTCAGGTGCAGAAAGAAAGTGATCCACCCAAGGCCACGCAACTTGTCAGCTCCCATGCCTGGCCTAGGCCTGTGACTTCTGACCCCAACTCAGTGCTCCCACCTGCACCAGGACATTTCAGACACTGCTGTTTGGAGTTCAAGGCTCCCTGGAGGTCCCTTTAGGGCGACCGCAGAAGCCCAGGGAAGCATCATACCCTTTTAACCAGAGCCATTCCATGTTTATATATTTGGTTAAAAAAAATGTGTAAAATAATTGCTAATAATTTGGGGGCATTTGCCATGTGCCAGACACCTCTGGAGATATTACATTGAGTTTCCGTAACCACCCTGTGGAGCAAGCTTTAGGAGCCCTTTTTACAGATAAGGAAATGGAGGCTGAGGGACCTAAGGCCATATAGCCCCAAGTCTCTCTGATCTGAGTCTGAGCCCCTTCCATTCTGCAGGCTGTCTCCCCACACCCTGTTTAGAGGTTGGGCTTCCTTGTCAGTTTTATTTGGAAAAAAAAAAAAGCTATTGGAATGGGAAAAGATGTTTGTGACTGGATGTGGTGGCTCACGCCTATAATTTCAGCACTTTGGGAGGCGGAGGCAGAAGGATCGCTTGACCTCAGAAGTTTGAGACCAGTCTGGGGAATATGGTGAAACCCCATCTCTGCAACAGCAACAAAAAAACTGTGTGTGGTGACATGTGCCTATAGTCCCAGCTACTTGAGAGGCTGAGATGGAGGATTACTTGAGCCCAAGGTGGAGGTTGCAGTGAGCTGAGACCATACCACTGCACTCCAGCCTGGGCGACAGACCTGTCTCAAAAAACAAAACAAAACAAAAAAAAAGGTTTTGCTGTGAAACAGCAGCCCCATGGAGGCGACTTCAGCAGGCCCTGGGTCATTCGGTTGGGGGTGTTTGGACACACTTGGTCTTCCCAATCTCCTAGGAGAGGCCAGTGTTGAAGTAGCCGCCTCTATAGAGCTGCAGACCAGAACCCACTTTGTTTATAAAAAGCACGCAACCAATCAGTCGTTGCAGAAAAGATAGCAAAAAGAATGAGATCAGGCCGGGTGCAGTGGCTCACGCCTGAAATCCCAGCACTTTGGGAGGCCGAAGCTGGTGGATCACTTGAGGTCAGGAGTTTGAGGCCAGCCTGGCCAACATGGTGAAACCCCGTCTCTACTAAAATTACAAAAATTAGCCAGGCATCGTGGCACGTGCCTGTAATCCCAGCTACTCGGGAGGCTGAGGCAGGAGAATCACTTGAACCCGGGAGGGGGAGGTTGCAGTGAGCCCAGATTTTGCCATTGCACTCCAGCCTGGGTGACAGAGCAAGACTCTGTCTCAAAAAAAAAAGAAAAGAATGAGATCAAAACCACCCATAATCTGCCCTCTTGATGAGGTGGCTATTAACAGACAGTGATTAACTTTCCAGACTATATATGAACAATGAATTTATTCATATAGTTCATTTATCTATTTATGGAGATTACATTTAATAAAATGTATATCATGGAAAACGTTCTATTTTATAATTTTATGTAACTTGATAATGTATATTTACATATTGCTAACAGGATGGGATAAGAGCACACTCTAGACACAATCTGATGAACCTTATTTGGCCAAGTGGAGGATGGGTGTGTCTCCTCCTTTCCCAGGTGCCAAAACCCCAGTTCTTTTATTTATAATGACAATGACTGACTTTGAACTCCACCTAACAACTCACTAAGTCCTCTCCAGCTATTCTCTCTTTTATTTTTTTTGAGATGGAGTCTTGCTCTGTTGCCCAGATTGGAGTGCAGTAGCACAATCTCGGCTCACTACAACCTGTGCCTCCCGGGTTCAAGTGATTCTCCTGACTCAGCCTCCTGAGTAGCTGGGATTACAGGCACCTGCCACTATGCCCGGCTAATTATTGTATTTTTAATGGAGACAGGATTTCGCCATGTTGGCCAGACAGGTCTCAAACTCCTAACCTCAGGTGAGCCACTTGCCTCGGCCTCCCAGCTGGGATTACAGGCGTGAACCACTGTGCCAGCCCCATTCTCTCTTTTAATCCTAGCACTCACTCTGGGAGGTCAGTCTATGTTGCCTAATTATCCTCATTTTATTGAGAAGGAAATTCAAGTTCAAAGAGGCTCCTTGACTTGCCAGCTTGATCCTGTGTCCTCCCAACCAGCCATCGCCTCCTCTTTGTAGTTTGTCGGGTACAGCCTGCATGCTCCAGGCAAGTGACTTCTCAGCACAGCCGCGGGCCTCTGGCTGACACCTCTGGCCTCTGTGCAGGGCCAGGGATGTGGGCAGAGCCGCAGGCAGCTGCCAGGAGCCAGACTCTGCCCAGCGCCCTGGGGATCCCCTCTTGCCAGCACCTGAAATGCCTGCTTCGTCACTTAGCAACTGCTGGTGGCGTCAACAGTAAAGGGCTGTGAACCTGTTTCAGAGCCTCTGAGGTCTTCCAAAGGTTTTTGCTCTTTCTAATGCCAATTAGATACTCCTGAGGCCAATATCAACCTTGTAGGGCACAGGCAGGGGCTGGACCACTCAGCACCCTCCCTACTCCCCTGGCCTTGGTGGGCCCTGACTTTGCAGCTGGCCCTGAGCTCAGGGAACCCAGAGGGTAGTCTGCTCCTCCCAGGCCTCCTCCCAGGGTGTCAGGGTGTGAGGAGTCAGATCTGGGGCACTCCTAACATTCTAATCCACCCAGGATTCTGGCAGGTGCCAAGTCTCTGGTATCAGGGGAAATGACCTCAGAGCTTTGGATGTGGCTGGCAGGCCACTGTCCAGACTTAAAGGTCTCCCAGCAGGCACCTGTCACCTGAGCTGGGAGGTCTCTTGTCCCTCCCCTGCCTCAGACCTTCCAGAAGACAGCTGAGGCTCCTGGGAGAGAAGGTAGACTTCTAGCACAAGATGAGACCTTGGAATTTCAAAGCCCCTTTTATGAATTCTTGGTTCTCTAAAGTCCAGGCCGGGCACGGTGGCTCATGCCTATAATCCTAGCACTTTGGGAGGCCAAGGTGGGCAGATCACTTGAGGTCAGGAGTTTGAGACTAGCCCGGCCAACATGGTGAAACGCTGTCTCCACAAAAAACACAAAAATTACCCAGGCATGGTGGTGGGCGCCTGTAATCCCAGCTACTCAGGAGAGTGAGGCAGGAGAATCGCTTGAACCTGTGAGGTGGAGGCTGCAGTGAGCTGAGATCACGTCACTTCACTCTAGCTTGGGCAACAGAGTGAGACCCTGTCTCAAAAAATAGATATCTATATGTCTACATATAGATGTATATAATAAAGGCTGAAAACCAGCTTTCCTCTTGGGCCAGTGGAGGAGAAGTGAACCTGCCGTGTACTGCATGGGCTTGGGGGCCCTGAGGAAGACCTTCTCTTGCTCCCAGGTATTTATCACTACACCGCACAGTGGATGGAAAGTGAAATTAGGACCACTCTTCACGCTGCCACTAGCCGTGGCCTTCACCTCCTTCCCTTCCCTCAAACCTGTGAGGAGTGCGGAACTGCTCCATCACGTCCATTTTCACACATGAGGAATCCCAGGTTCGGAAAGGTTATTTGTGATTCATCCCAAGCCAGCGACCAAAATTGGTCAGGGCAGAGCTCAATCCCAAAGGCAGGTTTTCCGTTTCCACCATAACCCAAAGCATTCAGCCATTCTCCAGCCATGCTCCTTTCATAAAGGAGTCACACGCACGTAAGTGTGTTCATTTGGAAATTCTTTGGTGGAGCTATTTATGTGCCCATTCATCACCAATATTTTTTTTTAAATTAATTACTATTTTTTTTTTTTTTGAGACAGAGTCTTGCTGCGATGCCCAGGCTGGAATGCTGTGGCGCGATCTTGGCGCACTGCAACCTCCACCTCCCTGATTCGTGATTCTCTTACCTCAGCCTCCTGAGTAGCTGGGATTACAGGCACCCGCCACCATGTCTGGCTAATTTTTGTATTTTTTAGTAGAGACGGGGTTTCACCATATTGGCCAGGCTGGTCTGGAACTCCTGACCTCAAGTGATCCACCTGCCTTGGCCTCCCAAAGTGCTGGGATTACAGGCATGAGCCACCAGGCCTAGCCCATCACCAGTATTTATTAAGCACTTTCTTTTTTTATTTTTATATTTTGACCTCTACAAAATGATGTGGGGTGGGTGTGTGTGTGTGTGTGTGTGTGTGTTTTAAGAGACAGGATCTTGCTTTCTTGCGCAGGTGGAAGTTTAGTGGTGTGGTCACAGCTCACTGCAGTCTTGACTTCCTGGGCTCAAGCGATCCTCCCGTTATAGTTCTCAGTCTCCCAAAGTAGCTGGGACCACAGATGCACACAACCATGTACAGCTAATTTTATTTTGTAAATTTTTTATAGAGACAGGGTATCACTATGTTGCCCAGGCTGTTGCTGAACTCCTGGGCTCAAGCAATCCTCTGCCTCAGCATCCCAAAGTGCTGGGATTACAGGCGTGAGCCACTGTGCCCAGTTTATTTAGCACATTCTGTGAGCCCAGCTCTTGGCTGGAGACTGTGGGGAACTCCAAGGTGAAAACGGTCTAGTTCCTGCTTGAGAAGGAGAAGGAGGTGTGGATTAAGGAGAAAAGGAAGACAGGTCGTGAAGACAGACCTACAGGGAAAACGATGGGCTGGAGGAGGGGACGGCCAGCACATCCCAGGGGCACTGTCTGTGGGCTGGGGCTCCTGGGGGCTTCCTGGAGGAGGACTGGGGAAAAGGGGCTCTGTTTGGAAGCTGTGATGACCCTTGAGAGTCTTGATGGACGCAACAGCCAAGATCCCCCAGCTCCCAGTTGGCAGAGGTGCAGGCTGGGGCTGAGGCTGTGCTCAGAGTCCCCTCATGCCTAGAAGGTGTGTGGAGACAGAGCCTGGAGGAAGCTGCAGTGCACACATCCCCTGCTTGGTGGAGTGGAGAACCCATCCTGGGCATCCCTGGCTCAGCTCTGAAGATCAGAGCACAGTTGGTCCCCCGTTCAGGGCCCCAGCCAAGCCCCCCGGGGAGGGACAGCCCTTCAGAAGCCCTTTCCTTCCCTGCAGGCACATGTGGGTGCTTTTCCCAAAAGCCGGGGTAGAACCACCTCTCTCTTTGGAGAAAGTTCTTCCATGGTAACTGCTAACACAGCAGGGCTCAGGGATCAGCGGACCCTCGACAAAAGTGAAGTAAGGTCACAGAGTGCAGCAGGGTTAAGCCCCCTGTGGACCAGGCTGGCCCTGCCACTTACCAGCTTTGGGGATTTTGGGCAAATCACTTAATGCTCTGAATTTCAGTTTCTCCTCTGTAAAATACAGTTGTGTCTGCCTTATAGGGTGGTTGTGAGTTTTTCTTTTTCAAATCTTTCTTTTTTTAATTTTTTTGAGACAGGGTCTTGCTCCATCACTCAGGCTGGAGGGCAGTGGTGCCGTTATGGCTCACTGTACCCTCAAATTCCTGGGCTCAAGCAATCCTCCTCTCTTAGTCTCCCAAAGGGTTGGGATTACAGGTGTGCACCACCACACCTGGCTAATTTTTAAAAATCTTTTGTAGATATAGGGTCTTGCTATATTGCCCGGGTTGCCCTCAAACTGCTAGCCTCAAGTGATCTTCCTGCCTCAGCCTCCAAAAGGTTTGGGATTACAGGTGTGAACCACCACACCCAACCAGCGAATTTTTCATGAGATGATGTCTATTAAGTGACCAGCACACAGTAGGCCCTCACAAGGCAGCAGTTACCTAGCCACGTAGATCACACATATCCAGCACTCTGGTAATGTCTTAAGAATGAGTCAAACACTTTTCCTTTTTCTTTTTGTCTGCCAATATTTATTCTTTACCTAGAAAGCTAGTAGAGATCAGAAAGCTACAATGCTTGGAAACAAGCCACCCTGGGCTGGAAGGTGGGGGCGTGACTGCTGTGTCCTTTGTGGGGTTGATCTGTCGGAGCTGAGTGTGAAGCCTGGACAGTGAGCGGCTCACCTGGAACCCCCAGGACAGCTCTCCAGGGGGACTGAGTTAATGGGCTTTTCAGTTACTTGCCCTTTCTAATTCCAGTACATTCTCATTTAAAAATACCTTAAAAGTAACAAATGATCATTAAAACAAGGGCTTATATTGAGCTTATGATATAACAAGTGCTGTTCTAATATGTCTCTTTCTCTTTTTTAAGACATAGTCTTGCTCTATAAAAGAAGACCTTCAAAAATGAAAGAATATACTATGTTGAGGATTGAAATACTCAGTATTGTTTTTGTTTTTGTTTGTTTTTTGAGCCAAAGTCTCACTCCATCAACCAGGCTGGAGGGCAGTGGTGTGATCTGGCCTCACTGCAACCTCCACCTCTTGGGTCCAAGCGATTCTCTTGCCTCAGCCTCCCACAAAGCTTGAATTACAGGCGTGTGCCACCATACCCTGCTAATTTTTGTATTTTTTAGTAGAGACAGGATTTCACCATGTTGACCAGGCTGCTCTCAAACTCCTGGCCTCAAGTGATCTGCCTGCCTCATCCTCCCAAAGTGCTGGCAGGTATGAGCCACCACGCCCAACCTAATATGTCTGAATTTGTTCATCTGCATGATAGTTTTACAACATAGGTACTATTATTTTCCACCTTTTATGGATAAGTAAACTGAGGCACAGAGAGTTTAAATAACTTGCCCAGAGTCAACCAGCTAAGAAGTAATACAGTGGGGACATGAGCACCGGCAATCTGGCTCTAGAATCCCACTCTTAATCACTAGATGATCACATCTTATTGTCTGTATATGTCTTTTTTTTAATGACTCCAGAGTGAGGTTCTCACTCTGTTGCCTTGGCTGGAGTGCAGTGGTATGATCATGGGTCACTGAAGTCTCGACCTCCTGGGATCAGGTGATCCTCCCACCTCAGCCTCGCAAATAGCTGGGACCACAGACACGTGCCACCATGCCTGGCTTCCTTTCTTTTTTTAAAAAAAATTTTGGAGACCGGGTCTCACTCTGTTGCCCAGACTGGAGTACAGTGGCACAGCCACAGCTCACTGCAGCTTCAACCTCCCAAGCTCAGGTGACTGCCCACCTCAGTTTCCCGAGTAGGTGGGACTACAGGTGTGTACAGTCATGCTCGTCTACTTTTTAAATTTTTTTTTTTTTTTTTTTTTGCAGAGATGGGGTTTCACCATGTTGCCCAGGCTGGTCTCAGACTCCCTGCCTCGGCCTCCCAAAGTGCTGGGATTACAGGTGGGAGCCACCATGCCTGGCCTTATATATTTCTTATGGTACATATATGTAAAAATACAGGAAAGTAAAAATAAGTTAAAGATAACCTATATTCTTAATATCCAAAGATAATTGTTGTTGCTAACAGTGCAATGAAAAGTTACACACATAACATTTGAAGCAAGACAAACTCATGTTTGAATTCTGGCTTCACTGTTTTTGGGCAGTGTGACCTTGGTGTAGAAAACAGATAAAAATACTTTCATAATCTTGGAGGAGGGAAGATCTTTCTTGACAATGATACCGAAGACAGACAACAGTGAGAAAAAAATGGACGGATGTTACATATGAAATTAAGAACTTCTAGATGTTATGACAGAGAACAAAACGAAATGTAAAGTCAAATGGCAAACAGAAAAAATACTTGCTTTATATGTAATAGAAACACATATATGAAGGACTATTTAAAAATCAATAAGAAGTAGACCTCACTAAAAATGACAGTTTCTGCCAAAGAACTACAAATAGCCAATAAACGTATATTCAAATTTATGAATAACCAAAAGAATAATTAAAATGATGAGATGTGATTTTCATACATCAGATTTGGCAGGGATTAAAATGACTGACAATAGCTGGGAGTGATGGTGTGCACCTGTAGTCCCAGTTGCTGGGGAGGCCAAGGTGGTCATGTCGAGGTCAGCCTGAGCAACAGAGTGAAACACCATCTCAAAACCAAAACCAAAACCAAACCAAAACAAAAGGCTGACAATAACCAGTGTTGGCAAGAATGTAGACGCTCTCCTAGACTGTGGGTGGTAGGGGGTGGGGTGGGTGTGATAAATACAGCTTTTCAGGAGACACGTTGGTAACATGTATCTAAATCCTTTTCCATGTGCCCACCACTTGGCCTAATATTTCAACTTCAAATAACTTGTTTTTTTTTTTCAGTGGAGTCTCCCTCTGTTGCCCAGGCTAGAGTGCAGTGGTTCAATCTGGGCACACTGTAGCCTCTGTCTCCCGGGTTCAAGTGATTCTTCTGCCTCAGCCTCCTGTGTAGCTGGGACCACAGGCGCCCGCCACTATGCTCAGCTAATTTTTGTATTTTTAGTAGAGATGGGGTTTCACCATGTTGGTCAGGCTGGTCTCGAACTCCTGACCTCAGGTGATGATTGCCTGCATCGCCCTCCCAAAGTGCTGGGATTACAGGTGTGAGCCATTGCGCCTGGCCACAGATAACTTATTCGAATGAAAGGATAAATCATCAAATGAGAATGATGTATATGCTTGAATAGTCACTGGAACATTTTTATAAAAGCAAAAAGCTGGAAACAACCTAAATGTCCTTTAAAAGGGGATTGTTAAGTAAAATACTGTAAAGTTATAAAATAGATTATTACATAGCTGTTAAAGGAGATACGGTGGATTTAAACATGCTGATGATAAAGGGAAAAGTCCACGAAAAAATTCAAAAAACAAGTTGGGGTATGTGATCTTATTTTTGAGTAACAGAGTTTTCTGACTGAGCCCTAACTTGGATTTTGATTTTGACTCTATACAACTGGTTTTCTGGAATTTGTAGGAGTTGAAATGTTTGACAGACTATTTTGTAAATATGCATGAGGTTTCTCTTGAAAACTCTAGCACAGTGTTGAGAAGATGGTGGAGATTTGTAAGCAGGGCTAGGACTCCAGCCTGTGTAAGAAAGGGACAAAGGTAAGATTTTTTTTGGTTATTTGTGCATCTATAAGTGTATTTGTAGATTTACCAAAGACTGATGTGTATAAGCTACATTCGTTAAAAAAAAAAGCTTATTTAGGCCGGGTGCAGTGGCTCACACCTGTAATCCCAGCACTTTGGAAGGCCAAGATGAGAGGATTGCTTGAGTCCAGGGGTTCAAAAGCAGCCTGGGCAACTTAATGAGACCCCATCTGTACAAAAAAAACAAAAACAAAAACAAGCAACAAAAAACCCCACACTTATTTATTGAACATAAACATAGAGAAGGTATAACTTGATGAGTTTTCTCAAAGCGAGCACCCTCATGTGACCGCCAGTCAAATGTACAAATTTATGGGAACCCGGAAGCTGGTCTCTTGCACCCTCAGCCACTTTTCTTCTCGGGGGACCACTCTTCTGACTTTTGACACCAGAAATGAGTTTGATTGTGTTTGAACTTTACATCGGTGGAACCATAAAGCATGGCCTCTTTTATGTTTAGGTTCTTTCACTCAACATTATGAAATGCAGCTGGGTGTACTAGCTGTCACTCATATTCCTTTCTGCATAGTATTTTATTGTATGAATATACACACATTGTTGATCTATTTTTCTGTTTATGACTATTTGGATTGTTTTCATCTTTGTCTATAAAAAACGATGTCACTGTAGATATTCTCACACATGACTTTTCGTGTGTAAATGTGCCAGTTTTATTAGGTATATACCTAGCTGGTGAAAGGATTTATTTACATTTAGCCTTTTTTTTTTTTCTTTTTTGAGACAGAATCTCACTCTGTTGCCCAGGCTGGAGTGCAGTGGCACAATCCTGGCTCATTGCAACCTCTGCCTCCTGGATTCAAGTGATTCTCCTGCCTCAGCCTGCAGAGTAGCTGGGACTACAGGCACCCGCCACCACGCCCAGCTAATTTTTGTATTTTTAGTAGGACAGGATTTCACCATGTTGGCCAGGCTGGTCTCAAACTCCTGACCTCAAGTGATCCACCCATCTTGGCCTCCCAAAGTGCTAGGATTACAGGCGTGAGCCACTGTGCCTGGCCACTTACATTTGGCTTTGATAGTGCCAAACCATTTTCCAAAGTTGTACCAGATTACATTTCTACCAATGGTGTTTGGGAGTTTCAGTTCCACCACATATTTGCCAGCAAGTGACGTGTCATGTCAATTTTGAGTATACTGGTGGGTGGATATCTCACTGTGGTTTTAACTTGTGATTCACTGATGACTAATGAGGATTAACACTTTTTTAAACAAGTTTCTTGGCCATTTGTCTGGAACATCCTTTGTGTTCTAGACATTTGCTTTTTTTCTGTTGAGTTGTTAATCTTTTTCTTATGAATTTGCAGTTCTTTATGTGTTTTGGATATTAGATCTTTGTCAGTTATGTGTATTGCAAAAATATTTTAAAAAATATTTATTTATCTATTTGTAGAGAAAGGGTCTTGCTATGTTGTCCAGGCTGGTCTTAAACTCCTGGGCTCAAGCGATCCCTCTGCCTTGGCCTCTGAAAGTGTTGGGATGATAGGCATGAGCCACCATACCCAGATGCAAGAAATCTTTTCCCATTCCAATAGCTTTCCTTTTAACTCTCTTGATAGTTTGTTTGATAAACAGATACTCTTTAATATAGTACAATTTATCTACTTTTCTTTTATGATTTGTGCTTCTTTGTGTCCTGCTTAATACATTTTGCCTAAAATAAGGACATAAATATATTTTTCTACACCAGTTTCTAAAAGCTTTATTGTTTCACCTTTCACATTCAGAGCCTATCTGGATTTGATTTTTGTGTATGGTATGAGATAAGAGTCAAGATTCACTCTTTTTCCTATATGGTTATTCAGCTGACCCAGCACCACAAATTGAAAAGACCCATCTCTTAACCGCTGTGCTAACGTGTTATTTTTTGTCTTGTCTGTATATGTGTGGGCTGTTTCTGCACACTCTGTTATTTCACATTGGCCTGTTTGCCTGTGTTTGTATTAATACTGGGCTATTTTAGTTATTGTACAGTAGTACCCCCTTGTCTGCAGTTTCTCTTTCCATGGTTTATGTTACTCAAGGTACAGAACAATGATATATTTTGAGAAGGAGAGACCACATTTGCATAACTTTCATTCCAATATATTGTTATAATTGTTCTATTTTATTATTAGTTTTTGTTGTTAATCTCTTAATGGAACTAATTTGTAAGTCAAATTTTATTATAGGTATGTAATAGAAAAAAAACCCATAATATATATAGGTTTTGCTATTATCTGTGATTTCAGGCATCCACCAGGGGTCTTGACACATATCCCTCACAGATAAGAAGAAACTACTATGGTCCAAATCCTTCAACTTTGTTTTTATTTTTCAAGACTTTCCTAATTATTCTTGGCCCTTTGTATTTTCATATAAATTCTAGAATTGGTTTGTCCATTTCAACCTCCCTCATTCCCTTTCCCCCATACCCCTGCCACCACAAAAATCCGCTGGAATTTTAATTGTGATTGCTTTCAATCTATAGATCAAGTTAGGGAGAAGTGATATCTTAACAATACTATTTCTTTTCTTTCTTTTTTTCTTTTTTCTGAAACAGGGTCTCATTCTGTTGCCCAGGCTGGAGTGCAGTGGTACAACCCTGTCTCACTGCAACCTCCACCTGCTAGGTTCAAGCGATTCTCCTGCCTCAGCCTCCTGAGTAGCTGCGATTGCAGGTGCCCGCCACTACGCCCGACTAATTTTTGTATTTTTGGTAGAGATGGGGTTTCACCATGTTGGCCAGGCTAGTATTAAACTCCTGGCCTCAAGTGATCTACCTGCCTCAGCTTCCCAAACTGCTGGGATTACAGGTGTGAGCCACTGCCTCTAGCCAATACTGAGTATTTCGATCCTGAACATATCCTGAAATGATATCCTTTCATTTTTTAGGGTCTTCTTTTATAATCCTCCATAAGTTGTACAATTTTTTGTGTAGAGGCTCTGTACAGTTTTGTTTCATTCATCCCTGTATATTTATGTCCTTGATGCTACTGTATATGATATTTAATTTTTTTCAATTTCTAATTAGGCAGAAATGCAATGAATTTTTAAAAATTTTGACCTTGTATCTAGTGACTTGTTAAATTCATTTATTAATGGTAGCAGGTTTTTTTTTTTGGAGGCAGGGTCTCACTCTGTCACCGAGGCTGGAGTGCAGTGGTACGATCTCTGCTCACTGCAACCTCTGCCTCCTGGGTTCAAGCCATTCTCGTGTCTCAGCCTCCCGAGTACCTGGGATTACAGGCACACACCACCATGCCTGGATAATTTTTGTATTTTTAGTAGAGACGGGGTTTCACCATGTTGGCCAGGCTGGTCTTGAACTCCTGACCTCAAATGATTCGCCCACCTCAGCCTCCTAAAGTGCTGGGATTACAGGCATGGGCCACTGTACCCGGCCATGGTAGCAGTTTATCTGTAGATTTGTTTAGATTTTCTAGGTCTATAATAATGTCATCTGTGTATTATAGCAATTTTAATTTCTTCCTTACTGATTCTTTTTAAAAATTTTTATTTTCATTTATTTAGTTATTTAGTTATTTGTTTATTATTTTATTTATTTAAAATATTTTTGAGGCAGAGTCTCACTTTGTCACCCAGGCTGGAGTGTAGTGGCGCCATCTTGGCTCACTGCAGCCTTGACCTCCCGGGTTCAAGAGATCCTCCTGTCTCAGCTCCCTAAGTCTCAGCTACTTAGGGAGCTGAGACTACAGAGGCATGCCGTCACACCTGGCTAACTTACTGATTCTCAGACGTTTTATTTATCCTCTCCCTCCCCCTGTACATCTTCTCTTTTTCCTCCTCCTCATTTCTTTTTCTTCCTCTTTTTCTTGTTTGTAATTGTTTCACTGGCTAAGACCTCTACTACCATGTTAAAAAGAAGTGGTGACAATGGTCATCATTGTTCTAAACTCAGTGGAATGCTTTCAATATTTCATCATTAAGTATGATGTTTGCTGTAGAATTTTAAAATTTGAAGTGAAATTCACCTAACGTAACATTTAGGGCACTTGGTTATTCACAACACTGTGCAGTCACTACCTCTGTCTGGTCCAAATCATTTCTGTCATTCCAAAATAAACTCTGTTCCTATTCAGCAATTACACCCCATTCCCCCAAACCTCCCACCTCTGGCCACCACCAATCTGCATTCTGTTTCTATGGATTTATGTGTTCTGGATATTTCATATAAGTAAAATCATACATCTCTGGTCTTTTGTGTCTGACTTCTCTTACTTAGCACACTGTTTTCAAGATTCACTCACGTTGTAGCGCAAATCAGTACTTCATTCCTTTTTATGGCAGAATAATATTCCACCGTGTGTATGTACCACATTTGTTTATCCATTTAGATGTTGCTGGACATTGGATTGGTTTTGTCTTTTGGCACTGCAAATAGTGTTGCTATGAACACTCATGTACAGCAGTTTCTCCCTCCTGCCATCTATGGTTTTGTTTTCCATTGTTTCAATCACCCACTGTCCAAAAATATTAAATGAAAAATTCCAGCAATAAACAATTCATAAGTTGTTTTTTTTTTGAGAGAGAGAGTCTTACTTTGTCATCCAGGCTGGAGTGCAGTGGCATGATAGCTGACTGCAACCTCCGCCTTCCAGGTTTGAGTGATTCTTGTGCCTCAGCCTCCAGAGTAGCTAGGATTACAGGCGTCTGCCACCATGCCCAGCTAATTTCTTTTTATATTTTTCGTAGAGACGGGGTTTTACCATGTTGGTCAGGCTGGTCTCGAACTCTCGACCTCAGGGCATCTGCCCGCCTCAGCCTCCCAACGTGCTGGGATTACAGGCATGAGCCACTAGGCTCAGCCAACAATTCATAATTTTTAAATTGTGTCCTGTTCTGAGTAGGATAATGAAATCTTGTGCTGTCTGGCTCTGTCCCATCTGGGATATGAATCATTCCTTTGTTCAGTTTATCCACGCTGTATTTACTACCTGCCCATTAGTTATCAACATCATCTTGTTTGCTCCTGACATCCAACCATCAACATCATCACAGCTTGATTATCCAGGATCGCCCAAAGCATATGATCCTCCTCACACATAATCAGAAGGTCTACAGCAGCCTAATGATACATCACAATGCCTGTCATTCACCTCTCCTCATCTCCTCACATAGGCATTTTAGCCTTTCACATCATAACAAGTAGAAGGGTAAGCACAACACAGTAAGATATTATGGGAGTGGAGGGAGAAGTAAAAAAAAAACCTGTAGTGTATATGGGATTTGGTACAATCTGAGGTTTGAGGCATCCACCCGAAACCTTGGAAAGTATCCCCTGCAGATAAGGGCGGACTACTGTATGAGGATTTTTTTTTTTTTTGAGCCTGTTTTAAATTCTTTTAGGTGTGTATCTAGAGGTGGACTTGCTGGGTCATATGATAATTCTATGTTTAACTTTTTGAAGAACCACCAAACTGTTAAACAACAACCTGAACCATTTTACATTCCTACCAGAAATATATGAGGGTTTGAATTTCTCCACATTGTCACCAACACTTGTTATCTTCCACTTTAAAAAATTTTAGCCATCCTCTTGAATAGATTCTTTATCAAATTAAGAAAGTTTTCTTCTGGGACAGCATTACTTTGTAATATTCTTGACAAAACTGCATAATCTCAATCTAGCTATGGGAAAACATCAGAGAAATTTGCACTGAGAGACATTTCACAAAACAAAGTACTCTTCAAAAAGTGTTAAGGTCATAAAGACAAAGAAAGACTGAGGAACTGTTCCAGATTGGAGGAAAGTAAGTAGACATGGCAATTAAATGCTAGATGGGATCTTGGACTGGATCCTGGGTCAGAAAGGAACATTAATGGAAAATCTAGCAAACTTTTAAGAAGGTGGCCGGGCACGGTGACTCATGCCTGTAATCCCAGAACTTTGGGAGGCTGAGCCAGGCAGATCACCTGAGGTCTGGAGTTTGAGACCAGCCTGGCCAACATAGTGAAGCCCGTCTCTACCAAAATACAAAAATTAGCTGGGCGTGGTGGCACATGCCTGTAGTCCCAGCTACTTGTGAAGCTGAGGCAGGAGAATCGCTTGAACCCAAAAGGCAGAGGTTGCAGTGAGCTGAGATTGTGTCACTGCACTCCATCCTGGATGACAGAGTGAGACTCTGTCTCAAAAAAAAAATATATATATAAAATATTTATATATATAATATATTTTAATATATTTATATATTATATATTTATTATATATTATATAAATTTATAAATATATTTATAATTTTAAAATTATATATAATATTTATATTATATATAATTATATATATAATAAAATTATAAATATATTTATAAATTTACAAATATACAAATATATAAATATAGTATATAAGTATAGTATATATATAATTATATATAATTATAATATAGATATATATTTATAGATAAGTAGATATATAGATATATTTATATATGTAAAATATATAAATATATATTTTTTATATATAAATTTTAAGAAGGTCTGTTAGTTAATCATATTTCATCAATGTTAATTTCCCAGTTTCAAGAATTGTACTACAGTTATATAAAAGGGTAAGATCAGGGGAAGTTGGGTGAAGAATATACAGAAACTTTGCACTATTTTTGCAACTTTTTTGTAAGTCTTAATTAATATTTTAAAGTAAAAAAAAGTTCCCTTCTATTACTAGTTGCTATGTATTTGTTGTGAATTAGATTAAATTTTGGTAAATGCTTTTTCTGTATCTATTGATATTATTATGCAATTTTCTCCTTTATTCTAGTAATACACTGAGTTATTGTGATTGCTATTTTTTCTTTAGGATTTTTTTTGTCCATCTATGTTTCTCAGAAAGATTGGTGATAGTTTTCCTTTGCCATAATGTCCTTGTCAGATACGGGGATTAAGGTTACGTGATCACCTATAGTATACATTGGGAAATGTTTCTTCATCTATTTTCCAAGGGAACCTATGTACAATTGGTGTTATTTCTTCTTTAAATACTTGCCATATTCACCAAGAGAGCTATCTGGTCTTGGAATTTTGATTGAAGGAAGATTTTCCAAATATAGATTCCATTATTTTCAGTAAATATGGCACTTTTCATATCTTGTTTTTTCCTTGTGTCAATTTTGTTTAGTTGTGTTTTTCTGGAAATGTGTCTATTTCACTTAAAATTTAAAGTTCACTGTCATAGTGTTATTCATAATATTATTATCTTTCTAATATGTGGGATCTGTAATGATGCTCCCATTTGTTTCTGTTATTGGTAATTTGTCTCTTCTCTATTTTTATTCTTGATCATTCCTGCTAGGGTCTTATACATTTAAGTTTTTGATGCTATTTATTGTATATTTGTTTTCAACTTTATTATTACCTGTTGTTATCAATACTATTTTTTTCTCCCACTTTGTTTGTATTTAATTTACTATTTTCTTTTCTTTTTTTTATTATTATACTTTAAGTTCTAGGGTACATGTGCACAACGTGCAGGTTTGTTACATATGTATACATGTACCATGTTGGTGTGCTGCACCCATTAACTTGTCATTTACATTAGGTATATCTCCTAATGCTATCCCTCCCCCTCCCCCCACCCCACAACAGGCCCCAGTGTGTGATGTTCCCCTTCCTGTGTCCAAGTGTTCTCATTGTTCAGTTCCCACCTATGAGGGAGAACATGTGGTGTTTGGTTTTTTGTTCTTGCAATAGTTTGCTGAGAATGATGGTTTCCAGCTTCATCCATGTCCCTACAAAGGCCATGAACTCATCCTTTTTTATGGCTGCTTCGTATTCCATAGTGTATATGTGCCACATTTTCTTAATCCAGTCTATCACTGATGGACATTTGGGTTGGTTCCAAGTCTTTGCTATAGTGAATAGTACTGCAATAAACATATGTGTGTGTGTGCCTTTATAGCAACATGATTTCTAATCCTTTGGGTATATACCCAGTAATGGGATGGCTGGGTCAAATGGTATTTCTAGTTCTAGATCCTTGAGGAATTGCCACACTGTCTTCCACAATGGTTGAACTAGTTTACAGTCCCACCAACAGTGTAAAAGTTTTCCTATTTCTCCACATCCTCTCCAGCACCTGTTGTTTCCTGACTTTCTAATGATCGCCATTCTAACTGGTGTGAGATGGTATCTCATTGTGGTTTTGATTTGCTTTCTCTGATGGCCAGTGATGATGAGCATTTTTTCATGTGTCTGTTGGCTGCATAAATGTCTTCTTTTGAGAAGTGTCTGTTCATATCCTTCACCCACTTTTTGATGGGGTTGTTTGTTTTTTTCTTGTAAATTTGTTTGAGTTCTTTGTAGATTCTGGATATTAGCCCTTTGTCAAATGAGTAGATTGCAAAAATTTTCTCCCACTCTGTAGGTTGCCTGTTCATTCTGATGGTAGTTTCTTTTGCTGTACAGAAGCTCTTTAGTTTAATTAGATCCCATTTGTCAATTTTGGCTTTTGTTGCCATTGCTTTTGGTGTTTTAGACATGAAGTCCTTGCCCATGCCTATGTCCTGAATGGTATTGCCTAGGTTTTCTTCTAGGGTTTTTATGGTTTTAGGTCTAACATGTAAGTCTTTGATCCATCTTGAATTAATTTTTGTATAAGGTGTAAGGAAGGGATCCAGTTTCAGCTTTCTACATATGGCTAGCCAGTTTTCCGAGCACCATTTATTAAATAGGGAATCCTTTCCCCAATTCTTGTTTTTCTCAGGTTTGTCAAATATCAGATGGTTGTAGATGTGTGGTATTATTTCTGAGGGCTCTGTTCTGTTCCATTTGTCTATATCTCTGTTTTGGTACCAGTACCATGCTGTTTTGGTTACTGTAGCCTTGTAGTATAGTTTGAAGTCAGGTAGTGTGATGCCTCCAGCTTTGTTCTTTTGGCTTAGGATTGTCTTGGCAATGCGGGCTCTTTTTTGGTGCCATATGAACTTTAAAGTCGTTTTTTCCAGTTCTGTGAATAAAGTCATTAGTAGCTTGATGGGGATGGCATTTAATCTATAAATTACCTTGGGCAGTATGGCCATTTTCACGATATTGATTCTTCCTATCCATGAGCATGGAATGTTCTTCCATTTGTTTGTATCCTCTTTTATTTCCTTGAGCAGTGGTTTGTAGTTCTTGAAGACGTCCTTCACATTCCTTGTAAGTTGGATTTCTAGGTATTTTATTCTCTTTGAAGCAATTGTGAATGGGAGTTCACTCATGATTTGGTTCTCTGTTTGTCTGTTATTGGTGTATAAGAATGCTTGTGATTTTTGCACATTGATTTTGTATCCTGACACTTTGCTGAAGTTGCTTATCAGCTTAAGGAGATTTTGGGCTGAGACAATGGGGTTTACTAAATATACAATCATGTCATTTGCAAACAGGGACAATTTGACTTCCTCTTTTCCTAATTGAATACCCTTTATTTCTTTCTCCTGCCTGATTGCCCTGGCCAGAATTTCCAACACTATGTTGAATAGGAGTGGTGAGAGAGGGCCTCCCTGTCTTGTGCCTTTTCAAAGGGAATGCTTCCAGTTTTTGCCCATTAAGTATGATATTGGCTGTGGGTTTGTCATAAATAGCTCTTATTATTTTGAGATACATTCCATCAATACCTAATTTATTGAGAGTTTTTAGCATGAAGGGCTGTTGAATTTTGTCAAAGGCCTTTTCTGCATCTATTGAGATAATCATGTGGTTTTTGTCTTTGGTTCTGTTTATATGCTGGATTACGTTTATTGATTTGCATATGTTGAACCAGCCTTGCATCCCAGGGATGAAGCCCACTTGATCATGGTGGATAAGCTTTTTGATGTGCTGCTGGATTCAGTTTGCCAGTATTTTATTGAGGATTTTTGCATCGATGTTCATCAGTGATATTGGTCTAAAATTCTCTTTTTTGGTTGTGTCTCTGCCAGGCTTTGGTTTCAGGATGATGCTGGCCTCATAAAATGAGTTAGGGAGGATTCCCTCTTTTTCTATTGATTGGAATAGTTTCAGAAGTAATGGTACCAGCTCCTCCTTGTATGTCTGGTAGAATTCAGCTGTGAATCCATCTGGTCCTGGACTTTTTTTGGTTGGTAGGCTATTAATTATTGCCTCAATTTCAGAGCCTGTTATTGGTCTATTCAGGGATTCAACTTCTTCCTGGTTTAGTCTTAGGAGGGTGTATGTGTCCAGGAATTTATCCATTTCTTCTAGATTTTCTAGTTTATTTGTGTAGAGGTGTTTATAGTATTCTCTGATGGTAGTTTGTATTTCTGTGGGATTGGTGGTGATATCCCCTTTATCATTTTTATTGCGTCTATTTGATTCTTCTCTCTTTTCTTCTTTATTAGTCTTGCTAGCGGCCTATCAATTTTGTTGATCTTTTCAAAAAACCAGCTTCTGGATTCATTGATTTTTTGAAGGGTTTTTTGTGTCTCTATCTCCTTCAGTTCTTCTCTGATCTTAGTTATTTCTTGCCTTCTGCTAGCTTTTGAATGTGTTTGCTCTTGCTTCTCTAGTTCTTTTAATTGTGATGTTAGGGTGTCAATTTTAGATCTTTCCTGCTTTCTCTTATGGGTATTTAGTGCTATAAATTTTCCTCTACACACTGCTTTAAATGTGTCCCAGAGATTCTGGTATGTTGTGTCTTTGTTCTCATTGGTTTCAAAGAACACATTTATTTCTGCCTTCACTTTGTTATGTACCCAGTAGTCATTCAGGAGCAGGTTGTTCAGTTTCCATGTAGTTGAGCGGTTTTGAGTGAGTTTCTTAATCCTGAGTTCTAGTTTGATTGCACTGTGGTCTGAGAGACAGTTTGTTATAATTTCTGTTTTTTTACATTTGCTGAGGAGTGCTTTACTTCCAACTATGTGGTCAATTTTAGACTAAGTGCAGTGTGGTGCTGAGAAGAATGTATATTCTGTTGATTTGGGGTGGAGGGTTCAGTAGATGTCTATTAGGTCCACTTGGTGCAGAGCTGAGTTCAATTCCTGGATATCCTTGTTAACTTTCTGTCTTGTTGATCTGTCCAATGTTGACAGTGGGATGTTAAAGTCTCCCATTATTATTGTGTGGGAGTCTAAGTCTCTTTGTAGATCTCTAAGGACTTGCTTTATGAATCTGGGTGCTCCTGTATTGGGTACATATATATTTAAGATAATTATCTCTTCTTGTTGAATTGATCCCTTTACCATTATATAATGGCCTTCTTTGTCTCTGTTGATCTTTGTTGGTTTAAAGTCTGTTTTATCAGAGACTAGGATTGCAACCCCTGCCTTTTTTTGTTTTCCATTTGCTTGGTAGATCTTCCTCCATCCCTTTATTTTGAGCCTATGTGTGTCTCTGCACGTGAGACCCATCTCCTGAATACAGCACACTGATGGGTCTTGACTCTTTATCCAATTTGCCAGTCTGTGTCTTTTAATTGGAGCATTTAGCCCATTTACATTTAAGGCTAATATTGTTATGTGTGAATTTGATCCTGTCATTATGATGTTTGCTGGTTATTTTGCTCATTAGTTGATGCAGTTTCTTCCTAGCATCAATGGTCTTTACAATTTGGCATGTTTTTGCAGTGGCTGGTACCAGTTGTTCTTTTCCATGTTTAGTGCTTCCTTCAGGAGCTCTTGTAGGGCAGGCCTGGTGGTGACAAAATCTCTCAGCATTTGCTTGTCTGTAAAGGATTTTATTTCTCCTTCACTTATGAAGCTTAGTTTGGCTGGATATGAAATTCTGGGGTGAAAATTCTTTTCTTTAAGAATGTTGAATATTGGCCCCCACTCTCTTCTGGCTTGTGGAGTTTCTGCCAAGAGATCCATTGTTAGTCTGATGGGTTTCCCTTTGTGGGTAACCCGACTTTTCTCTCTGGCTGCCCTTAACATTTTTTCCTCCATTTCAACTTTGGTGAATCTGACAATTATGTGTCTTGGAGTTGCTCTTCTCGAGGAGTATCTTTGTGGTGTTCTCTGTATTTCCTGAATTTGAATGTTGGCCTGCCTTGCTAGGTTGGGGAAGTTCTCCTGGATTATATCCCGAATAGTGTTTCCCAACTTGATTCCATTCTCCCCATCACTTTTTCAGGTACACCAATCAGACATAGATTTGGTCTTTTCACATAGTCCCATATTTCTTGGAGGCTTTATTCGTTTCTTTTTACTCTTTTTTCTGTAAACTTCTCTTCTCGCTTCATTTCATTCATTTGATCTTCCATCACTGATATCCTTTCTTCCAGTTGATGGAATTGGCTACTGAAGCTTGTGCATTCATCATGTAGTTCTTGTGCCATGGTTTTCAGCTCCATCAGGTCATTTAAGGACTTCTCTACACTGGTTATTCTAGTTAGCCATTCGTCTAATCTTTTTTCGAGGTTTTTACCTTCTTTGCGTTGGATTCGAATTTCCTCCTTTAGCTCGGAGAAGTTTGATTGTCTGAAGCCTTCTTCTCTCAACTCGTCAAAGTCATTCTCCGTCCAGCTTTGTCCCGTTGCTGGCAAGGAGCTGCGTTCCTTTGGAGGGGGAGAGGCACTCTGATTTTTAGAATTTTCAGCTTTTCTGCTCTGTTTTTTCCCCATCTTTGTGGTTTTATCTACCTTTGGTCTTTGATGATGGTGACATACAGATGGGGTTTTGGTGTGGATGTCCTTTCTGTTTGTTAATTTTCCTTCTATCAGTCAGGACCCTCAGCTGCAGGTCTGTTGGAGTTTGCTGGAGGTCCACTCTAGACCCTGTTTGCCTGGGTATCAGCAGCAGAGGCTGCAGAACAGTGAATATTGCTGAACAGCAAATGTTGCTGCCTGATTGTTCCTCTGGAAGCTTCGTCTCAGAGGGGTACCTGGCCGTGTGAGGTGTGCCCAGTGTGCCCCTACTGGGGGGTGTCTCCCAGTTAGGCTACTCGGGGGTCAGGGACCCACTTGAGGAGGCAGTCTGTCCATTCTCAGATCTCAAATTCTGTGCTGGGAGAACCACTACTCTCTTCAAAGCTCAGTTGAAAATGCAGAAATCACCCGTCTTCTGCTTCGCTCACGCTGGGAGCTGTAGACTGGAGCTGTTCTTATTCGGCCTTCTTGGAACGCCCCCAGGTTTTTTTTTTTTTTGAGACAGTTTCACTCTTGTCACCCAGGCTGGAGTGCAATGGCGTGACCTCAGTTCACTGCAACCTCTGCCTCCTGGGTTCAAGCGATTCTCCTGCCTCAACCTCCTGAGTAGCTAGAATTACAGGTGCATGCCACCATGCCTGGATAATTTTTTGTATTTTTAGTAGAGATGGGGTTTCACTATGTTGGCTAGGCTGATCTCGAACTCTTGACTTTGTGATCCACCCACCTCGGCCTCCCAAAGTGCTGGGAGTACAGGTGTAAGCCACCATGCCCAGCCTTAATTTACTATTTTTTAACTATTATCTGGAAATATGGATAACTGATTTTTGGTACTTTTCTTCTTACATATATATTTGAAGCTATAAAATTTTCTCTAAACATGCCTAAGCAGCAGCCCAGAAGTATTGAGATGCCATTTTTATATTATAATTCTCTTCAACATGTTGTCTAATTTTTATTGTAATTTTTCTGACCCATGGGTCATTGTGAAGTGTATTGCTTAATTTGTAAAGTTTTGGGGAGTTTTTCTGGTTTTCTTTCTGTAATTCATATTTAGCTTATTTCTATTGTAGTCAGAGATACATGCTCTATGTGACTTTAATCCTCTGAAATTTGTTGAGACTTTGCTTTATGGCCAAGCATACATTCACTTTTTAAATTTTTCCATGGGCATTTGAAAAGAATATATATAATTTAGTTGAGTTCAGTGTTCTTTTTATTTTTTATTTTTTGAGACAGAATCTTGCTTTGTCAGCCAGGCTGGAGTGCAGTGGCACGATCTCAGCTCATTGCAACCTCTGCATCCTGGCTTCAAGGGATTCTCCTGCCTCAGCCTCCTGAGTAGCTGGGGTTACAGGTGCGCACCACCATGCCTGGATATTTTTTGTATTTTTAGTAGAGAAGAGATTTTGCCATGTTGGCCAGGCTGGTCTCAAACTCCCGGCCTCAAGTGACCCGCCTACCTCAGCCTTCCAAAGTGCTGGGATTACTGGCATGAGCCACCACACCTGGCCAAGATCATCTTTTATAACCAGATAGTTTTCAAAATCTAGATTGACAATCTTTGTCTTCTAATTTACATATTTTGTCCATTTACACTCAACATAGCTATGATATATTGAGATTTTACTCTCTTTTCTCTGTAGCTAAATGATTTAATGTTGATTTTTATTTTTTTCTTCTTTTCTCTTGGATTGATCAATATTTTCAATATATTTTCCTTCATTTTTAGCTTAGTAGTTATACCTTATTTTGTTCTTCTTTAACGGGTTGCCCTAGAGATTATAACATGTATCCTTGACTTATTGGAATCTCATATAGATTAGTACTTTTACATTTTCTAGATAATGCAAGGTCCTTAGAACATTTTAACTCCATTTACTTCATCCTTCTCTTTATGCTACTATTGTCCTATAGCTTATGTTTGGGGTTCTGTTGTTAGGTGCATGTATGCTTGTAATTGTTATATTTTCCTGATGGATTAAACTTTTGTATCATTATAAAATGCTATTGTTTTTCTCTAGTACAAATTTTTGCCTTAAAGCTTATTTCTTTTGATATTAGTATAGCCATACTAGCTGTGCTTTGGCTAATGTTTGCATGGTATACCTTTTTCTATTCCTTTATTTATTTATTTATTTATTTATTTTTGAGACAGAGTCTCACTCTGTCACCCAGGCTGGAGTGCAGTGGCACCATCTTGGCTCACTGCAACCTCCAATTCCCAGGTTCAAGCGATTCTCATGCCTCAGCCTCCTGAGTAGCTGGAATTACAGATGTGTGCCACCATGCCCAGCTAATTTTTGTATTTTTAGTAGAGATGGGGTTTCACAATGTTGGCCAGGCTGGTCTCGAACTCCTGATGTCAAGTGAGCCACCCACCTCTGCCTCCCAAAGTACTGGGATTATATGGGTGTGAGCCACCGCACCCAGCCTATCCCTTTACTTTTAACTTATTGCATCTTCGAATCTAAAGAGTACTCTTGTATACAGCATAGAGTTGGATCATTTTTAAAAAAATCCATTATGCCCATTCTGCCTTTTGATCACAGTGTTTAAATCTATTTATATTTAATGTAATTACTAATAAGGTAGGGTTGACACCTACTGTTTTGTTATTTATTTTTAATATATTTTATGTCTTTTTGTTCCACTATTTTGCAGTTACTGCTGCCTTTGCATTGAAAAGATATTTTATAGTGTACTATTTTAATTCCTTTGTTCTTTTCTTTATTATTTTGTTTTGTTTTTAACTTATTTCTTAGTGGTAGCCCTGAAGATTACAATTAGCATCTTAATTTAAAAACAATCTAGTTTGGATCACTAACAACTTTATATCACTCTTACACGAAAACATTTCTTCAATATGGCTTCATTTCCTCCCCACTCCTTTGTGCTAGTATTGTCATACATGTTACATCTTTATACATTACAAGCCAATTAACATAGTTTTATAATTATTGGCTTATGTGGTTGTCTTCTAAATTGGATAGAAAAAAAGGGTTACAAACAAAAATACATGTATACTCTCTTTTATATGTACTTATATAGTCACTTTAATTGGTGCTGTTTTTGTATTTTTTTTTTTTGACAGTCTCACTTGTCACCCAAGCTGGAGTGCAGTGGTACGATTGCGGCTCACTGCAACCTCCACCTCCTGGGTTCAAGCGATTCTCCTGCCTCAACCTCCCGAGTAGCTGGGATTACAGGTGTGCATCACCATGACCGGCTAATTTTTGTATTTTTAGTAGAGACAGGGCTTAGCCATGTTGGCCAGGCTGGTCTTGAACTCCTGATCTCAAGTGATCCACCTGCCTCAGCCTCCCAAAGTGCTGGGATGACAGATGTGAGGCTCTGCGCCAGGCCTGTAGTTATCTTTTTTGTAATGTCATTATCTAATTTTGGTATTAGGGCAATGCTAGTCTCATAGAATGAGTTAGAAATGATTCCCTCTGCTTCTGTCTTCTAAAGGAGATTGTAGAGATCAGTCTAATTTCTTCCTTAAATGTTTGGTAGAATTCACCAGTAAATACATGTGGGCCTGGTGTTTTCTGTTTTGGAATTTATTAATTATTAATTCAACTTGTTCAATAGGTATAGACCTATGCAGATTGTCTGTTTCTTCCTATATGAATTTAGGCAGGTTGTGTCCTTCAGTGAATTGATCCAATTGATCTAGGTTATAAAATTTGTGGGAATAGGGTTGTTCATAGTATTTCCTTATTATCTTTTAAAAATTCACGGGAGCTGTAGTGATATCCCCTTTACATTTCTGATATTAGTGATTTGTATCCTCTTTTTTTCCTAGTCTGTTTTATGTTTTATTAATCTTGCAAAAAACCACCTGTTGGTTTCATTGATTTTCTCTATTGAGTTCCTGTTTGCAATGTCACTGGTTTCTGCTTCAGTTTTTATTATTTCTTTTTTTCCTGCTTAGTGTGAATTTAATTTGCTCTTATATTTCTAGTTTCCGAAGGTAGAAGTTTAGATTATTGATTTTAGCTCTTTCTTCTTTTTTTTTTTTTTGACAGGATCTATTCTGTCACCTAGACTGGAGTGCAGTGGTAAGATCAGGGCTCACTGCTGCCTCAACCTCCCACACTCAAGTGATTCCTCTGCCTCAGCCTCCCAAGTAACTAGGATTACAGATGTGTGCCACCACACCTGGCCAATTTTTTTTTTTTTGTAGAGATAAAGTCTCATTATATTGTCCAGGCTGGTCTTGAACTTATTGAGTAAGCAATCCTCCTTTCTTGGCCTCCCAAAGTGCTGGGATTCCAGGCGTGAGCCACTGTGCCTGGACTATTTTCTAATACATGCATCTGATGCTATACATTTCCCTCTAAGCACAGCTTTTGTTGCATCCCACAAATTTTGATAAGTTGTCTTTTCATTTTCACTGTGTTCACAGTATTTTTAAATTTATCTGAGATACATTCTTTGACCCATGTATTGTTTTGAACTGAATGTGTAATACATTTGTAGAAATAGAAGGAATGCAACAAATATCAGAATTTCATAATATACGTTAGACATTTACGTAAAAGTTATTTTCCAAAGAGGTTTCCCCTATGTTCCTGTCTTTCCTATCTTCCTCAGAGGGTAAATAATAATTACTGCTCTCCTGGATAAGCCGTTCCATTGTGTTGGAGAGTAATTATATGTTTATGTTTCATATCATAAAAACTCTATCCTTCATTTCACAGCACAGTCTCATGGCACTGTTTCACAGTAAAAGTGTTCTCCACTCAAATTAGAAAAGCCCAAAGAAATTAGAGCAAACAGCAATGAAATTCATGTGAATAAATGCTGGAGTACCGACAATTTTTAAATATTGACTTAGTAGCAGGGTGTCTACCGGCACAAACCTTCCATTTATTCGTCTTATTAAAATTGTAATAATAGAAATGAAAGCTATTTTAATGAAAAAGGAACTCAGGAAGGAGGTCATTAAATATAACTAAATACATTGAAAAGATAAATACCACGCATTTCCTGATTAGTATCAGGTAAATATCGAAATATTCTATCCCAAATTCTGGTCTCAGAGAAAAAGGTCAGAGAAAATGACAAAGAAGGTGTTTCATATCATCAGGTTCATTTTTAAAACAATGAGATCCTTTGGGAAAATTGCTTTAGTCTTTCTTTTTATCAGAGATTTCTGTTGGTCCTCTTGCTGGTAATCCATTTATGTCTGCGTTATTATAGTCTCTTTGGCTTTTATTTTTATCATTGGATTATTGTATAGTTTTTCTAAGACATATATGACCAACAAAAGGGGAAATCAGAGGGTATATGTGTGACCCAGGACGTTTTTGTGTTGTTTTGTTTTTTTGAGATGGAGTTTCACTTTGTCACCCAGGCTGGAGTGCAGTGGCACCATCCCGGCTCACTGCAACCTCTGCCTCCCGGGTTCAAGCAATTCTCCTGCCTCAGTCTCCCGAGTAGCTGGGGGATTACAAGCGCCACACCTCCACATTCAGCTAATTTTGTATTTTTAGTAGAGAGGAGGTTTCACCATGTTGCCAGGCTGGTCTTGAACTCCTGACCTCAGGTGATCTGCCCACCTTGGCCTCCCAAAGTGATGGGATTACAGGCGTGAGCCACTGTGCCTGGCCGGAAGTTTTTGCAGATTCAGAGCAGAACTGGAATGAAGACACAAGGAATGTACATCATTTTCCCAGGCCTGGGGTCCTAACCATGAGATGGGATGTACCCTCAGAGCACAGGTGGGCAGCCAGGAGCCCAGGAGGGCAGAAAGGAAAACTGCAAGGGGCTAGGACTTGGTGAGGCAGTGGGCTGGAGCCTGCCAGGCAGCTTGGAAGCACTGAAATCACCCTGGGAGCATGGAGCCTAGAGCCCATCCCCAGCCCAAACCCTGGCTGCCTGCGGGGGCCACCCCAGCCCCACTCACCCACAACCACCCCGTATGGTTTTTTGTTTTTTGTTTTTGAGGCGAGCCTCACTCTGTCACCCAGGCTGGAGTGCAGGGGCGCGATCTCAGCTCAGTGCAGCCTCCACCTCCCGCGTTCAAGTGATGGTCATGCCTCAGCCTCTCAAGTAGCTGAGATTACAGGCACGGGCCACCACACAGGCTAATTTTTGTATTTTTAGTAGAGGCGGAGTTTCTCCATGCTGGCCAGGCTGATCTTGAACTCCTGACCTCAAGTGATCTGCCCACCTCGGCCTCCCAAAGTGATGGGATTATAGGCGTGAGCTACCTCGCCCGGCCGCATGTGTTATTTTGAAGTGTATTGTTTAATCTCCAAGTATTTTTGGATTTTCCAGCTATTTTTCTGTTACTGAGTTTTAGTTTAATTCCACTGTAGTCTGAGGACAGAGACATGATTTCCATTGTTTTAAATGTTGGCCAGGCACAGTAGTTCACGCCTGTAATCCCAGCACTTTGGGAAGCTAAGGTGGGAGGACGGCTTCAGCTCAGGAGTTCGAGACCAGCCTGGCCAACATGGTGAATCCCCCATCTCTACCAAAAATACAAAAGATTAGCTGGGCATGGTAGTGTATACCTGTGGTCTCAGCTACTCAGGAGACTGAGGTGGGCGGATTGTTGAGCCTGGGAGGCGGAGGCTGCAGTGAGCTGAGATGACACCACTGCACTCCAGCCTGCGTGACAGAGTAAGACTCCATCTCAAAAAAAAAAAAAAGTTAAGGTGGTTTTAAAAATTTTTATTTATTTATTTTTTTTTTTATACTTTAAGTTCTAGGGTACATGTGCACAACGTGCAGGTTTGTTACATATGTATACATGTGCCATGTTGGTGTGCTGCACCCATTAACTCATCATTTACATTAGATATATCTCCTAACGCTATCCCTCCCCCATCCCCCCACCCCACAACAGGCCCCAGTGTGTGATGTTCCCCTTCCTGTGTCCAAGTGTTCTCATTGTTCAATTCCCACCTATGAGGGAGAACATGCGGTGTTTGTTTTATTGTCCTTGCAATAGTTTGCTGAGAATGATGGTTTCCAGCTTCATCCACGTCCCTACAAAGGCCATGAACTCATCCTTTTTTATGGCTGCATAGTATTCCATAGTGTATACGTGCCACATTTTCTTAATCCAGTCTATCATTGTTGGACATTTGGGTTGGTTCCAAGTCTTTGCTATTGTGAATAGTGCCGCAATGAACATACATGTGCGTGTGTCTTTATAGCAACATGATTTCTAATCCTTTGGGTATATACCCAGTAATGGGATGGCTGGGTCAAATGGTATTTCTAGTTCTAGATCCTTGAGGAATTGCCACACTGTCTTCCACAATGGTTGAACTAGTTTACAGTCCCACCAACAGTGTAAAAGTTTTCCTATTTCTCCACATCCTCTCCAGCACCTGTTGTTTCCTGACTTTCTAATGATCGCCATTCTAACTGGTGTGAGATGGTATCTCATTGTGGTTTTGATTTGCTTTCTCTGATGGCCAGTGATGATGAGCATTTTTTCATGTGTCTGTTGGCTGCATAAATGTCTTCTTTTGAGAAGTGTCTGTTCATATCCTTCACCCACTTTTTGATGGGGTTGTTTGTTTTTTTCTTGTAAATTTGTTTGAGTTCTTTGTAGATTCTGGATATTAGCCCTTTGTCAAATGAGTAGATTGCAAAAATTTTCTCCCACTCTGTAGGTTGCCTGTTCATTCTGATGGTAGTTTCTTTTGCTGTACAGAAGCTCTTTAGTTTAATTAGATCCCATTTGTCAATTTTGGCTTTTGTTGCCATTGCTTTTGGTGTTTTAGACATGAAGTCCTTGCCCATGCCTATGTCCTGAATGGTATTGCCTAGGTTTTCTTCTAGGGTTTTTATGGTTTTAGGTCTAACATGTAAGTCTTTGATTCATCTTGAATTAATTTTTGTATAAGGTGTAAGGAAGGGATCCAGTTTCAGCTTTCTACATATGGCTAGCCAGTTTTCTGAGCACCATTTATTAAATAGGGAATCCAGCTGATAAGCAAATTCAGCAAAGTCTCAGGATACAAAATCAATGTGCAAAAATCACAAGCATTCTTATACACCAATAACAGACAAACAGAGAGCCAAATCATGAGTGAACTCCCATTCACAATTGCTTCAAAGAGAATAAAATACCTAGGAATCCAACTTACAAGGGATGTGAAGGACCTCTTCAAGGAGAACTACAAATCACTGCTTAATGAAATAAAAGAGGATACAAACAAATGGAAGAACATTCCATGCTCATGGATAGGAAGAATCAAAATCGTGAAAATGGCCATACTGCCCAAGGTAATTTATAGATTAAATGCCATCCCCATCAAGCTACCAATGACTTTCTTCACAGAATTGGAAAAAACTACTTTAAAGTTCATATGGAACCAAAAAAAAAGAGCCCGCATTGCCAAGTCAATCCTAAGCCAAAAGAACAAAGCTGGAGGCATCACACTACCTGACTTCAAACTATACTACAAGGCTACAGTAACCAAAACAGCATGGTACTGGTACCAAAACAGAGATATAGACCAATGGAACAGAACAGAGCCCTCAGAAATAGTACTAACCATCTGATATTTGACAAACCTGACAAAAACAAAAAATTTTTATTTTTAATTTTTAAAAATTATTACTACTATTTTACTGTTTTTTAAAATTTTTCTTGTTCACTTAGAGGGAATGGAAGGTGGTTTTCTTTTTTAATGGTCCAGAAATTGTCTATCTTGGTGAATGTTCCACATGAGCTTGAGAAGAGAAGAATGTGTATTCTACTGTTGCTGAATGAAGTTGTCTATAAGTAGCCATCATACCCCACTGATTGGTGGTGGTGTTGACTTTACCTAAGTCCTTATTGCTTTTTTGGCTGCTGGATCTGTCCCATTATGAAAAGGGAGGTTGGAGTCTCTAACTACAATAGTGGATTTATGTATTTCTCCTTGTGGTTCTATCAGTTTTTGCCTCATGTACCACTATGACCAGCTATACCCTTGACTTTCAAACTGATTATTTATATAATTGATTATTATCTACTATATTTGTTACTGTTTTCTATTTGTTGTTCTCATTCTTCATTCCTAATTTTGCCTTTCACTCTTTTTCTGCCTTTTGTGATTTTAATTAGGCATTTTGTATGATTCTGTTTTCTGTCCTTTCTTGGCATATCAGTTATACTTCTTTTTTACTTTTTTTTTTTTTTTGAGATGATCTCACTCTGTTGCCCACGCTGGAGTGCAATGGTGTGATCTTGGCTCACTGCAACCTCTGCCTCCTGGGCTCAAGGGATTCTCCTGCCTCAGCTTCCTGAGTAGCTGGGATTACAGGCAAGCACCACCATGCCTGGCTAATTTTGAATTTTTAGTAGAGATGGGGTTTCACCATGTTGGCCAGAGTGGTCTCAAACTCCTGACCTCAAGTGATCTGCCTGCCTTGGCCTCCTGAAGTGCTGGGATTACAGGAATGAACGGTCTGAACTCAGGAGTTCATGACCAGTCTGGCCAACATTGTGAAACCCCATCTCTACCAAAAAAACACCATCTCATTATTTTTTTATGGCTGCATAATATTCCATGGTGTATCTGTACCACATTTTCCTTATCCAATCAGCTGGCCACTTTTTAAACTTTTTTTAATGGTTGCCCTAGAGTTTGCAATATGCATTTACAATTAAATATGGTCCTCTTTCAAATAACACTGTGTCTTTTCAAGGGTTGTGCAAATACCTTACAATAAAACATTCCTAATTTGTCTCTCCTGTTCCTTGTATCATTGTTCTTATTCATTTCATTGTATACATAAGCATACACACACACATACACACACACATACACACACAAGTGTAATCATACATAACTGAATACATTGTTGTTATTTTGAACAAATGGTTATCTGTTAGATAAATTAAGATTAAGAAAAATGAAAGTTTTTCTTTTACCTCCACTTATTCATTCTCTGGTCCTCTTCCTTTCTTTATATGAATCTGAGTTTCTGACCTACATTATTTTTGTTCTCTTTGAAGAAATTATGTTAACATTTCTTGCAAGACAATTCTAATGGCAACAAATTCTCTTCCAAATTTCTTTCCTCCTCCCCCTCCCAAAGCACAAGGAGATTTTTCTCAGAAATTCACTGTGAGAACTGCAAGGTAAATCTCACAAAAACATGGGGGCCCCATCAATGACAGATTGGATAAAGATAATGTGGTACAGATACACCATGGAATATTATACAGCCATAAAAAAGAATGAGATGATGTCTCTGGGGGAACATGGGTACAGCTGGAAACCATCAGCCTTAGCAAACTAACACAGGAACAGAAAACCAAATACTGAATGTTCTCACTTAGAAGTGGAAGCTGAATGATGAGAACATGTGGACATAAAGAAGGGAACAACAGACACTTGGGCCTACCTGAGGGTGTAGGACGGGAGGAGGGAGAGAATCAGAGAAAAGAATTATTGGGTACTAGGCTTAGTACTTAGGTGATGAAATAATCTACACAACCAACTCCTCTGACATGAGTTTACCTATATAACAAACCTGCACATGTACCCTTGAACCTAAAAGCTTAAAAAATTAAAAAATATATCAAACAATACATAAATAAATGATTTCAGACACTCAAAAAAAAATGTGGGGGCCTTCTGATGTCTAGGGCCTCCTGGTGTTTTATCTATTGGACTTGTCCACATTGAGCTTCCAGCAATTCGTCAGTTACAGGTTAGGTTTCCCTACCTCAGCTCTGGTTCCCACTGAGGTTTCAGCCTGTGGGTTTCTGCTCCAGTAAGTTGTGATTCTCTGAGAGGCTTCTAGTTTTCAAGGCTACCGTGGATCTGGGAGAGGGTATGGAAACAGAAAAGGCTAAAATGAACAAAACTCACTCTTCTTTCTGAGATGCAACTTTGCTTCTTGACTAGAATCTGCTTCGTTGTTGAAACCTGGTGGTTAATTTCCGAAGCCTAGAAAAGTTGATTTTTTTTGTCCATTGTTGCCAATGTCCTTATGGCTTTCAGGGAAAACTGAATTTTTGGAAGTCTTTACTGCACCATTTTAGAATTACTTCTCTGTATCCTGCATTTTAATTCTACATATACTTTAAACACCAAGAAACATTATTATTTTATACAGTCAGTATCTATTTACATTTAATCCTATACTTACCTTTCTGCTGTTTGTCATTCTTTCTTGCATTCTTGTACCTTTGTGTTCAATAATTTCCCTTCTGTTGAAGAGCCTCCTTTAGTATTTCTTTAATTATTTTATTACTATTTTTATTTGAGACGGGTCTCACCCTTTTGCCCAAGCTGGAGTACAGTGGTGCAATCTTGGCTCACTGCAACCTCTGTCTCCCAGGTTCAAGGGATTCTCGTGCCTCAGCCTCCTGAGTAGCTGGGATTACAGGCATGAGCCACCACACCCAGCTAATTTTTTTTTTTGTATTTTTAGTAGAGACAGGGTTTCAACATGTTGGCCAGGCTGGTCTCAAACTCCTGACCTCAAGTGATTCACCCACCTGGCCTCCCAAAGTGCTGGGATTACACGCATAATAAGCCACTGCACCCAGCCCAGTATTTCTTTTATTCCTATCTACTAGAAATAAGTTCTCTCAATTTTTGCTTCTCTGAAATATTTTCATTTCTTTCCTTTTTTTTTTTTTTTTTTTTTTTTTTTGAGACAGAGTCTAGTTCTGTTGCCCAGTCTGGAGTGCAGTGGTGTGATCTCGGCTCACCACAACCTCAAGCAATTCTCATGCCTCAGCCTCCTGAGTAGCTGGGATTACAGACATGCACCACCATGCCCAGCTAATTTTTATATTTTTAGTAGAGATGGGTTTTCGCCTTGTTGGCCGGGCTGGTCTCAAACTCCTGGCCTCAAGTGATCCACCTGCCTCGGCCTCCCAAAGTGCTGAAATTACAGGTGTAAGCCACCTTGCCTGGCCTCATTTTACCTTCATTTCTGAAAGAACTTTTAATTAAGAATAGCCTTCTAGGTTGGCTATTGTTTTGCTTGAGCTTGTAGGAGCCAAGGAAAGCTTCTGTGTCCTCCAGAGGTTCACTGAAAATGAACTAGCAGGTTAATAGGGAAAGAAGGTGTACAAAATTTTTGTAGCATGCACAAACATGGAAGCCATACACAAAGTGTAAGATGTGAAGAGGGGACAGGCCTAAATACTCTCTTCTTAGGGGAGAGATGTATGGAGCGGGGAGGCAGATATTATTTTGTAAATGATTCTCTTTGGAAGCTGGTTGGGACATGACTGGAAAGTGAAGGGCAGAACTGCACAGGAACACAGGTTATCCTACTATGCAAATAAAGTCTCCTAAATAATTTCTTAAAGTTGCTATCAAAAGAATTGATGAAGTCTGGGCGCAGTGGCTCACACCTATAATTCCAATACTTTGGGAGGCCAAGGCGTGTGAATTATCTGAGTCAGGAGTTCGAGACCAGCCTGGCCAACGTGGTGAAACCCCGTCTCTACTAAAAACTACAAAAATCAGCCAGGAGTGGTGGTGGGCATCTGTAATCCCAGCTACCGGGGAGGCTGAGGCCTGAGAATCCCTTGAGCCTGGGAAGTGGAGGATGCAGTGAGCCAAGATCGCACCATGGCACTCCAGCCTGGGCAACAAAAGTGAAACTCTGTCTCAAAAAAAAAAAAAGAATTGATGAAAAGTTTGTCGGCCATGGTGATGACTTCCAGCCTCTTCTCTTCGCCTGTGGTTCATCTTTCCTGATTATTTAATGAGATTCCTAGGGAAGGGACCTTAATTGTATTTCATTTGGAAAGGAGCTTTCTTAGTTGGATAAGGAAATTCCAGAGAGAGCGTCTCCAAGTGCTTTGGGAAAGAGGATCGGAGAGACAGGAATGTTGGGGCAGTGGGGTGGAGGGGAGCTCAAAAAGAGCCCTTGTTTCTGAGGCTTATTTCTGAGGCTTTTCAATTTTCAAAGCACTCAGCATGCCGGAGTGCCATATTTTGGGGAATCGTTTTCTGAGCCACCACAAGCTCCACAAATATTCCATTGGATTATTCTCTAGGCTTCCAAACTTTCTGCTGAATAACTGTTAGTTAATTATTATTCTTTTGAAAATGATATGTCCTTTTATTCTGTGGTTGCTTTTATGAGGTTTTATTTATCTTTCATTTTCTGCAGTTTTAGTATGACTAGTTGTGTCAGATTTTTTAGTATTCATTCTTGTTGACATTCATGGGGTTTCTTGGGTCTGTGACTTGATATCTTTTATCACTTGGCAGTAGGCTTGTCAAACATTGCCCCTTTCCCATTCTTTTTCTCTCCTTCTGAAATCCCAATTACATGTATGTTTGACCTTTTCACCATGTCCCATGTGTTACCTAAGTTTTTTACTGAATGCTGGGCATTGTGTATACAAAATTATGGAGATAATTTGAGGCTCTCATGATGTTACTTTTCTCCAGAGAAGATTACTTTTGATTCTGGCAAGCAGTTCGAATAAATACAGATTACCCTAATCCAGTCTGAGCCTGATTTGGTTTGAAATCAAGTTTTAGTCTTTAGAAGGATCAGGTTATTTTCATTTTACCTTTATTCCTAGGGTGTAGGTCTTCTGGGATCCTAATTGGAGCTCTGGGGTCTTTATTCCTCCACAGTGAACCCTGAACTTCAAGTTTTGTCTCGTTAGTGATGCAAGATTGCTGAGAATACTGCTCAGCTTTCAAGCTGCCAGACTCAATGCAACATATGAATCAGCTAAGACCCCAAGGGGAGTGCTTCTGAGCCTCTTAGCTTAGCCCCATGGTGCTTATGAATTGGCTAATGGTTCAATGGGGAGCCAGGCATCATGCCAGCCTCACTTCAATGCACCTCCTTTTTCTCAGAGATTTTGGTTTTTTAGGTACCTGTTATCTGCAAATAAGCAAACAAAAACAAGTAAATAAACTTTTTATTTTGGAATAAAAATTGCAAAATAGGATAGAGGTCCCATACATCCTTCATCCAGTTTTCCCTCATTGTTAACATCTTGCCTTGCTAGCTGTGTTACATTTAGGAAAAATGAAGTTAACATTGACACAGTGCTATTAGCTGAACTGTAGACTTCATTCAGATTTCACCAGGTTTTTCATGATGTCCTTTTTCTGTTCCAATGTAGAATCCAGGGTATCACATTATGTTTATCTGCCATATCTCCTTAGTATCTTATGGTCTGTAACAGTTGTTATGAGTCTTTTTGTTTTGTTGTTTATGACCTTGAGAGTTTTGAGAAGTACTAGTTAGGTATTTTGTAGAATGTCCCTCAGTTTGGGCTTGCCTGATGTTTTCTCATGATTAGACAAGATCACGGGTTTCGGAGAAAAATGACAGAGATGCTAAGTACTCTAAGGATTGCATCATGTCAGGGAGTACATGATGTAAACATGACTTTTTACTAATGGTTTCAACTTTGATCACTTAGTTGTGAAAGCTGATTACACAAGTTGGGTCATTCTTGTCATACACAACTAAATCAGAGTTGAGGGGCTGTGGGAAAAAGCACTTGAGGCACATAGCATTGCTCCAACAATTGAATTATCTGAAAGCCCAGCTGCTAAAACTGCCTGTAACCTGAAGACCAATTTTACCTAGGAGCTGCTGAAATGACCTGCTATGACTATAAGACTAGTTTTACCCATGGTGTCACTCTCTAGTGCTTGCCAGCTACCCAGAGCTCCTCTAGTGCCAGTGAGCTTTCTTTCAAAACAGTACATAACATTTATATATATATATATATATATATATATTTTGAAACGGAGTTTCATTCTTGTTGCCCAGGCTGGAGTGCGATGGCGCGTTCTCAGCTCACTAGAACCTCCACCTCCCGGGTTCAAGAGATTCTCCCACCTCAGCCTCCCGAGTAGCTGGGATTACAGGCACCCGCCACCACACCTGGCTAATTTTTGTATTTTTAGTAGAGACGGGGTTTCACCATGTTGGCCAGGCTGGTCTCACACTCCTGACCTCAGGTAATCCCAAAGTGCTGGGATTACAGGTGTGAGCCACCATGCCTGGCCAATATTTATCTTTTCAATAAAACCCCCAACCTTTTCTTTGTTCCACAGACAAACCAGAAACCATCCAGTCTATGCGTATGCCCTGAACTGCAATTCTTGCTTCCCAAAATAAAAAGTTAAATTTAGAGATTTGTCTCTACATTTTATTTTGACTTTGACATAGTTAAAGCAGTGTCTTCTAGATTTCTCCAGTAATGTTTTCCCCTTTCTGCACTGTATACTTTGGAAGTGGGTCTCTGAGAACAACCCCCACACAAGGAGATTTAAGCTCCACCCACTGTAAAGACAAGTATCTACTTATCTAATTTGGAATTTTTTCTGTATGGAAAATTTGTTGCTCAAATAGTTTTTTACTTTTGTTTTCATGAAATCAGTATTTCCAGTTGTTCAGTGCAAGCATTGGTCTAATACAAGCTAGTTTGCTGTGACTAGAAACAGAAGTCTGCTGCATTTATTCTTAAGACATATTTTGTTTAGAGAAAGCTAGTAAAAGCAATCATCTCTGGCATCTGTGGCAAATGAGATTATATGTGTCTGTGTGTATGTGGTGGGTTTTCACTTTCTGTAGTTGTATATATTTGCATATTTTATAACAAGTGCATATTTTATTTTACAATCAGTAAAACAATGATGGTTTATCAATTTTATAAAAATAACAGAACAAAACAGGGGTCTTTACCTTTACTTCTTAGGGGAGAGGAAAAAAAGTCTCTTTCCTCTACCCATCTTAGGTTTTCCAACTGGGGCCCTGTAAATTAGATTGACAAAAGGCAGATTAACAAGAGAGAAACAAACAGAAGTTTATTAATGTGGGCATTGCACATACCCACGGGAGCACCCAGTGATGAGTAACTCCAAGGGATGGTTACAATGTGGGATTAAAGAGCATCTTAACAAAAAGAAAATAAAGTTTTAGAAAGTGACAAGACAAAGGAAAAGGACTTTGAGCTTCTAGTAAAATGTGCACAGGCAAATACATGGGAAAAACTAATGCAGGATAAGGGCTAGTTAATGAGGTTCACTATGTCAATTCCTCTGGTGCCCCGTAGGCTAAGGGTCTAGCATTGTTTCCAGTGATTAATTTCTGTCCTTTGCGGTAGAGAGGGGAGGGAGGATATCTTAACAAACTTTTGTCCTGTTTTTAGGCAAATAGAGGGAGGGCAGAAAGCTTTTCTGATCTTTTTCTTTTTTTTTGAGGCAGAGTCTTACTCTGTTGCCCAGGCTGGAGTGCAGTGGTGTGATCTCAGCTCACTGCAACCTCTGCCGCTGGGGTTACGCGATTCTCATGCCTCAGCCTCCCCAGCATTTGGGACTACATGCGTGCATCACCACGTACGGTTACTTTTTTTTTTTTTTTTTTAGTAGAGACCAGGTTTCGCCATGTTGGCCAGGCTGGTCTTGAACTCCTGGCCTCAAGTGATCTGCCTGCCTCAGCCTCCCAAAGTGCTGGGATTACAGGTGTGAGTCATCATGCCCAGCCAGAGAGCTTTTCTTATATCTGCTTCTTCTCAGTTATCTTGAGCTCAAAATCATCTTTATGATGAAGTGGCATATTTTGGGGTGACATATTCTGCTACCCTTCAGCTCCCATGATCTATGACTTTGTCTCTCAGTGAAGGGAAAAAATGAAGTTCACTGTTTAGATTATTTAGCTCAGAGTCACATCTTTTTCCCATAAACTCTGCTATTTGGATGTTTGGGGCACAAGGAACTGTGCTCTTGGGTCAGTGTGCATAGTACCCAAAAACCTGGGGTCTAGAGTTCAAATTCTGCATCTACCACTTACGACTGGCTGAGTAACCTTGACCAACATACTTACCTTTTTGTGCCTCTGTTTATCTGCCTCTGGGGTTATCGTGAGGAATAAATGAGATAATGAATGTAAAACATTTTGCATAGTACCTCTGCTGCAAAGTGCTCATTTCATGTTAATGACGATTATCATTAGGAATCAAATGTGGGCTTGGAGGGGAGTCAGTCCTGAGCTTGATGGTCCTAGACCCTTCTCTGGACTGAATTCCCCTTTGGAGCCCTGCCTGCTTTCATGTGTTGTTCAGATCTAATTTTCTTTATAAATTTGGTTGCTAAGAAAGAGTGCAATTTTCCATATCGACTAAGCATTTAAAAATATGTATGTAAAATCATGGAGTTAGGAACAAGTCCAAGCCCTGGGGGTTTGCTTTTCACCCTTTGTTCTTTAACAGTGAGTTTTTTTCTTTTTAAAATCAAATAAACAAGCCAGCCAACACTCTTCAGTCTCACCATGATCTCTCACAGTCTAGAATAAGGTCTGGTCCCCCAAGGGCCTGGAGCTGAGCCCAGTACCTGGAGGGTGTCAGGCTGAGGTGATCAAGGATGCTGACGCATCTGACACCAGCAGGTGCTGGGACAGGTGAAGCCCATGTGTGGATGAACATAAGGCATCAGGGGACCCATCGAACGCTACATTTGTGGTGGAAAAGCACTGAACGCCCTCTGCAACGTGATTAGCTGATTAATTCACTGGGAGCTTGTTTTGTTCCTATTAAGGAGACTAATCATGTGTTGTTTGAATGTGTTAGATGTTCCAGCTCCAATAAAGACATTAGTGACCATGAATAAATAAAATGTGTTTGCATTTCTAAGTAGTGGGTTGGAATTTTATAATTTTCTATTTCCCTAGCAGCATCTCATTATCCTGAAGCATCTCCTGCCCTGTTTGCTAGATTCTAGACACAGGGTTTCATCCAAAAGAACAAATTTTCAGGCTGCAAAACGAAAAGAAGACTGAATGTTAACTCAGTGTCGTCAACAAACCTGGGCTTTCATGGCCTCGGTCTGTAATGACTGTGGACAAATTGTATTCCAGGCATTTTGTTGAGTTTTCTTTTTCTTTTTTTATTTTTTTTTGAGATGGAATTTAGCTCTAGTCGCCCAGGCTGGAGTGCAGTGGCGCGATCTTGGCTCACCGCAGCCTCCACCTCCTGGGTTCAAGTGATTCTCCTGCCTCAGCCTCCCGAGTAGCTGGGATTACAGGCATGCACCACCATGCCTGGCTAATTTTTGTATTTTTAGTAGCGACAGGGTTTCACCATGTTGGCCAGGCTGGTCTCAACTCCTGACCTCAGGTGATCTACCCGCCTCAGCCTCCCAAAGTGCTGGGATTACAGGCATGAGCCACTGCGCCTGACCTTTAGACACATGGCCTCATTTCCTCCTCCCCTCAAATCTGGCCAGCCACAGTGGCTCACCCAGCACTTTGGGAGGTTTGTTCTAGCCGTGATCACAGCCTATCAGATGGTGCCCACCCATATTGAGGGTGGGTCTTCCTCTCCCAGTCCACTGAGTCAAATGCCAATCTCCTTTGGCAACACCCTCATAGACACACCCAGAAGCAATTTTTTTTTTTTTTTTTTTTGAGACGGAGTCTCGCTCTGTTGCCCAGACTGGAGTGCAATGGCATGATATTGGCTCACTGCACACTCCGCCTCCCGGGTTCACTCCATTCACCTGCCTCAGCCTCCCGAGTAGCTGGGACTACAGGCGCCTACCACCACACCCGGCTAATTTTTTGTATTTTAGTAGAGACGTGGTTTTACCTTGTTAGCCAGGATGGTCTCGATCTCCTGACCTCGTGATCTGCCCCCTCAGCCTCCCACGATGCTGGGATTACAGGCGTGAGCCACCATGCCCCGCCAACCAGAAGCAATTCTTTACAAGCTATATAGGCATCCTTCAATCCATTCAAGTTGACTCCTAATATTAACCATCAAACATCTGGACTGCTTTACTTTTTTTTTTTTTTTAAGAGTTGGGGTCTTCCTCTGTTGCTTAGGCTGGAGTGCAGTGGTGCAATCATAACTCACTGCAGCCCTGAAATTCACCCCAGCCTTGAAACTCCTGGGCTCAAGCCATCCTCCCACTTCAGCTTCCTGAGTAGCTGGGATTACAGGCGTGAGCCACTGTGCCTGGATCTGGATAGCTTTAGAATCCACTTGAGGCCAGGCGCGGTGGCTCACGCCTGTAATCCCAGCATTTTGGGAGGCCAAGGTGGGCAGATCACCTGAGGTCAGGAGTTTGAGACCAGCCTGACCAACATGGTGAAACCCCGTCTCTACTAAAAATACAAAAATTATCTGGGTGTGGTGGCAGGTGTTTGTAATCCCAGCTCTGTCGCCCAGGCTGGAGTGCAGTGAAACGATCTCAGCTCACTGCAACCTCCACCTCCCAGTTTCAAGCGATTCTCCTATCTCAGCCTCCCGAGTAGCTGGGATTACAGGCGCCCGCCACCACGCCTGGCTAATTTTTGTATTTTCAGTAGAGATGGGGTTTCACCATATTGATCAGGCTGGTCTCAAACTCCTGACCTCAGGTGATCCACCCACCTTGGCCTCCCAAAGTATTGGGATTACAGGCGTGAGCCACCATGCCCGGCCTTTCCCCAATATTTCTTAAGGGATTTTTTTTTTTTTTTTTTGAGATAGCGCCTTGCTCTGTCGTCCAGGCTGAAGTAGTGGTGTGATCATAGCCCACTGCAGCCTCTGCCTCCTCAGCTCAATTTATCCTCTCACCTCAGCCTCCCAGGTAGCTGGGACTACAGTTACATGCCCCCCACACTCAGCTAATTTTTGTATTTTGGGTAGAGATGAGGTCTCACCATGTTGCCAAGGCTGGTCTTGAACTCCTGGGCTCAAGCAATCCTTCCATCTTGGCCTCCCAAAGTGCTGGGATTACAGGCATGAATCTTTCCCCAATATTTCTTTAGCCTAAGAGCAAAACCTACTTTCCTCATAATAAAGGCAGGTGGATGTGTCATCTTGGGTATTAACGCTGACAGATAGTAAGCTTGTGTATACACTAGGAGTTTAGTTCTATTACAGACATCTCTTGCTTAACACATGGATCAAGCACTACTTTCCAATCAAAAGCTATCTGAACAGGCAGAAACTGCAGAAATTCTGAGTGTCTAATGAACCAATGTGAGCAGACTGAATGGCTTGCAGGGCAAAATTAATCAGTTTGGAACTTTGCTTGTTGGGCAAAATCTTAGCAGAAAACTCTCCCACTACTTCAGTTCAATCACTAGATAGCATTTTCTCTAGTAAATAATACTGGAAATTCACATGGGCTTATAACCATCCTATAGAACATACTGTGTTAACATTCCCTTTTTAGGACTTGATAATTTTTTAAAGACTCAGCTTCTTCAATAAAAGGCTGAGATTATGGGTTTTCCTTCTTCTTCTTTTTTTTTTTTTTTTTTTTACAGGTGTGCACCACCACACCTGGCTAGTTTTTTATTTTTTGTAGAGACAGGGTCTCACTATGTTGCCCAGGGTGGTCTTGAACTCCTGGGCTCAAGCTTGTCCTCCCCCCTCAGCCTCCTGAGTAGTTGAGGCTATAGGTGCACACCACCACACCGGCTAAATAAATTTTTTTTTTTTTTTTTGTGGATACTGGGTCTCGCTCTGTCACCCAGGCTGGAGCACAGTGGCACAACCACAGCTCACTGCAGCCTTGACCTCTCAGGGTTAAGCTGTCCTCCTACCTCAGCCTCCTGAGTAGCTGGGACTACAGGCATGCACCACCACCCCCGGCTAATTTTTATTTTATTTATTTATTTAGTAGAGATGGGGTCTCGCTCTGTTGCCAGGGCTAGTTCCAAATTCCTGGGCTCAACTGATCTTCCTTCCCTGGCCTCCTAAAGTGCTAGGATTACAGCTGTGAGTCACTGCCCAGCCGGATTTTCCTTCTCAACTCATTTCATGTTCACCCTTTTAGGTGGGACTTTTCCCTACATGCTGGCCTCCCTCTGTGTTCCTACAGAAATCCCAAATCTTTGAAAACATCCTTGCTTCCTCACCAGAAGTAGTTTCAGGCTTTTGTTGCTTGTCTTACTTGTAAGAATCCCACCTCACCTCGTCAGGGAAGCTCTAAACTTTGCACATGAGGGTGCGTGTTATGTTATGTTTACCACCTTTGTAGGATGACCCTGGAGAGACCACTCTGTTTTATATCATTGAGAGTCCAAGACTTTCATAAAGCCCTTTCCCATCATCCTTCAAGTAAGAGCTTTTCAATTTTTGCTTCTATTCCTTCTGAGTTACCAGCTTTCCTCTTCTCTTTCAGATACAATGTACCGTGGTATATGTCACACCAAACTAAGGTGTATGTTCAAGTACAAGGCTCTACAATGATTCTGTAACATCAACTATTAAACACCAATGGCCTAACTTTTTGGGCCCTTGAATTAATTTCCCTACTTTACTCAATATATTTAAAATGGCTTCCAACCTCATGCAATGGTGTGACCTAGAACATGACATTTTCTCCTAGAGCTCTATACTTTTCCATCATAAAACTACCTTATTTAAATGTCCCATAAAGGAACACTTCAAATACATGTACATATCACTCCAAATATTGTGAAATAAAGCCCATCTTACAGAAGTGAAAACAAACGAATAGGAAAATTTCCTCGACCTCATATTCCTTTCTACCTCTCATTTCTTTGTTTTCCTTTACATATCAAAAGAGATGTCTATACTAGGCTCAGCAAGTCCTCCCATTCTCTCTTAAATATTCTCCAACACAGCATTTGCCTCTACCTGTTCACCAGAACTGCTCCAAGGTTACCAGTGATCCTCCTATGGCCACATTGAATAACCACTCTCAGCTCTTGTCTCACTTTGCCTTCAGGAGCATTTGACAGTTGACTCCTCTCTTTCTTGCAAAGCTTTTCTTCACTCAGCTTCCAGAACCCTATACTCTTGAGGCTTTCCTCTTATCTCTCTCGCTGCCCCTTCTCAGTCTCCTTTGCTTATTCCTCCTCAAAGCCCCAAGTCTTAAACTTCGGGGTGCCCCAGGGCTCAGTCTTTGGGATGTTTCTCTTCTCTATCTCCACTCCTTTGGTGATCTCAATTAATTTGCTTAAAAAAAAAAAAAGACATAAGGTCTTGCTTTGTTGCTCATGCTGGAATGTAGCGGCACAATCATAGCTCACTGTAGCCTCAAACTCCTGGGCTCGGGCAGGCACAGTGGGCTCACGCCTGTAATCCCAGCACTTTGGGAGGCTGAGGCGGGCAGATCACCTGAGGTCAGGAGTTCAAGACCAGCCTGGCCAACATGGTGAAACCCTGCCTCTACTAAAAATACAAAACCTAGCCGGGTGTGGTGGTGCATGCCTGTAATCCCAGCTACTCAGGAGGCTGAGGCAAGAGAATCACTTGAACCTGGGAGGTGGAGGTTTCAGTGAGCCGAGATCACGCCATTGCACTCCACCCTGGGGAAAAGAGGGAGAGTTTGTCTAAAAAAAAAAAACCAAAAAACAAAAAACAAAACACACACACACACACACACACACATAAAACAAAACAAAACACCTCCTATGCTCAAGCAATTCTCTTGCTTCAGCCTCCCAAGTAGCTGGGCCTACAGGTGCACACACTGTGCCTGGCTGATTTTTCTTAAAGTTTTTGTTTGTAGAGATGGGGTCTTGCTATGTTGCCCAGGCTGGTCTCAAATTCCTGCCCTCATGCAATCCTCCCACCTTGGCCTCCCAAATGCTGGGATTATAGGTGTGAGTCCTTGAGCCTGTTCTCAATTAATTTCAGGACTTTAAATACCAACAATACGCCAATTACCCCTAGATTTATACCTCCAACTCAGACCTGTCCGTTGACCTCCAGACATATCTGAACTCCCGATCAATAATCCTAAGTTGGATATTCAGCTGATACCTCAGCGTTAACAAGCACCCAAAGGAGACTCTTGATTTTCTTCACCAAACCTGTTTCTCATTCAGCCTTCCTCTGAATAATGATAGTCAGCATTTACACAGTGCTTACTCCACGCTTTGCACTGTTCTAAGTGCTTTATGATAGTAACACATTCAAAACTCATGACAACTTTCTGAAGTGGCTGTTATTACTATCTCCATGTCCTAGGTTAGGAAACTGAGGCATCAAAAAGTTAAAGGACAAGAAGTTAAGGACACAGGCATCATGTGGCAAAGCCCCTGAATATAAGCTCCATGAGAGCAGGAATGCTGTGTGATTTTTTTTTTTTTTTTTTTTTTTTGAGACGGTCTCTCTCTGTTGTTCAGGCTGGGTGCAGTGGCACCATCTCAGCTCACCGCAGCCTCAACCTCCCCAGCTCAAGTGATCCTCCCACCTCAGCCTCCCGAGTAGCTGGAACTACAGGCGTGCACCACCATGCCCAGGTAATTTCTGTATTTTTTTGTAGAGATGGGGTTTCACGATGTTGCCCAGGCTGGTCTCAAAGTCCTGAGCTCAACTGATCCACCTACCTTGACTTCCCAAAATGCTGGGATTACAGGCATGAGCCACTGTGGCCGGCCACTGTGTGTCTTATTTGTTGCTGTAACCCCAGGTTCTAGTGGCTGGCACACAGTAGGTGATTAGTAAGTGGTTACTGATCAATAAATGAATGAATGATTGTATACATTTTAAGTTACATATGAATTATTACAATTATTACTGATGCATCCAGTAAGCTGGAACACTTTTGCCCAGGGTGAACCACGTGGCTTTTCAGGGCAGGCCATAGGTATACAGCCAGCAGTAAACGCAGAGGCTGGCTTCTCTTGATAGTGACCCATGATCACTGGGGATGTGGATACCCTGTTCCTTCTCACCCCCTCCCTGTTTTGGGCCCTTAGAGATGGCTCAGGTTGCCCAGGCAGTTAATATCACATCTGTAGTGCTGCTGTGCCTGCCCCACTTTTTCAGCAGCACAATAATAACTGTTTTTGGGGTTTTTTTGGGGGTCACTGACAGTATGCCTGAAACTCTGCTAAGTGCTCCATATGGCTTAACTGAATTCTCTCATTAACCCTACATGATAACACCCCCCCACACACACTTTATTTTAAAACAGAGTCTTGCTCTGTCCCCCGGGCTGGAGCGCAGTGGCACAGTCTCAGCTCACTGCAACCTCTGCCTCCTGGGTTCAAGGGATTCTCATGCCTCAGCCTCCCGAGTAGCTAGGATTACAGGCACGAGCCACCATGCTTGGCTAATTTTTGTATTTTTAGTAGAGATGGGGTTTCACCCTGTTGGCCAGGCTGGTCTCAAACTCCTGACTTCAAGTGATCCGTCTGCCTCGGCCTCCCAAAGTGCTGGGATTACAGGTGTGAGCCACTGCACCCGGCGGTGACAGGCCCTTTTATTAACACCATTTTTCAGTTGAGGAAACTGAGGCTGAGATGTGTTAAGTAACTTGTCCAAGATCACACAGCTAAGTAGCAGATTGTAAAGGACTTGGTCCATCCCGAGGCTGTCACTGACTGGTGCAGCCAAACTATTTCTTGTGATCTGAGTGGACAGAAAGGGAGGAGAATGTGCTGGGGAAGTCTGTTCCCACATTCGCATCTCAACATCAGGAACCCAGTGATAGTTTTAGCCCCAGTGGTGGGAGATGCTGCTGCTCTACAACTACAGTCTCCAGGTCCCATTTACTTTTCTGTACTGACCAAATGGGCATTTCGTTTTGAGTGGGCACTGGGGTTCCTTTTTCGGAGTTCTTGAGCTTCTTAGACTCCCAGGGTTGGGTAATCACTTTGGGTTGGTAGTTTAGAGGACATTGGAAACTTAGTGGGATTTGCATCCAGTCAGGTGTGTGTACCCTGGGTAACACCATTACCAGGTAGCTCAAATGACCTCTCTAGCTCATTCCATCCCTCCTTCCTAAAATCTGCCCACTGTACTGCAAGGTTAGCCACTACCAGGACTGCTCACTGGGCAATTATCATTTTTACCATTTCAACCTCATTTGCAACCAGCCACTAAGCAGCCATTGTGGTTTAAACAACAATCCCCTTTGGACACAGACATAGGAATCAAAGCCTTTCACACCAAATGCTGGGAAAGTCTGTGATTTTGTTAACTAAGAATGCACTGTTTTCTGTTCTCCATGTCTATGATTTTCACATTCCTGAGCACTGGCCAAGGGGGTTGTCCAAAATCATGGCAAACAGCAAGACCATTGTTTACCTTTTTTTCCTTGGCAGTTTCAGCACTGACTTGCTCTTTTTGTTTTGCTTTGTTTAGAACAAGTAACAGGCAGTAAAGGAGCAAAATAGCAGGTCCCAATAGGGGTGACAAAATAATATCTTTTTCAGAGTTGAAAACAGTGTTCAAACAGAACTTTTACATGAACGGTCATAGCAGCACTATTCACAGTGGCCAAAAGGTGAAAACAACTCAAATGTCCATTAACACATAAACAGATAAATTGTGGTATAAACACACAATGGGATATTATCCTCTCATAAAAAGAAATGCTGTACTGATACAGGCTATAAAATTTATGAACCTTGAAAAAATTATGCTAAGTGAAAAAAAAATGGGCCAGACACAAAAGGCCAATATAGTATGATTCTATGTGAAATAGCCAGACTAGGAAAATCCATAGAGACAGAAAGCAGATGAATGGTTGCCAGAGCTTAGGGAAGGTGGAATGGGGAGTGATTGCTTAATGTGTATGGGGTTTCCTTCTAAAGTAGTGAAAATGTTCTAGAACTAGATGGTAGTAATGGTTGCACAATATTATAAATGTACTAAGTGTCACTGATGGTAAATTTTGTTATGTGTATTTTCTGTGTGTGTCAGACTGGTAATGTGCTGATGTTGTAACAAGGCTTGAGGGAGTCGCATCTCACACATGCACATGAAAACCCAATGATCATGCTTATGAACTCCAAAAAGATCGTGTTATGTGGATTTTATCACAATTCAAAAAACTTTCATAGGAAAAAAGAGAAAAATTTTTTTTCGGAGATCTTTGGGCATTAACTCAAATTAATAGTTCCCCGAAACTCCCAAAAGAGAAAATTAACCAATTAAGACATTGGTTACATAGGAGTATACATTTGTCAAAACTCCTTGAATTGTACTTAAGATCTGTCTTTCACTCTATGTACATTTTACCTCACTAAAAATTTGGCCAATCAAAAGTAACAGAAAATACAACTACACTAAGTGCAAAAATAATCTATGAAGAGGTGATATTATGTTACCTACAAGATTGAATTATACAGCTTCTGGGTATCCAGGCAGTCATCGACAATGCTCTGTGGAGCTCTGGGAAGCCTATCGTAAAGTTATTTAAATTACCACTGAATTCTAGAAGGAATTGCAATGTGGAGTTGCAATCAGCGTAGACGTTCAGTGTCCCAGAGGTCACAGCATGTTCCTGTTGCAGCTACACCCAGATGTTCACAATGGTGGAGACCTTGCTTCCCAGTAACACCAAGTCTGAATGTAATTTCACTTAATGTTCTTTGGCTATAGAGCAGTCAATAATGAGAAGTATTCACTGCAAATAAAATTATTTACAGTTGTCACATGGGGCTAGCTCATCCATCACTATATCCCTACTTCACCAGTGCATAATATATAAAATCACATTGTATCTGACAAATGAGTCAACGAAAGATTTTTCTCCTATTTACATTAGAAGCATCCAGTAAAACCCTTCCCAAACAAAAATCTAACATTTAACAACTTCACCAAATATGTATTTCTTTCTTTACTGAAACCTACCTAGATACATAGAATTATAGTATTGGGACTCTATTGTGTAAGCCCGGTTTTAAATGAATTAGTTTCCACAGTTTTTAAAAATCTCATTGGAATTAGAGGGTGATTGGGAAAGCTTTTAGTTCCAAGAAACTTTGTCTAGTTTTAGTCCTTGTTTGTTCCTTGCTGATACCAGATAGAAGTAGGGTTATATGAATACCTTTTAAAATAGCCTAAGTTGGCCAGGCACGGTGGCTCACGCCTGTAATCCTAGCACTTTGGGAGGCCGAGGCAGGTGGATCACCTGAGGTCAGAAGTTTGAGACCAGACTGGTCAACATGGTGAAACCCATCTCTACTAAAAATACAAAAAGTAGCCAGGTGTGATGGTGCACGCCTGTAATCCCAGCTACTCGGGAGGCTGAGACAGGAGAATTGCTTGAACCTGGGAGGCGGAGGTTGCAGTAAGCTGAGATCATGCCACTGCACTCCAGCCTGGGTGACAGAGTAAGACTCTGCCTCAATAAATAAATAAATAAATAAATAAATAAATAAATAATAAATAACATAAAAATAAAATGGCCTAAGTCTAACACTCCCCCCAAAAAAGAAAAAAAATAAGGGCTGGGAGGGCTGGCTCACATGTAATCCCAGCACTTTGGGAAGCTGAGGGGGCACAGGTCGCTTGAGCCTGGGAGTTTGATGCCAGCCTGGCCAAGACCCCATCTCTACAAAAAATACAAAAATTAGCCAGGTGTGGTGGTGTATGCCTGTGGTCCCAGCTACTTGGGAGGCTGATGTGAAGGAATCACTTGAGCCTACGAGGTCCAGTCTGCAGTGAGCTGTGACCACGCCACTGCACTCCAGCCTGGGTGACAGAGTGAGACCCTGTCTCAAAAAATAAATAAATAAAAATACATAAAATAAACAAAATTACAAACTCTAGGTAAAACAAAAGCTGATAAAGAAATGTAACTTAAAAACATTTCTGAGCTCTGCAGTGAACAACGTTTATATTGTCATAATATAAATCCTGTTTATTAAATTTCAACTTTAAGAATCTATAGTTAGGCTGGGCGCAGTGGCTCATGCCTGTAATCCCAGCACTTTGGGAGGCCGAGGCAGGCGGATCACCTGAGGACAGGAGTTCAAGACCAGCCTGGCCAACATGGTGAAACCCCGTCTCTACCAAAAATACAAAAATTAGCCAGGCATGGGGGCGTGTGCCTGTAATCCCAATTACTTGGGAGGCTGAGGCAGGAGAATCACTTGAATCTGGGAGGTGGAGGTTTTGGTGAGCCAATATCATGCCACTGCACTCCAGCCTGGGTGACAGAGTAAGACCCTGTCTCAAAAAAAAAAAAAAAAAAGAAGAAAGAAAGAAAGAAAAATCTGTAGTTAGACAACATATAGATATAATTTTGATTATAGGACAGAAAATAAATGCTATTCACTTTGTCAATCTAAAATTAAATTTCAAACGATAGAAGTTGAAAAGTAAAACGGAGAAGAGCTCAAAGTGCGTGAGGGGCTGATATTCTCATCTCATGAAATAGGAACCAAAAGACACTACATAATTAATAGAATTAGAAGTAAAACTGTTAGCATATGACCAAAGTTACTGGAGCAGACACACTACGTAACCAATATTTATTCCCCTTTACTTCCTTGTAACAGAACCCTAGTTTTGTTCAGGGCATCAATATGGTGTAATCATGATATGTAATGGATCATTCAGAAACCAGTGAATCTTAACCCTTGGCTGCACATTGCAACCACATAGAAGAGATTATAATTTAATTAGTCTAGGGCAAGGTTTCTCAAACTTGACACTACTGACATTTTGAACAGAACAATTCTGTGTTGTTGGGGGCTGTTCTGTGTGTTGTAGGGTGTTTTACACCATCCTGGCCTCTATCTACTTAATGGTGGGAGCACCTTGCCCCCAGTTACAAGGATCAAAACTGTACACAAACATTGCCAACTTGCCCTTGGTTGAGAACCACTGACCCTAGGATAAGACCATGTTCAGAGACGTACACTTAAAAATATCCCTAGGCGATTCTAATATGTAACAGGGTTGAAAACTATTGATATAAGCCAATTAGTCAATCCAGTTTCTTGTAGGTTTTTCCAGGTTCCCTTGCAGCTATGTGTGGTCATGTGACTTAGTTCTGGCCAGTGAGATTTAAGTGGAAGTTTGCTTTGCTAGAGGGTTTGTGAGAGGAGGTCTAAGAAAGCTTGTACTTTATTGATGAAAGGTGACAGACACAGCTCCTGTTTCCTGCCTACTCTCCTCTTTTTCCTGTTTGTATGAAGCTGTGATGTTTGGAGTTGTGGCCACCATCTTGTAATCACATGAAGACAAGTGTGAATATAAAAACTAGCCTGTTAAGGATGGCAGAGAGGAAAGATAGGGAAGGCATAAAATAAAAAATTTATTTAAATTTTTATTTTATTTTAAACTGGGTCCCTGCTGGCAGTTTTTGGCAGCTGAACCAACAATAAGCAGGACTTGTTTAGTGAGTACAAATTTCTCCCTGTGTGTTTAAGCTGCTGTAGGCAGGTTTTTGTTATCTGAGTGAAAATCAATCACAATTACTACAGTTACAAATGTAATAAAAGGAAGAAGAAAAATAGATTACTGGTAGGATAGAGATGGGAAGGAGAGAGAATACTGTAAACAAGCTAAATCCTCATCTCTCATAACAGGAAGTATAAAGGGATGAATAAAAACAGTTGTATATATATATCCAAAAGAATTGAAAACATATGTGCACACAAACACTTATACATGAACACTCACAACACCGTTATTCATAATAGCCCCAGGTGGAAACAGTGTAAATGTCCATCAACTAATGAATGGATAAACGAAATGTAGTCTATACATACAATGTAGTCTATGCATACATTACTTTATGACTAATGGGGCACTGACACACGCTACCACATGGATGAACCCTGAATCATTACACTAAGTGATAGAAGCCAATCATACAAGGTTACATATTATGTGATTCCATTTGTATGAGATGTCCAGAAAAGGTAAATCTATAGAAACATAAAGTAGATGGGCCTGGCGCGGTGGCTCACTCCTGTAATTTCAGCACTTTGGGAGGCCGAGGCAGGCAGAGCATTTGAGGTCAGGAGTTCGAGGCCAGACTGGCCAACATGGTGAAACATCACCTCTACTCAAAATACAAAAAATTAGCCGGGAGTGGTGGTGCATGCCTGTGATCTCAGCTACTCAGGAGGCTGAGGCAGGAGAATCGCTTTTGCCCGGCCAGTGTGCTCCCGAAGCCGGCTGCGGGCCGCAGCTCTGCCGGGATCAGGCTTCACGGTGGCGCGGCCACTGTCCCGGATGCTGCGGCGGCTCCTAAGATCCAACGCCACGGAGCTGCAGCTCAGGGGTTCGGGTGATGCCGCTCTGCCCCGGCGAGTCCCCGCAAGCTGCCTCAGAGGAGCTGTCCAGGCGGAGGCAGTTCTTGCGGGAGCAGGAGGCCCCCTTCTCCGCCTTCCTCACAGACAGCTTCGGCCGGCAGCACAGCTACCTGCGGATCTCCCTCCCGGAGAAGTGCAACCTCAGATGTCAGTACTGCATGCCGGAGGAAGGGGTCCCGCTGACCCCCAAGGCCAACCTGCTGACCACAAAAGAGATTCTGACCCTCGCCTGGCTCTTTGTGAAGGAAGGCATCGAAAAGATCCAGCTCACGGGCGGAGAGCCGCTCATCCAGCCGTACGTGGTGGACATTGTGGCCCAGCTCCACCGACTGGAAGGGCTGAGGACCATCGGTGTCACCACAAATGGCATCAACCTGGCCCGGCTGCTGCCCCAGCTTCAGAAGGCTGGTCTCAGCGCCATCAACATCAGCCTGGACACACTGGTGCCTGCCAAGTTTGAGTTCATTGTCCGCAGGAAAGTCTTCCACAAGGTCATGGAGGGCATCCACAAGGCCATCGAGCCAGGCTACAACCCTGTGAAGGTGAACTGTGTGGTGATGCGAGGCCTTAACGAGGATGAACTCCTGGACTTTGCGGCCTTGACCAAGGGCCTCCCCCTGGATGTGCGCTTCATAGAGTACATGCCCTTTGATGGCAACAAGTGGAACTTCAGGAAGATGGTCGCTATAAGGAGATGCTAGAAACTGGCAGCAGTGGCCAGAGTTGGAGAAGCTGCCAGAGGAGGAATCCAGGACAGCCAAGGCCTTTAAAATCCCTGGCTTCCAAGGCCAGATCAGCTTCATCATGTCCATGTCTGAGCATTTCTGTGGGACCTGCAACCGCCTGCGAATCACAGCTGACAGGAACCTCAAGGTCTGCCTCTTTGGAAACTCTGAGGTATCTCCACGGGATCACTGTGAGCTGCGGCCTCTAAGCAGGAGCTGCTGAGAATCACTGGCGCTGCCGTGGGCAGGAAGAAGCGGCAGCATGCAGGCATGTTCAGTATTTCCCAGATGAAGAACCGGCCCATGATCCTCATCGGTGGATGACCCCCATCAAGACATTTTTGATGTTCCACGATTCCCCACCAGCCAATCCAAGCATTTCCTCCTGGGACCCCCTCCATGTTCAAGGTCTGAGATCCAGAATGAATTTCTCCAGCCAGATGGCCACTTTATGGAAAGGATACAGGGTCCCCCAGACCCCTGTTCTAGCCCAGCAGCAGCTAGGTTTTGGCTCCTTTCAGAGACACTACATTTCCCATGCAGACTCAGATGCCAACTCGAAGTGCCTTAGCCCAGGTTCCTGGGCTCCTGCTGCCCCCTCAGGACCCCAGCTAACCTCAGAACAACTAACTCATGTGGACTTGGAAGGACGGGAAGCTATGGTAGATGTGGGCAGGAAGCCAGACACAGAGCGGGTGGCTGTGGCCTCAGCCATGGTCCTCCTGGGGCCTGTAGCCTTCAAGCTTGTCCAGCAGAACCAGTTCAAGAAAGGAGATGCCCTGGTGGTGGCCCAGCTGGCTGGAGTCCGGGCAGCCAAGCTGACCAGCCAGCTGATCCCTCTGTGCCACCACGTGGCCCTAAGCCACGTCCAAGTGCAGCTGGAGCTGGACAGCACGTGCCATGCTGTGGAGATCTGGGCATCTTGCCAGGCTCGGGGCCCCCACCAGGGTGGAAATGGAGGCCCTGACCTCTGCTGCAGTGGCCGCCCTCACCCTGTATGACATGTGCAAGGCTATCAGCAGGGACATCGTGTTGGAGGAGATCAAGCTCACTAGCAAGACTTGCGGTCAGCGGGGGGACTTCCATCGGGCTTAGGTCCTACCCTTCTCACCCATGGCCCAGCCAGGTCTGGAGATGGGGTGCAATTTAAGCTGAAGGAAAGACATCAAGTTCCTTTAATCACAGTCACTGTTTACCTTGAGCAGTAAAACCGAAGTCAGCCTGCTCTACTACTAGGCCTGCTGCTAGATGATCTTTAATGACCGATGGGGCTTCCTTTCTATAGGGAGGATACCAGGAGGCCCTTAAGCCTTCCAGGACACTAAGTTCACGGGAGCCGGACTGCAACAAGCAATGCTAGATAACTGAGAAATCATGTTCTTTCTGGACTATTTCAGACAACCAGTCTCAGACAGTCCAGCCCAGAAATTTTCCTTCTCATTTTGGGTTTTCTCTTCTCCTACTTTCCTGGGGAGAGATTAAGGGTTCATTAAGCAGAGGAACCCACTTTGAGGAGAGTAAAGCACAAGCTTGCCTGAAGAATGCATCTCCCCAGCAGCTCTGCCTCTCTAAGTCTGTGAAGCTACAGCCCTGTCCTGTCCTGACTTCATCTCTCCTTCTACCCAAGTCTATGTCCCATCAAACTTGCAGCCTTTCAGCTTAACAGTTGCCTGGTCCTGCCGGCCCCCTTTTCTCAGGCCCCCCTCCTCTGAAACAGGATGTGAACACATGGGCCACAGCCCTAAGGACTCCTGACAGACCACATAGCCCACACCTGGCCCTGCTCACGGCTGTTCCTCTCTTTATTCTGGAGCATATCAGGGAAAGAAGAGTTGACGATAGATTGCCTTCACCCTCACAGCACACAAATAAAGCTATGATGCCAACTTTGCAGATGCAATAAATAAATAAATAAAGTAAGTAAGTAAGTAAATAGATGAGTAGTTGCCTGGGGTTGGGGGAGGGGCAATGGGGAATGATTGCCTAATGGATATGGGGTTTCCTTTTGGCATGATGAAAACATCCTAAAATTAGATAGTGGTGATAGTTCCATAACTTTGTGAATATACAAAACCCCACTGAATTGCACTCTTTAAAAGGATGAATTTAAAGGTATGTGAATTATACCTCATTAAATAAAAATTTAAAAAAAAAAACACAGAAACAGCTTTATAAGCTGAGTATTAGAGGCATGGAAGGATCCACCAAAAGGCAAAGTTGAAAGAGACTCCTTCTTAGGAGCAGGAAGAGGACTTGGGAGGGCAATTGTTTTTCATTATTAGTCCTTCTGGATCCTTTGAGACACACACATATATATATATTTTTTAAATGTATCTGTATTACTTTGGTAAAATTTTTAAAGAAAATTTAAAGTAAAAAAGTGACATAAGAACCTTCCTTTCTTTGTAGCCTTGGATAAGCTAGCAATTCGTGTAAGCAAGAACTTTTCTCTCTTATTTCCAGGCAAGCTGCCAAATTAAATCCCTTTCTTTTCCTGCTGGCGTCTGCCAACGTGGTGTCAGAGACTGAAAACTAGCTTCTAAGTAAATAGGAAAAAAGAAAAATAAAAAGCACATTCTTAACTAAAATCACACATTTATAATTCTTCAGGCTCATGACTAACACAAGGTTTTTCATAACCCTGAAAAAGTGAGGAGCATGTCATAACTCACAAATAACCTCTAAAACCATTTAAGAGCTTTTCAGCAAGAGAAAGGAGAGTGTTAAACAGCAATAACCTGTCACATCAATCCAGATCTAAATTCCAAACCAGTAGGACAAATGTACATAGCCACGTGTACATGAACTCTGCAGATATCAAAATAGAAGTTTATGCTTTCAACTGAGCAATCCATCTTCCTGGGGAGAACAGTTTCTTCCTGCAAATGAGTATGAAAGGCCTCAAATCCAAGATTTCTGAGCAACTGCTCCTGAAGAATCCAGTTTCAACTCCTACAAAATGCAACTTAAAAACAAAATGCAGACATATTTTCTTTTCTTTCTCTTTTTCTGAGATGGAGTCTTGCTCTGTCGCCCAGGCTGGAGTGCAGTGACGTGATCTCGGCTCCCTGCAACCTCCGCCTCCCAGGTTCAAGTGACTCTCCTGCCTCAGCCTCCTGAGTAGCTGGAATTACAGGCGCCCGCCACCACGCCCAGCTAATTTTTGTATTTTTAGTAGAGACGGGGTTTCACCATGTTGGTCAGGCTAGTCTCAAACTCCTGACTTCGTGATCCACCTGCCTCGGCCTCCCAAAGTGCTGGGATTACAAGCGTGAGCCACTGCGCCCGGCCCTTTCTTTCTGGATTTCCTTTTCTTTCTTTCTTTCGTTCTCTCCTCTCTGTCTTCTTCTTCTTCTTCTTCTTTTTTTTTTCTGACAAGGTCTCACTGTGTCACCCAGGCTGGAGTGTAGTGGTACGATCTCGGCTCACTTTCAACTCTGCCTCCCAGGCTCCAGCGATCCTCCCAGGTAGCTGGGACTACAGGTGTGTGTCACAACACCCGGCTAATTTTTTTATTTTTATTTTTTTAATTTTTTTTGTAGAGGCAGGTATTTCCTCATGTTGCTCAGGCTGGTCTCGAACTCCTGAGCTCAAGCAACCCACCCACCCCGGCCTCCCCAAGTGCTGGGGTTAGAGGTGTGAGCCACTGCACCCGGTCTCGGACACATTTTCATTAGGTGCCCTCTGATGTCAGCAGCTAGTTGAAGGTTTAATGGCTTCGAGTGCGCACAGAGTGGGGTGGGAACTTGTGTGTCTCACCCCTGCCGCACCCCACTTGGGTTTCCCTGCAGTTTCCACCAGGTTCATGAGCAGAACCTAAAACAAACGGGTTTAGAAGTAACTTTAGCCTCTTTGGCTACTTCTGGTGCTCACCGAATCCAGAAAAATGGTCTTTTTTAATGTCCTGTTATTTTGCACAAACGATTTCCTGCTTAGAGTGAGGAGCAAAACCTCTGGCTTTTAACCCTGCCAAAGACCTACTTGAAGTCAATCTGCGCATTTTTAATTTTTCAGGCTCAGCAAGGTCTTATCTCATTCTGTCTGCATTTTATAACAATCCCACATTTTCTCTCTACTTTCCTCAAGCATTCTAACCCTTCTGTGCCCTCACTGCCCGCCACCCACTCAAGGGAACTTCCCATACTCAAGAGCTACAGGGGCTGGACAGAAGAACCTGGCAGCTGTCCAAAGCCTTCAGCGCCTAATTTCCCACCAAGTGCAAGAAGGACAAGGTTCTTTCCTGCGGCCTCCTCTTGCCAATCCTCACCGGGTTCTTAGTTCCTGCCTCAGTGTTATTTTCTCCAAGCAACGTAGCAAGTGAGGCCCAATGGGTCTGGAAGGCTTACAGGGCCCAAAGGGACAATGACGGCAGGCTTCAGAGCTGTGGTTGAGAGTCTGGAGGATTTCAGCCTGGATTTCATATACCATCCTCATCATGAGGAAGGAAGCAGCCCCCATCTGGGAGCTGGGAGGTAGGTTGGTTGCCGACAGCACCAGGTTCACCTACTGAGGGTTCAGATCTGTGAAAAAGTTTCTCCTTCCCACTAACTGGATCCCATTTGGCCTGGTTTGAGTCATGTGTTCATCCCTGGGCCAATCACTATTGCCTGATGGAAGGATTCTGGTAGGCCACATCCAGGTCACATGATCATGTTGAGTCATGTGCTCATCTCTGGACCAATCACTGTGACCTGCTGGGCAGATTCTAATAAGCCAGGCCCAAGTCACATGATCACCTTCCTGATTGTGGGGGTGAGAAGTCGGGATTGTAGTTACCAAAAGAAGGGGAGTGAATCTCAGAGAAACAAGAACAGTGGCTTTCTCCATATATATCTACTCAAAAACAGCAACAGCAAACAAAAAATTAGAAGGAAGGATGAAGGCAAACCCTAGGAACATAAAAGTCTCTCCTATTCTCTAGATAGATGCGTCCTTAGGATCAACCTCTACATACCATTTCGTAACTGTTTTTTTTACTTATTTGTTGAGGACTTAATATATACAGTGCTTTAATAAAGCTCTGCACAGAGGATGCATAGAAAGGCTGGGAAAAAAGGTAAGTGCAGCTGGGAGCAGTGGCTCACACCTATAATCCCAGCACTTTGGGAGGGTGAGGCAGGAGGATCGCTTGAGGCCATGAGTTCAAGGCGGGCCTGGGCAACATAAGAAGATGTCTGTCTCTAAAAAACTAAAATAAAATAAATTAGCCAGTGTGATGGCACATGACTATAGTTCCAGCTACTCAGGAAGCTGAGGCGGGAGGATCGCTTGAGCCCAGGAGTTCCATGCTGCAGTGAGCTATGATCGTGACAGAGTGAGACTGTGAGTCTTTAAAAAAAAAGAAAAAGTAAATACATTTTAAGCTTTTAATATAAGTGACCAAACTGTCCCCAGAGAGATTTCATCTTCGTACACCCACTCATTGTGCCTAGACTTCCCTACCCACCAGCCTCAGCATAGCACAGCCATGGAACCATCCTCCCACAGGAGACAATGCTCAGAGGTCTCTTTCCGGGAAGGCCTTTTCAGGAGGCCTCAACCTCCAATTCGAGTCTCTGAGGCTTAAAAACTGAAAAGGCTGGAAAATGTCCATCTAACACCCTTTCACCTCGTTATTGGAGGCCCTATGCCCCCTCTGATGCCCTTCTCTCCTGTTCCGCTTCAGGTGTTGGCCAGAGATAGCTTAAGGCAAGAACCGTTCAGGACCATTTATGGTTTTTAATATCAGAGCTTGGGAAGACTTACTGGTGGAATTTCAGGCATCAGGACCCACAGTGGAGGAAATCCTATAATTTGATGTCAGGCTGACTTGGGTTTCATCCCCAGCCTTACCACTTATTAAGTGTGTGGCTTTGGGCAAAATACTGAACGGATCCTCCAGTTATTTTGAGGATAAACTTGAAAGTACTACTATATTTTAAATACCCATCAAGGGATCTGGTTTAAAGTCAGCACCTGGTAAATGTAATGTTGCACTGTGACTTGCTTTGCTGTTTGACCTTTGCCAAATCCCTGTGTCTCTGGACAATGAGGGTTGAATGAGATGTTCTGCCTGTTCTGAGAGCCTGGGATTTCCAAGTGCAGGACGTGTTGGAAGTCCAGTGCAGAGAATGGCATGGTGTGTGTGCATGCATGCACCTGTATGCCTGTGTTTTGTGTGGAAGCATGAGTGTATGTGTGTCCCTTGGCACTAGGAGAAGATGTTACCCTTGGAACCCCAAACCCCATGGAGGCAGAGAACCTTCCAGCTTCCTGCCACGACGTCAGGGTGGCAATCACTTGAATGTTTTGGAAAACCCGAGAGGCTGGCAGGGAGATGGATCTGCAGGAGACCAAAGTTGGGTTGCCAAGGAGTCACCTCCACTCCTTCCCCAGGATGCCTGAAAGAAATAAGGGGGCTAGGTGGGTTTGGCCTAGCTCCTCCACAACTCTATATCTGTGCACAGCGGGCTCAGCTCTTCCTGCAGTGTGCTGGCTGGTGGCCAGTCCTCGTTTTCAATGTTCACAGCTAAATTGGATCCAGATGTTGCTGAGGAATCTGATATGAAACAAATGCATTCCCTGGGCAGCCGGTCCTTTCTACTGCGGAAGGGCAGGAAGCCTCAGACCCCCGAGCCCAGGCAGAGGTGTTGGAGGGGCCCAGGCTGATGGGATCTCAGGTTGTTTCTTCTGTGGGGCAGTAGGGTGTTCCCTAGCTGGCCTAACTTATGGCCAGGTTATCATGTTCATGAAATATCTGGTCAAATAATGGGCTGGACCTCTTTCAAAGGTACATAAATCCCACCTCTCCATCTTGGGAGCTGCCTCCAGACCAGCATGATTTCTTGTGCGCTTTCCTTAACTTGAGCTTGTCCTTTCTTCAAGCTTGGAAGGGTCCGGCTGCATGGAGCCGGTGGTGGGACATGTCAAGGGAGTCCAGGAGCTGAGCATGGATGCTCCATCGCCCTCTTATATTTTGAAATCTACTGAATGTCACACATAATCTTCCCTCTCTTCCTTCCAGGGGTACTGTGCGCCAGGCATTCATAGACAGCACTCAGGAGATCTTCATAGCAGCCCTCAAAGTAGGTTTTAGCTTCTGCTCAGAGTAACTGTTAAATAACTCCATGGAGGTTACAACCCCAGAACAGCAGAGGCTGGTGGAGCCACAATTGAAGTTCAGGTCTGGCTGACACTGGGAGAGTGCTTTTTCCCTCTTCCATGGTGTATTCATCAAGCACTGGGCCTGACACCAGGGGACACAGATAAACCAAAACCCCTGCCCTGCGGAAGCTGGTGGGGCAGGGAGGAGTCAATAACAACTGAGACAGACCCGAGCAAAAGGTGGGCTGAAGCAGGGCTGGAAATGACTTCAGTGGAGCACAGGGGAGGGAGAGACACAGCTGTAGAGAGGTGCTGACTGAGTCAGGGAGAGGCTCTTATGGAAGGGCACAACCCTTGGGGATGGTGGTTCTCTAAAGGAGCAGGACATGGTGACTAAATGCAATGTGGGATCCCAAGTTGGCTCTTGGATTAAAAATAATAATAATAATAATAATAAAAAGCTACAAGCTGGGCGCAGTGGCTCACACCTGTAATCCCAGCACTTTGGGAGGCCGAGATCGGCAGATCGCTTGAGCTCAGGAGTTTGAGACCAGACTGGGCAACATGGTGAAACCCTGTCTCTACCCACAATACAAAAACTTAGCCGGGTGTGGTGGTGCGCATCTGTGGTCCCAGCTACTTGGGAGGCTGAGGGGGAGGATCTCCTGAGCTCAGTGGGTGGAGGTTGCAGTGAGCTGAGATCGCACCACAGAACTCCAGTCTGGGCGACAAGAGTGAGACTGTCTCAAAAAAAGAAAAAAAAAGTTACAAAAGGCATTACTAAAGTGATTGAAACAATTTAAATATGTAGTCTATTTTAGATAAAATAGAGTGTCAATATAAAATATCCTTAACTATATTTAAATTGTGGTTAAAATTACAAAATTAAAATAGAAAAATACTAAAAATACTAAAAGTAGCTAAGTATGGTGGTGCATGTCTGTAGTCCCAGCTACTTGGGAGGCTGAGGCATGAGAATGCTTGAACCCGGGAGGTGGGGATTGCAGTGAGCTGGGGATTGCAGTGAGCCAAGATCGTGCCACTGCAGTCCAGCCTGGGGAACAGAGTGAGACCCTGTCTCAAAACAACAACAACAAAAAAAGCCTATACATTGAGATACAGCAAAGTGGTAACATGTCAACAACTGATGAACTTAGATGAAAGATAGAAGGGTATTCATTGTACTATTCTTGCAACTTTTTGTAGGCTTGAAGCTTGTAGGAGAAGTGAAGTGGGAGAGGGCAGAAGGGCGGGGTCCTGGCAGCCCAGAGAGGGTGGGTGAGTCCAGGAAGGCAGCACAGGCTGTGGAAGGCAGGGGCGGAGAGATGGGGTGCAGAACAGTGGGAAGGCCGCTGCCAGCCTTGGAGTGCAGGAGAGCACAGAGAAGGTAGGAGGAGGAGGGAGCCATTGTTTAAAGATTTCTCTAGTGATGTGATGGAGAATGTTGCACAAGCTAGGGGGCACAGCAGGGGTGAGCAAAGGCCTCCTTAGGATGGGAGCATCCTGAGCCCTTTTCTAGGAAGAACGGAAAGTGTGGACAGAGAGAGAGTTGATAAAGAATTAAGGACACTGGGTGCGGTGGCTCACGCCTATAATCCCAGCACTTTGGGAGGCCAAGGCAGGTGGATCAAGAGGTCAGGAGTTTGAGACCAGCCTGGCCAACACGGTGAAACCCTGTCTCTACTAAAAATACAAAAATTAACCAAGTGTGGTGGCACATGCCTGTAATGCCAGCTACTTGGGAGGCTGAAGCAGGAGAATCGCTTGAACCTGGTAGCTGGAGGTTGCAGTGAGCTGAGACTGCACCACTACACTCCAGCCTGGGTGACAGAACAAGAATCCATCTCAAAAAAAAAAAAAAAATTAAGAGAGCCCGTGTCTTATTTCCTGATTTTCTTAGCTCTTGACCCAGTGTGGCATCATGCACCTGGCTTTCTCCTTCATGGTAATGTGAGCCCTGTGAAGGAAGTAATTCTTCACTCCTCTTCTTTATCTTCATGGCTTTGTCCCCAGCACATGGTGGGGCTCTGTAAGTATTTTTGAATGAATGAGTGACAAGGTGTGTCTTAGTTTTCTGGGGCGGCTGTAGCAGAGGACCATGGACTGGGTGGCTTCAACAACAGGAATGTGTTGTCTCACAGCTTTGGAGCCTGAGAGGCTGGAGTCAAAGTGTAGGTGTAGGCGCTGGCTCCTTCTGAGGTCTGTGAGGGAAGGTTCTGTTCCAGGCCGTCTCTTTGGCTGATAGACAGCCCCCTTCTCCCTGTGCCTTTTTGTTTTTGAGACAGGGTCTCGTTCTGTCGCCAGGCTGGAGTGCGGTGGCACGATCATAGCTCACTGCAGCCTGGACCTCCTGGACTCAAGTGATCCTCCTACCTCAGCCTCCCAAGTAGCTGGGACTACAGGTGTGCCCCACCATGCCTGGCTCATTTTTAATTTTTTTTTTAAATTTTTATTTTTTGAGATGGATTCTCACTCTTGTCATCCAGGCTGGAGTGCAGTGGTGTAATCTCAGCTCACTGCAACCCCTGCCTCCTGGGTTCAAGTGATTCTCCTGCCTCAGCCTCCCAAGTAGCTGGGACTACAGGCGCATACCACTACGCCTGGTTAATTTTTTTGTATTTCTAGTGGAGATGGGGTTTCACCATGTTGGCCAGGCTGGTCTCGAACTCCTGACCTCAGGTTATCCACCCACCTTGGCCTCCCTAAGTGCTGGGACTATAGGCATGAGCCACTGAGCCCGGCCTTAAAATTTTTCCTGAGACAGGGGTTGTGCTGTGTTGCCCAGGCTGGTCTTAAACTCCTGGCCTCAAGCAGTTCTCCCATCTCAGCCTCCCAAAGTGCTGAGATTACAGGCATAAGCCACTGTGCCTGTCTGTTCTCCCTGTGTCTTTACAATATCTTCCTCTCTGAATGTCTGTCTCTGTGTCCACATTTCTCAGTTTTCTAAGGACACCAATCATATTGGATTAGCACGCTATTGCACTCGTCTTAATTAATTACATCTGCAATGATGCTATTTCCAAATAAGGTCACATTTTTTAAGTACTCAGGGTTAGGACTTCAACACATGAATTTTTGAGGGACACAATTTAACCAATAATGGGGGAAGCGGGGGTAGGGGTGCATCTGGGGTTGTAGGGGAGGGGTGAAGGCTGGAATTGGTCTAGGCTGGATGCCAGGGGCAGGCTGACCATGAAACTAAGGCTGGAGACTGGGATGGGGTTGAGGGCACCCAGCTGAGTGTTAAAAAAGAAGTAAAAAAGGTCCTCCTGCTCTGTGTGGCCCCGGGGAGCTGGACTAAAGCCAAAGGGAGGATGTTTTGGTTCCACTGAAGGGAAGCCTGTATGTTAAGAGGAACGCCAGTCTAAGCACAGAGAGGGGAAGGTGCTCTGAGGGTGGGAGGTGAGTGTCCCTGCAGGCTTGGGGCTGAGGACACAGCTGGGCCTGAAGCTCCCAGGTCGTACAGTGACCCGTGAGGTGCGATCTGGTGTCTGTCCTCCTGCTGAGGCCTGGCTGGGAGCACTGACCACACATGGGCAGTCAGGAGGAAGCTGAGGAACTCAAGGGCTGGAGAAGGCTCTGTCCCCACACTCCTCCCTGTGGACTACCACCTGGCCAGGCCAGTTGCAAAGTGTCCCTCAGGGCCCCAAAAGTTGCTCCCCAAGTTGGCTCTGGGCAGATCAGGATACCTGGAGTTTGTGGATCAGGTTCTATCAGTAATGTTGGGCCACTCTGTTCCTGGTTTTCCAAAGTGGTTCTGTTCCCAGTTTTCCAAAGTGGTTGTAACAATTTACCCTTCTGCCATCAGTGGATGGCAGAGAGTTCCAGTTGCTCCACATCCTCTTCAACATTTGATATTTTCTGTCTCATTTATTTTAGCCTTTTTGTTGGGGATAGCTGTGGTTTTAAACAGCTAAACCACACTTTTGTTGGTGCTACTGAGAGGTGACAGCGTGCTGGTAGTCCTCAGAGCCCTCACTGGCTCTTGGAGCCTCCTCTGCCTGGGTTCCCACTTTGGTGGCACTTGAGGAGCCCTTCAGCCCTCCGCTGCACTGTGGGGGCCCCTTTCTGGGCTGGCCAAGGCCGGAGCTGGCTCCCTCAGCTTGCAGGGAGGTGTGGAGGGAGAGGCGCGAGCTGGAACCGGGGCTGCACAAGGCGCTTGCAGGCCAGCTGGAGTTCTGGGTGGGCATGGGCTTTGCGGCCCCGCACTCAGAGCGGCTGGCCGGCCCTGCTGGCCCTGGGCAATGACGGGCTTAGCACCCGGGCCAGCGGCTGCGGAGGGTGTACTGGGTTCCCCAGCAGTGCCGGCCCACCAGCGCTGCTCTCAATTTCTCGCCAGGTCTTAGCTGCCTCCCCGCGGGGCAGGGCTGGGGACCTGCAGCCCGCCATGCTTGAGCCTCGCCTCCTCCGTGGGCTCCTGTGCAGCCAGAGCCTCCCCGACGAGCACCGCCCCCTGCTCCAAGGCGCCCAGTCCCATTGACCACCCAAGGGCTGAGGAGTGTGGGTGCAGGGCGAGGGACTGGCAGGGAGCTCCATCTGCGGCCCGGTGCGGGATCCATTGGGTGAAGCCAGCTGGGCTCCTGACTCTGGTGGGGACTTAGAGAAACTTTATGTCTAGCTAAGGGATTGTAAACACACCAATCAGCACCCTGTGTCTCGCTTAGGGTTTGTGAATACACCAATCGACACTCTGTATCTAGCTACTCTGGTGGGGACTTGGAGAACCTTTGTGTCTACACTTTGTATCTAGCTAATCTAGTGGGGACCTGGAGAACCTTTGTGTCTAGCTCAGGGATTGTAAACGCACCAATCAGTGCCCTGTCAAAACAGACCACTTGGCTCTCTGTAAAATGGACCAATCAGCAGGGTGTGGGTGGGGACAGATAAGAGAATAAAAGCAGGCTGCCCGTCTGAGCCAGCCTTGGCAACCCGCTCTGGTCCCCTTACGTACTGTGGAAGCTTTGTTCTTTCACTCTTTGCAATAAATCTTGCTACTGCTCACTCTTTGGGTCCGCACTGCCTTTATGAGCTGTAACACCACGAAGGTCTGCAGCTTCACTCTTGAAGCCAGCGAGACTGCTAACCCACCGGGAGGAACGGACAACTCCAGACGCGCCGCCTTAAGAGATGTAACACCGGGAAGGTCTGCAGCTTCACTTCTGAAGCCAGCGAGACCACGAACCCACCAGAAGGAAGAAACTCTGAACACATCCGAACATCAGAAGGAACATACTCCAGACGCGCCACCTTAAGAGCTGTAACACTCACCGCGAGGGTCGGCGGCTTCATTCTTGAAGTCAATGAGACCAAGAACCCACCAATTCTGGATACACTACCATAGGAACACGCCATTCCCTGGCAAGGTTGAGTTCCTATGCTGTCTGCCTTTACAGCACATATGGCATTTACAATTATTCACTTTCGCATGTGCTTTTCTGACCGTCTCTTATCTCCACTCCTCTACACCAGAAGCTTTGGAGGGAAAGGACTGCATCTGTTTTTTTTCTCCATTTCGTTCCCAGTGTAGCGTCCAGGGCCTGCCGCATAAACGGCCCTCCAGTCAACTAGGATTTGGAGTAACAGTGAGTGATCTCTTAAAGTGGTGACAAAATATATATATATGTACATATATATGTGTATATGTGTGTGTGTGTGTGTGTATATATATATATATAGGCACATGTTCTCAGGACCTCTTGAGACTGTGCCTTAGGAAAATACTTTTTAAAAAATATGCATTTATTTTGGTCTAAGTTAAATAAGTCCAGAAGTAAGGAGTCCAATCGCTGAACTCGTGCTTATGGCGTGGTGACCTGTGATTGTTGGGAATTCAGGCTTGCTCTCTTTGGTGGCTCTGCTATTCACCACTCTTGGCTTCCACATTGTGGTCTGTGATGACTGCTCAAGTCATAACTTCCAAATTCCAGCCAGCACAGGGGGAGGAGATGAGGATGATGCTTCCATTTTTAAGAATGTTTTATAAAGTTGTGTATACACTACTTCTACTTAAATCCACAAGTCACATCACAGCACCACATATGCAAGGGTGCTCCTAGATGGAAGTTAGGGCTCGATTTCCAAGAAGGGGAGAGTCACCAGCAGTGCCTGCCACAGCCCTCAATAAATATGTATTGACTGGAGGAATGATCTTAGTCTGCACAACAACCCTCCGAGATAGGTGGTATTATTCCCATTTTATAGATGAATACACTGAGGATCAGAGAGGTTAAAACAGCCTGCCAAAGATAGTAAATGGGTCGCCCTGCAGCCCTGGGGCATCTCACCCCAGGTTTGGCCAGCTGTTGGCTTCCTGTAGCAACCTGGACATTGTCCTCCCCACTCCAGGCCCATTTTTCTGCCTGTCCCGTAAGCCTGTGGGTCTTTCCATCTCTGACCTTCTGAATTTCCATGACAAGCTTGTAGTCCCTCTGCTCAGAAGAGCCAGAACCTTCTAGTTCCCCACACGGGGCTACATCAGGTGATGGTGGAAATCTAAGACTAGCTCCGTGAGGACCTGGCCTCCATTCCTCCCACTGAGGACTCTGACCACCCAGGGAGGACCTACTCCTGACCTCAGCTGCCCAGCAGGCCCCTGTCCTTGCTGTCCCTCAGGCCCCACGCGCCTCCACCATCCTGTGTTTTTTCCTGCATCTCACCAACCCAGATCCCGCCTCCCAGCCAATGCAGGGCCTCTGATGCTGGGCCAGAGGAGTCATCTCAGGTTGCAACTGCTGGTGGTGGGCACAGGTGGGGCTGTCCTCTGCCCACACGCTGCACATGAGTCAGGAGCTGCTGGGAACGCTGTCTGGTTTCTGGGTGTCTGGTCCCAACAAGCTCTCCTCCCATCCCAGACCTGCCTGCTGTCTCCTGCCTGCCTTTGACAGGAGCTGCAGACTAGAGTGAAATGCTTTCCTTCCCTGCCAACCCAATGCTTCCACCAATGAAATCCCAACCTTTGCATAATCCACAAGGAATTTGGCCTCTGGCTGCAAGATTGTCTTGCTGACTGTCTCCTGGGCGCCTGTGAGGCTCACCCTCTACAGCCTTCCTATCACATGACGTAGGCTCCTAACACATTTAATCCCTTCTGCGGGGTGGGGGACTCACCTCCTCTCCCATCTCTTCATCTGCTCACTACATATTTATTGAGCACCTACTCTACCCTACATTGTACCAAGCATAGGAAGTACAGTGCTGAAAAAGTGAGTCCCCATGGCCTAAAGAGAGAGATGGGCATTATATACAATCTCTCCATGAACATTTGATGACAGCATGAGCCATGTGTGCTAAAGGAAGGGAACACATTTCTATGTGCTCATTTATGCCACAAAGATTTATTGAAGGCCTTCTGTGTCACAGGCTGTGTTCCATGACAGTGTATTAGAAAATTCCAGCCTAGGCTGGAGCTGAGGCTACCTGAGTTATTATGAAGGATGAGTCAGAGCTACCTGGAAAAGGTGAGAAGGGAGCCTGGGGTGGAGGGGTGGGTACAGAAGTGCTCTTGACCAAGGGAGAGCATGTGTGGACCTGGCTTAGTCTGTCCTTCCCAGAGGAAGGCAGTGTGGCTGAAGGATGGAGAGCAGGGAGTGAGGGAGGGGATGACGTTGGGTCCCTGTGTCTCCTTCTAGTCCATTTCACTGGTCAAATCTCACCTCAGTATATATTGATCACTTTCTGCCTTTAGATCCCCAATGTCATCTGCATGGGCTTGTCCCTGCGTAGGGAGGGGTCTCTGGAGGGCAGCCATTCAAAGGCAGAGGAAGAGGCCAGGCGCAGTGGCTCACGCCTGTAATCCCAGCACTTTGGGAGGCTGAGATGGGCAGATCACTTGAGGTCAGAAGTTCAAAACCAGCCTGGTAAACATGGTGAAACTGTCTCTACTAAAAATACAAAAATTATCCGAGAGCAGTGGTGCATGCCTGTAGTCCCAGGTACTCGGGAGGCTGAGGCACGACAGTGGTTTGCACCCGGGAGGCAGAGGCTGCAGTGAGCCAAGATCAAGTCACTGCACTCTAGCCTGGGCAACAGAGCAAGACTCCATCTCAAAAAAAAAAAAAAAAAAAAAAAAGAAGGCAGAGGAAGAGACATCCAGGTTCCAGCCTGGCAAGTAAGGAGCTTAGGAGCAGCCATGGTGTCCACACAACAAGTAATCAACAAAGGAAACAGAACAATCAACAACCCTTCTTAGAATCATCCACGAGGTGAGGTCACAGGGCACACCACTGCCCCCCTCCATTGGAGAGACAGACAGGCGAACACAGAGAACCACACCTTAGTGAAGCACAAACCTGCCTATGAGCTGAAACCTCTGGAGGAATCAGTGCAGGGCTATGGAAACCGGAATTGTAATTGACACATTGCTGGAGGCTCAGTGTGGACAAGCCTGAGAGACAAAACTCCAGTGCCACCCAGTCATGAGGGGCTTCCATGCTGTTGTGAATTTTACCCCTGGGAGTTCTACCAGGTCCACATGGTAATTGTAGGAGAAAAATTCCCTTATGCTTCCAGCAAGGTAAGAGAAACATTTTTGAAATTTTGAAAAATGTCAGAGCATTCTGTTCCTCTCAACAAGATCTGCCCTCAGGAGAAACTATTCTACCAGCTCCTAAACTTCTGAGGTTTTATCAGGGCTTTATTAACCCAGGGAAAGGATAACATCCAACTCCAGCCCCCTTTATAGCAATCCTGTCCGATTTATGGGGGAAACACTGAAAAGCACAGGTGTTCAGTCCAGGGACAGACTCACCAAAAGACTGAGACCTGCTGGGCATGGTGGGTCACACCTGTAATCTCAGCACTTTGGGAGGTTGAAGGGGGGAGGATCATTTGAGGCCAAGAATTCAAGACTAGCCTGGGCAACAGAGTGAGACTTCATCTCTATGAAAAACTTTAAAAATTGGCCAGGCATGGTGGCTCATGCCTGTAATCCCAGCACTTTGGGAGGCCGAGGCGGTTGGATCACTTGAGGTCAGGAGTTAGAGATCAGCCTGGTCAACATGGCAAAACCCCATCTCTATTAAAAATACAAAAAGTAGCTGGGCGTGGTTACCCATGCCTGTAATCCCAGCTACTTGGGAGGCTGGGGCAGGAGAATCACTTGAACCTGGGAGGTGGAGGTTGCTGTGAGCCAAGATCGCACCACTGCACTCCAGCCTGGGCAACAGAGTGAATCTGTGTCTTAAATAAATATATAAATTAATTAAATTAAATAATAAAAATATTTTTAAAAAAACCAGATGTTGTGGCGTGTACCTGCAGTCCCAGCTACTCAAGAGGCTGAGGTGGAATGATCACTTGAGCCCAGGAGCTCAAGGCTGTAGTGAGCTATGATTGTGCCACGGCACTCCGGCCTGGGTGACAGAGTGAGACCCTGTCTCAAGAAAAAAAAAGACTGAAACCTAATCACAGGACTATAGAAAGCTTCCCTTCCCCCAACTACCATGCCACTAAAGGCCTATTTCCTATAGATCCTTTTACCCAGGACATCATGTCCACCTTTCAACAAAATTATAAGATGCCTTAGAAAGAAAAAAACACAATTTGAAGAGACTGAGCAGGCATCAGAACAAGACTCAGTGGAGGCTGCAGTGAGCCGAGATTGTGCCACTGCACTCCAGCTTGGGCGACAGAGCAAGACTCCGTCTCAAAAAAAAAAAAAAAAAAAAAAAGGAAAGAAATGGAAGGATTAAGGTATAGAGTGTCTGGGAAAAAAAAATTTAACAAAGGAAAGAAATCGAAGGATCAAAAGTAAAAAAATTCTGAAAGAAGCCACAACAAAAACCATCTTAGCTAAAGAGAAACAAAGATAAAAACTGCATCTAATTTATTCTTAGAAACCACTTAGGAAGATGGGAGTAAACATTTAAAGTCTTAAGAAAAAAATCCACCAACCCAGAATTCTGTATCCTACAAATTTATCCTGCAGAAGTGAAGAAGAAATAAAAACTTTCTCAGACAAACAAAAATTGAGACCAGCCTGGCCAACATGGTGAAACCCCAGCTCTACTAAAAATACAGTGGTGACGCATGCCTGTAATCCCAGCTACTTGGGTTGGGGGTTGCTGAGGCCAGAGAATTGCTTGAACCCAGGAGGCGGAGGTTGCAGTGAGCCGAGATCGCGCCACTGCAGTCCAGCCTGGGTAACAGAGTGAGACACCCTGTCTCAAATAAGTAAATAGGTAAATAAATAAATAAATAGAGGGAATTTGTTGCCAAAAGATTTGTCTTGCAAAAAACGTTAAAATAAGTTCTTCAGAGAGAATGAAAATAGTATAGGTCAGAAACACAGGTCTACATAAAGAAAAAAAGAGCATCAGAGAATGAATAAGTAGAGGCAAAATAAAAGCTTTTATTTTTTTAATCCATCTATCACATAACAGTTTGCTCAAAAGAGGAACAATGTATTCAATTATGTATGCTGGCGGGGTGTGGTGACTCACACCTGTAATCTCAGCACTTTGGGAGGCTGAGGCTGGCAGATCACCTGAGGTGAGGAGGTCGAGACCATCCTGGCCAACTTGGTGAAACTCCGTCTCTACTAAAAATACAAAAGTTAGCCGGGCGTGGTGGCAGGCGCTTGTAATCCCAGCTACTTGGGAGGCTGCTTGAATCGATTGAACTAGGAGGTGGAGGTTGCAGTGAGCCAAGATGGCACCACTGCACTCCAGCCTGGGTGACAGAGTGAGATTCCGTATCAAAAAAAAAAAAAAAATTATGTATGCTTAAATATACATGCTTATGGATGCTTATGTATAAGTGAAATGAATGATAACAATGAAACAAGGAACAGGAGAGAGAAATTAGAAATATTTTGTTATTATAAGGCACTTGCACTACCCTTGAAAAGGTGTAGTGTTATTTGAAATCAGGCTTGATTTAGTTTCAAAAGTATATTGATTTGTGTGTGTCTGTTTATAAAGAAAAATTTTTAAAAATGTATATTGCAAGTTTTAAGGCAACCAAGTTTTGAAGTAGAAGTAATATACTAAGCAAGGAGAGAAAATGGAATCCTACAAAATGCCTAATTAAAGCCACAAAAGTCAGAGACAGAGTAAAAGACAAAAATAGGAACAAAGAATAAGGGCAGCACATTTTAAAATATGGTGGATAATAATCCAATTATATCAACAATTACTTTGAAAGCCAATGCTCTAAATGTACCAATTAAGGACAGAGATTGTCACAGTATATCAAAATATAAGATTCAACTGTAAGTTGTCTACAAAAAACCCACTTTAAATATAAAAACACATATACTTTAAAAGTAAAGAGATAAAGAAAGATATTCCATGCCAATGCACATCATAAGAAAGCAGAAGTAGTTATATTAATTTCAGACAGAGCCGACTTCAGCAAGGAAAGTGATCAGGAATAAAGAAGGCATTACAGAATGAGGGAAGGCTCAGTTCTCCAAGGCAACAATACTTAATATGTATGTGCCTAACAACAGAGCATCGGTGTCTGAGAGGCAAAAACTGACAGACCTTCAAGAAGAAATAATGAACCCACTTTTAAAGTTGGAGATTTTGGCTGGGCGCAGTGGCTCACACCTGTAATCCCAGCACTTTGAGAGGCTGAGGAGGGCAGTTCACCTGAGGTCAGGAGTTTGAGACCAGCCTGGCCAACATGGTGAAACCCTGTGTCTACTAAAAGTACAAAAATTGGCTGGGTGTGGTGGTAATTCCAGCTACTCAGGAGGCTGAGACAGGAGAATCACTTGAACCCAGGAGGCAGAGGTTGCAGTGAGCCAAGATTGCACCACTGCATTCCAGCCTGGGTGACAGAGCAAGACTCCGTCTAAAAAAATAAATAAATAAGTTGGAGATTTTAACACCCCTTTAACAGAAATGGACAGATCCAGCAGGCAGAACGCAATAGTACCATTAACAGCTGGATATATTGATCTGTAAATGGCCTCACCCAGCAACAGCAGATTACACATTCTTCTGAAGCTCACATGGAATATTCACCAAGACAGACCACATTCAGGGCCATAAAAAACACCTTAAGGCTGGGTGTGATGGCTCACACCTGTAATCCCAGCACTTTGGGAGGCCAAGGCAGGCAGATCACAAGGTCAGGAATTTGAGACCAGCTTGGCCAACATAATGAAACCCTGTCTCTCCCAAAAATGCAAAAATTAGCCATGCATGGTGGCACGCACCTGTAGTCCCAGCTACTTGGGAGGGTGAGGCAGGAGAATCGCTTGAACCCGGGAGGCAGAGGTTGTGGTGAGCCGAGATTGCACCACTGCACTCCAGCCTGGGCGACAGAGCAAGACTCTGTCTCAAAAAAAATAAATAAATAAAAACAAAAAAAATCTTAATACATTTAAAAGAATAGAAACCATCCAATGTCTGGCCTCAGACCACAGTGGAATTAAACTAGAAATCAGTAAGAGAAAGATAGCTAGAAAATCCCCAAATACTTGGGGATTAAACAACGCACTTCTGCATAACACATAGGTCAAAAAAGAACTCTCAAGAAAAACTTAAAAATATTTTGAACTAAGTGAAAATGAGAACACAACTTATCAAAATTGTGTGTTGTAGTGAAAGTAGTGTTTAGAGAGAAATTGATAATATTGAATGTATGTATAAAAAAAATAGAGATCTAAAATCAACAATTTAAGCTTCCCCTTTAGGAAACTAGGAAAAAAAAAGAACAAATTAAACTTACACAAAGCAGAAGAAAAGAAATAATAAAAACCAAAGTAAAACTCAATGAAATTGAAAATGGGAAATCAATAGAGAAAATCAATGAAACTAAAGGGTGGGTCTTTGCAAGACCGATAAAATTGATAAGCCTCTAGCCAGACTAGGAAATGAGAGCAGACACAAATAACTACTATCAGAACTGTAATTCACTACAGATGAATTAAAAGAATAAATTCATGAGTTAAAAGAATAAAAAATAATATTATGAACAATTCTATGCCCACCAATTTTATGATCTAGATAAAATACACCCATTCCTTGAAACATACAATCTGCCAATCTACAATGGAGCAAAGATAGTCTTTTCAACAAATGGTGCAGAATAACTGAACATCCACATATCAAAAAATGAATCTAGGCTGGGTGCCGTGACTCATACCTGTAAAACCCAGCACTTTGGGATGCCGGGGTGAGAGGATCCCTTGAGCCTAGGAGTTCAAGACAAGCTTGGGCAATATAGTGAGATCTTGTCTGTACAAAAAAAATAGAAAAAGTAACCAGTTGTGGTGGTGCATACCTGTGGTCCCAGCTACTCAGGAGGCTGAGGCAGGAGGATCGGTTGAGCCCAAGAGGTCAAGGCTGCAGTGTGCTGTGATTGTGCCACTGTACTACTCCCATCTGGGTGACAGAGTGAGACCCTGTCTCAAAAAAAAAAAAAATCTAGACACAGAACTTACACTCTTCATAAAAATTAACTCAAAATGGATCATAGACCTAAATGTACAAATGCAAAACTATAAAACTCCTAGAAGATGACATAGGAGAGAACCTTGATGGCCTTGAGTATGGCAATGAATTTTTAGATGCAACACCAAAGACCTGATCCATGAAATAAATAATTGATAAGCTGGACTTGATTTAAATTCAAAAACTTCTGCTCCATGAAAGACAATGTCAAGACAATGACAAGACAAGCCAGAGACTGGGAGAAAATACTTGCAAAAGACATATCTGATTAAGGACTATCATCCAAATATACAAAGAACTCTTGAAACCCAACAATAAGACAACGAATAATGCTATTTAAGAATGGGCCAATGGCCTTATCAGATACTTCACAAAAGGAGACATACAGACAGCAACTAGCATATGAAAAGATGCTCCACCTCATATGTCATCAGGGAAATGCAAATTAAAACAATGAGATACCACTATGAACCTATTAGAATGGCCAAAATCCAGAACACAAACAACACTAAATGCTGATGAGGATGTGGAACAACAGAAGCTCTCATTCACTCCTGGTGGGAATGTAAAATGGTACAGCCATTTTGGAAGACATTTTGGCAGGTTTTATAACACTAAACATCATCTCACCATTTGATCTAGCAATTGCACTCCTGGGTATTTACCCAAAGGAGCTGAAAACTTATGCCCACACGAAATGCCGCAATAGGCCAGGTGCAGTGGCTCAGGCCTATAATCCCAGCACTTTGGGAGGCCAAGGCTAGAGGATTGCTTGAGCCCAGGAGTTTGAGACCAGCCTGGGCAAAACAGCTCAACCCCATCTCTACAAAAAAGTTGAAAAATTAGCTGGGTATGGTGGCGTGCACCTGTAGTTCTAAGTACTCAAGAGGCTGAGGTGAGAAGATCGCTTGAGCCTGAGAGGTCAAGGCTGCAGTGAGCCATGATTGCACCACTGCACTCTAGCCTGGGTGACAGAGTGAGACCCTGTCTCAAAAAAGCAAAAAAAAGCTGCACACAGATGTTTGTAGCAGCTTTATTTATAACTGTCAAAATTTGGAAGCAACCAAGATGTCCTTCAGTAGTGAATGGATAAATAAACTTTGGTACATTCAAACAATGGAGTATTACTCAACATTAAAAAGAAATTAGCTATGAACCCACAAAGAGACATGGAAGAAATTTAAATGAACATTATTAGGTGAAAGAAGCCAATCTGAAAAGGCTACATACTGTATGATTCCAACTATATGACATTCTGGAAAAGGCAAACTTATGGGAGCAATAAAAATTCAGTGGTTGCAGCTGGGTGTGGTGGCTCATGCCTGTAATTCTAGCATGGGCCTTGGGAGTCCGAGGCTGGTGGATTGCCTGAGCTCAGGAGATTGCCTGAGCTCAGGAGTTTGCCTGAGCTCAGGAGTTCAAGACCAGCCTGGTCAACATGGTGAAACCCTATCTCTACTAAAATATAAAAAATTAGCCAGGTGTGGCAGCGTTTGCCTATAGTCCCAGCTACTCAGGAGGCTGAGGCAGGAGAATCGCTTGAACCCAGGAGGCAGAGGTAGCAATGAGCCGAGATCACACCACTGCACTCCAGCCTATACAACAGAGCGAGACCTCCGTCTCCAAAAACAAAAAAAAAAAAAAAAAAAGAAGATCAGTGGTTGCCAGAAGTTAAGAGGAAGGAAAGATGAACAGGGGGAGCACAGAGGACGTTTGGGGCAGGGCAACTCCTCCAATGTATGGTACTACAGTAGTGGACATGTGGCATTATACATTTGTCAAAACCCATAGAATGCACAATACCCAGAATGAATTCTCATGCAAACTATGAACTTTGGGTGATGGTGTGTGGAGGCAGGTTCATCACTTTTAACAAATGTACCACTCTGTTGGGGGATGTTGATGGTGAGGGAGGCTGCTGGGCATGTGTGGGAACAGAGTGTATATGGGAACTCTCTGTACTTTCCATTCGATTTTTCTGTGAACCCAAAGCTGTTCTAAGAAATAACATTTATTAATTTAAAAATTTTCTAAATGCTGGGCGTGGTAGTGCATGCCAATAGTCCCAACTACTAGGGACGCTGAGGCAGGAGGATTGCTTGATCCCAGGACTTTGGGTTCTGCCTGGGCAGCATAGTGAGACCCCTGTCTCTAAAGACAAAACAAAGTTCAAAAAAAAAAAAGCAGAGGAAGGCCAGGCAGTTTTCCTTCTTGCCTCCCAGCACTCAGCAGTCACCCATCCTGACTCCCTGGACTACCTGGGGTCATGTTGTTCATCCCACCAATGCGGAGGGAGACCTGCTAAGAGCACACCTTGGGAACATGGATAAATAAGGCTCAGCTGCTCTCAGGGCGTTCACAGTCTAGTGCAGCTGTTCTCAGCCTGGTTGTACGTTACAGTCACAGGAGGAGATTTAAAATTGTCCCTGCCCAGGCCATACTCCAGACAGCTGAATCAAAATCTCTGGGGCTGGTAGCCGAGCACAGTGGCTCATGTCTGTAATCCCAGCACTTTGTGAGGCCGAGGCAGCCAGATCACTTGAGCTCAGGAGTTCGAGACCAGCCTGGCCAACATGGTGAAACCCCGTCTCTACTAAAAATACAAAAATTAGCTGGGCAAGGTGGTGCACACTGGTAGTCCCAGCTACTTGAGAGGCTGAGGTGGGAGGATTGCTTGAGCCCAGTGGGCAGCGGTTTCAGTGAGCCAAGATTGCACCACTGCACTCCAACCTGAGCAACAGAGTGAGACTCCACTTAAAAAAAAAAAATCTAATTTAAAGTTCCTCCAGTGAGAAAGACTGACTGCGGGAGAAACAGAGCTATGAACAAGCAGATACAACCCACGGAAAAGTTCCTCAGGTGACATCGCTGAGGGCTGGTAACGTGGCCTGGGAGCTACGGAGAAGCTGTTCTGGAGAAAGTGATTTAAAGGAGAAGTCGGAGCATGTCAAGCAAAGCAGCTGGAGTGGAGAGATGTCCCTGCAGAGGGGACAACAGGTACCTAGGCCAGGAGGAACAGGGAGGGCCTATAGTCTGCACTAAGGCATTTGGACTCTACCCCAGGTAAACGGGGAGCCATTGAAGGCTTTTATTGATTTATTCTTTTCCTTTGAGATGGAGTTTCACTCTTGTTGCCCAGGCTGGAGTGCAATGGCGCGATCTCTGCTCACTGCAACCTTTGCCTCCCGGGTTCAAGTGATTCTCTGCCTCAGCCTTCTGAGTAGCTGGGATTACAGGCATGCACCACCACCACGCCCAGCTAACTTTGTATTTCAAATAGAGACGGGGTTTCACCATGTTGGTCAGGCTGGTCTCAAACTCCTGACCTCGGATGATCCACCTGCCTTGGCCCCCCAAAGTGCTGGGATTACAGGCGTGAGCCACCACACCCAGCCCTTTGAGGGGCTTTAAGCAGAGGAGGAATGTGGCCCACTAGGGAGCATGCTGGAGACTGGCTTGCAGAGGCCAGGCTGGGAGCCTCGAACCTTAGGCTTGGAACCAGCTCCTCGAACTTGGAGCTTGGAACCAGCTCATTCCTCCATTGATTGCTTGTTTCCAAACCTAACTGAAATGTTGCAGGCAGGACCATCGGTGTCCCTTGGCAAAAAGTATGCGCTCAGTAACCATTTCATCGTTGATGTTATTTGTCGACCAAGTCAATGCGATGCACAGAAATGTCCCAGTGGAAACAGGGAAGGGAGGACTAGAGAGGATGGGACTCAGTGCCTGATTCTTCCTGTCTTCACATACCAGTCAGGCCCTGTGGAGCCACCGTGGGTGACTCTGAGACCATCTTCCAGAGGTTGGGAGAGGGCATTTGGAGAGGACAGAGTGGTGAGGCAACGGGGTCCCAGGTGGAAATCTGTACTCCCAGGAGCCAACCCCACCTACTATGGGGCTGGCTCATTCCCAGGAAGTGACAGTTTTCTAGGGGCTGGGGTGGGAGGCTCACCTAGGGGAATCCCAATTTCCAGTCCTGCAGAAGGGAAGTCAGGAGCAGAGGTTGCTGGGAGTTTCTCGATCTGCAGCGGGTAAAGTGGGGCCCAATTTCCCCATCACCAGCTTTACTCAGGGGCAGATGGGTGGGGTGCAGCGTTCAGAGGGAACCAGGCTGCTCTATGGAAAAGCCCCCTGGAAAGCCCCAGCCCAGGCTTTGGGGTTGGGGGCCATCTGGCTGAGACAGCTCTTGAGGGAGGCCTATCCTGACCCACAGGATGTGCTGTTTTCCCGGAAGAAGGCGCCTAGCAACCCAAATAGACCAAGGGGCGGGGTGGGGAGTGAAGCAGTGCAGGCTGGGGTTGGGGGTGGTGGGCCAGGAAAAGATGTGTGGAGAGAAGGTGCATGGGCCTGTGTTGAATCCTGGGCCTGGACTGACTCCTTGGTGAGATGAGGACTCAGCAGGACTTATGTGGATGTCACCTTGTTCAACAGGCACATGGCAGGTGGTGGAGCCATTGATAAGTGGGAAGCTGTTATTTGGCCCCAAGACAGAGTCTGGGTTTGTTGGCATTGCCCTGGAAACCCAGAGCATGCCCAGGATCCCGGTGAGAAGATGCCCTGATTCTAGGCACAGCACTGAGGGGAGAGGATGACTTTCGGCTGAGGGTGGAGTGGCAGACACAGACACAAAAAAGTAAAAGGACAATGGAGAGATCAGGAGGAGAGAAGAGTCTTGGGCTCCAAATTTAGAGGGCACTCAGGGGCAGGCCAGAGCCCTTCCCACTGGTGAGGCTTGGATGGAAGTCTAGAGCTGAATTCTAGCTCAGGGCCCAGAGTGCTAAAGACAGGCTCACCAGGGACTGGGCTGCTTAGGCTCCCAGCTCTAGGCTGAGCCTCCCCCATCTTGGGCAAGGGAAGAGCGAGGTGGCCCTGCCACCAAACTTCACCCAAGATGGAGCCACCAAAGGCCTTAAAATCCACTCCCTGGCTGGGTGTTGTGGCTCACACCTTTAATCCCAAACACTTCGGGAAGTCAAGCCTGGACAATCCCTTGAGGCCAGGAGTTTGAGACCAGCCTGGTCAAGAAAGTAAGACTCCTATCTCTAGAAAAATTTAAAAAGAAAAAAAAAAAAATTATCCAGGCAGAGTGGCCCACGCCTGTAGTCCCTGCTACTCAGGAGGCTGAGGTGGGAGGATTGCTCACCCTCCCCAGCCCAGGATTTTGAGACTCCAATGAGCTATGACCTTGCCACTGTACTCCAGCCTGGGTGACAGCATGAGACCCTGTCTCCGAAAAAAATAATAATAAAAACAAATCTGCCCCCTGCCTCCATGCTCCAGAGCAGGCCTTGGCTCCTGGATCCAGGTCTGCCAGGATCCCTAAGGGCTCCAGGGAAGGTGTACTCATCTGGCATCCAGATGGGCGACTTGCAGGGGCAACCAGACAGCTGGAAAGAGTGTGTTGGGTTTTGTTTTGGAAGCGTGTATGGGAAGACAAGAAAAGGCCGCCTTTGTTTAGGAGGCTGGCCCTGGCTGGTGAGGTGTGCTCTCACTGGGCGGTGGCTGTCTGCCTTTTTGGGAGCAGCTGACAGACTGTCTGCAGGCACTGCCCACCAGGCCTGGGGTGAGCTCTCCCTTCCCTGCTAATGCTGCCTAGGACTCCAATCACTCGGTATTTCAGCACAGTTAGGCCAGTCCTTCTCTCTACTGTTGGGGAAACTGAGGTACCACCACACTGTCACCAAGGGGATGAGACAGGATGAGTTGCTTATACATGTGACCAGGGCCTGCTTTCCACTGCTACCAACACTGCACAGAGGTCAGTGTGTCCCCACGGAATGCAGAGGTCAGGCCTGTGACCTTCCTTAGGAACATGGGGTAAAATGAGGGGCTTTGTGTTTTCCAGGCAGAACTCTTCAGAGAGGCTTTGGCTTATGAGGTGGGGAGAGGATGGACCCCACCCAAGGAGCTGAACTCCAGGAAGGTGGCAATTCTCCCCTTGGTGGAGACCCGGGACCCCTCACACCCAGCACCCGAGAGTGGCTGGGCCAGGGCGGCAGCGGCATGACATCCCATGTCAACCTCAACAACACCCCTGTGGCAGCCCTAAGCACAGAGATATTTGTCTTCAAATGAATCATTAGTCTAACCAGGAGTCCCCGGAGGGGGACAGTCCAGAGGGGCCTGGTTCTGGAGAGCCTGCATGGAAAAGTCCTGGAGCCCTTGCAAGCCTTAGCATGGGGAAGGGGGCAAAATGTGGCTGGCATTGGTGTCTCTGCAACCTTGGCAAATGGGGGTTCCAAACAGATTTAATTTGATTTGGAAGATCAAGAAATGTGATTTAGAAATGCCAAGAAAACACATTTTCACCTGGAGTGCCTCAGGTGGACTTGTGCCTATTGTAGGTATTTGACAAGGTTTCTTCTCTAGGTCAAGTAGATTATCTCAGCCAGGCCTTGGCTCACATTGGCTCGTGCCCCCAAATGCCTCTCCCTCTGCTCCCAGTTCCACCCTGCCAGTCCTACCCAGCTTCCTCTGGGAACCTTCCTTGCACCCTCAGATGGGATGGGTCCTCTCTCGTCTCTTCCCAGGCATGTGGGTTCTCAGACGCAGGCAGAACTGATGCATCTGTCTTCATTCCTCTAAAGTACCCTGCACACCTCAGGGCTGTCCCACAGGCAATTCCCTCTGCCCTTGTGGAACTTATGAGACATCACTCAAATGCACATGTAAACAGCATGATGTTAATGTGATCACTGCAAAGAGGAAACCTCTACTCTTGCCCCATCCAAAGTACCCTCCACACCTCAGAGCTGTCCCACCGGCAATTCCCTCTGCCCGGAATGCACCTTCCCAGAACTGGCTAACGCCAGCTCTGATGGCCCCAGCCAGGCCCCTAGGGAGTGAATGATCTTTCGGGTCATCCCAGCACCCAGCCTTCAAGTCTCTAGCTGAGTCCTCAGATATCATGAAGTAGAGACAGGCCAGACTCAGTGTCCTTTTTACATTTCCAACCCACAGTAACGTGGAAGATAATAAATAACTATTGTTGAAGCCACTGCTCTTGGGCGTAATTTGTTACACAGCAGTAGATGTGAGGGCTGACTCCCCACTCCTGCCCCTCTGTGAGATGCTCACAGCACCGTACTGGTTTCCTCTTTGCACTGACCACATTGTCACCATGCCTGTTTGCATGCATATTTGAGTGACGTCTCATTTGTTCCACGAGGGCAGGAACCTTGGCTGCTGTGCCCACTGTTTTGTCCCTAGCAGTGAGCACAGCATGGTGCCTGGCTCTGTGTTCAAAACATGAACCTTGAATGAATGAATGAATGAATGAAGCTGGTAAGAGGCAGGAGCCTGTCTCAGTGACCTGGAGGTGGAATTTCAATCCTTCCTAAAACCTCCTGTCTCCTCCTTCTGGGAACCGGCAGGTGACAGTGAGTGAGGTGGTATAGGGGGCTGGAGGGGGAGAGAGTAGTAGGTGGCAGCCAAGGGTAGATCCCCATGGCCACCAGCGCAGGGAGGATTTCAGACTCTAATCCACTGGCAGCACTTCCTCCTCTTTGTCTCCTTTGGCCTCTTCTCGTTGTTTTGGACACACCAGCTGCTTCCTGTGGCACACCTGGAGGACGGGCAGCACTGTCCCTCGGCACCCTCCCACAGGCTGTGCTCTCACATCTTTCATGCCCGCTCCCACAGGGCCCACATGTTTCTCCTCCAAGGAGACTCCCAGGTTACGCTGAGGCTCAGGCACCTGTTGGTTCCTGTTACTGCCCCAGGGCCCCTCATCAGCACTAGGGAAGCAGGCAGCATGACGTCTTCAGGTCACTTGAAGTGAATATAAGTTGACTAAGACTCAAAACAACAAAATACGCAAACAACCCCCACCCCAAACTCCTTCCCTGTACCCATACCATAGCAACCATCATCTGACAAGTAACAGACACCTTACGTGACCCAGGAGGCACCTTTGCTGCCATCTCTCCTTGGAGGCGGTACCCTCCCAGGAGGCTCCCACCCAATCCCCTTGTCTTCTTGTCTCTGAGGCTTTTTCTGAGGTCGGGGGAGGGGGCGTCCTCCCCTCTACCCAGCATAACTTGGTTGGGTGATGTGGCATGGACCTTGCTTGGGGTAAGGGAGTGCCCTGTGCCCTCCTGCCGTCCCTAGTTCCAGGTTTCCTTTATTCTAATTTTCTAGCTTGATGAAAACGTTGGCATGTTTATAGGACCACGAACAAAATGCAGTGAAATTTACCTTTTGCATTCCCTGAAACAGTCAGCCTGTTTCCTGAAACAAGCTTCCTTGACCTTTGGACATTCCAGGAGTCACATTTCCCACCCTACACTGCCCCCAGCCACTGGCTAGCTGATCCTTCCACTGTGCTGGGCTAAGGCTATGCTTACGTTGACATCACTGAAACCCTTCGTGCCAAGCCGTGCAAAGAGAAAGGCAAAGTGTTCTAGGAAGCAAGGGAGTACAGGTGGTCCCTGGCGGCTCGGTCTGCAAGTGAAAAAATGCAGGTGGGGGTTGTTTTTTAGGGCTGTGTAGGGACTGATCTGGGAATCAGCCAAGGGAGCATAAAACCTGACACCACCTCCCATAATCTGGGTGCCCAACACCCTCCATTTAACTCTGGCTTGGTGGAACCCCCTTGCACTTCCCTCCACAAGTGCCACTTGGGTCACAAGCCGCCATTCTGTTCATTCACCTGACAGTGCGCCCTTCTCCTGGTCCCTGCACCTCTGACACACACAGATGATGGTGAGTTGACTCCACCTGGCGGCTCCTTGGCCCAGGTTATCAGTGATGACTCAAGGCTGAGCTGCCTATTTCCTGGGAGGTGTTTCTTAGAAAGGGATAGGCCCTGCCACTTCCCAGGTAGCTTTCAGCAGCCCCTACCACCTCTCCCATCTGCCTTCGACAGAGTTGCTTGCCAGCCTTCTCAGCTGGGGCTTCCTGGCAACTACACTTTGCCAGGGCTTGCAGCCCAGCAGCATGGCAGGGGCTGATGGCCACAGGGTTGTCGTGGGAAGCACCAGAGGGCCACAGGATCCCTAGCCTGGGCCTGTCTCTAGGTAACATCAGAATGCGGGCATGGAAGAGGATCAACCCCTTGTTGGGCAGCAGAGGAGACTGAGGCAAAGAGAAGAAACCTATCTGATGTGCTCCTCCTCACTGGACCTTTCTTGTCCAGCTTCCCTTCCATGGCCCACACCAGGAGGCGGCAATTGGCTGGCTGTGCACAAGGATGGAAATGGATTAGACCAGGGTGTGCACTGACCCAGGGACCATGCGTCCAAATGCTGGTAAGCCACCTATGAAGGATGCCCATGTGGTGGCTTCAACTAAGACAACCAGATTGGGACCAGACTAAGGAATATATGGGGACTGGGGGCTAGAAGCGAGAGGAGACAAGAGGGACCAGAGAGCCTGGAGCCAAGGCTGTTGCTGCCCCCAAACCACCTCAGGCACTGTGGACTCCCAAGTCCTGATGGGCCCCCAAACCACCTCAGGCACTGTGGACTCCCAAGTCCTGATGGGCCCCCAAACCACCTCAGGCACTGTGGACCCCAAGTCCTTATGGGCCCCCAAACCACCTCAGGCACTGCAGACCCCAAGTCCTGATGGGCCTCAACCAGGCTCCGCCTGCATCACTCTCACCCTCATCAGGGCTCCTATGTTGGCTACCCCCTGTCCAAATATATCTACCCACATTCGGTGTTTTCATTTTTTTTTCTGTAAGCTTTATAGTTTTACATTTAGACATGATCCACTTTTTTTGTTTGTTTGAGACAGAGCCTTGCTTCGTCACCTAGGCTGGAGTGGATCTTTGCTCACTGCAACCTCCACCTCCTGGGTTCAGGTGATTCTTGTGCCTCAGCCTTCTGAGTAGCCGGGATTACAGACAGCTGGGTGGCTGTACCACCATGCCCAGCTAATTTTTGTATTTTTAGTAGAGATGGGGTTTTGCCGTGTTGTCCAGGCTGGTCTTAAACTGCAGGCCTCATGTAATCCGCCACCTTGGCCTCCCAAAGTGCTGGGATTACAGGCGTGAGCCACTGCACCTGGCCATTATCCATTTCTATTTAATTTTTGTATATGATATGAATATGGGTGGAGGTTCATTTTTGGTTTATGGATTATATTAGTTTTCTATGATGCATAAGGACCACAAACTTAGCAGCTTAAAGCAATACACATTTATTTTATCACAGCTTCTGTGGGGCCAGGAGTCTCTGCACAGTTTGGCTGCATCCTCTTCTTAGAATCTCCCCGGGCTGCAATCAGGGTGTCCCTGGGCTGTGTTCTCATCTGGAGGCTTGACTGGGGAGAATCTGTTCTAAGCTCATTCAGATTGTTGGTGGGATTCATTTCCTTGCAGCTGGAGTACTGAGGGCTCCAGCTCCCTGCTGGTCACTCACAGCTCCTAGAGCTCTCCTACAAGTCCCTGTCACATGGACTTCCCAAACACAACTGCTTACTTAATCAAGCCAGCAAGGAGAGTCTGGAGCAGTCAGCTAGCAAGATGGAATCTTATATAATGTAAGATAATCATGAAAATGACCTCCTGTAGCTTGTCAGGCTCTATTGATTAGAAGCAAATCACAGGTCCCACCCATACTCAAGGGGAGCGGTTCCACTAAGGTGTGAACACCAAAAGGCAAGGGACCCTGGGAGCCATCTAAAAGTGAGTCTGCCCACTATGTGGACACATTATTTGCTAAAAAGAATATCCATTCTCCATTGAATTGTCATCACAGTGGGATTTCTTTGTTTTTGTTTTTTGAGACAGAGTCTCACTCTGTGTCGCCCAGGCTGGAGTGCAGTTGCACGATCTCAGGTCACTGCAACTCCCACCTCCCAGGCTCAAGCAATTCTCATGTCTCAGCCTCCCGAGTAGCTGGGATTACAGGTGTGAGCCACCATGCCCAGCTAATTATTTTCTATTTTTTAGTAGAGACAGAGTTTCACCATATTGGCCGGGCTGGTCTGCAACTCTGGCCTGAAGTGATCCGCCCACCTCGGCCTCCCAAAGTGCTAGGATTACAGGCGTGAGCTACTGTGCCCAGCCCACAGTGTTTTAAAAGAACCAGTCAATCATATTTGTGTGAGCCTATTTCTGGACACTGCCATCTATTCCATTGATCTTTGTGTCCATCCTTTTGCCAATAACATTATGTCCTAGGCGGGGTGCAGTGGCTCTTGCCTATAATCCCAGCACTTTGGGAGGCCAAAGCTAGAGGATTGCTTGAGGCCAGGAGCTCAAGACCAGCCTGGGCAACATAACGAGAATCCATCTCTACAAAAACAAACAAGCCCATAACATGCTGTAGCTTTATAATAAATCTAGAAATCAGGTAGTGTGAGTTCTCCAACTTGGTTGTTCTTTTTCAAAATTATTTTTGGATATTTTAGGTCCTTTGCCCTTCCATATACACTTTACAATCAGTTTGCAAATTTTCATCCAAAGAAGCCTGCTGGAATTTTTATTGGGATTGCTTTGAATCTATAAAAGTAATCAAAAAATTTGAGTCAAGATTTAAAAATTGATATGAGTTGACATGTTAACAACTTCAGATTTCTCATTTTTCTGGAAAATGGGAAGAGGGGGCACCACCAGGCCTGCAATCCTACAGGGCAACAACCAACTCCCCTCCTCCCTCGATGGCCACATGCTCAGTGCACCTGCGCTTCCCCATCCCCTCCGCCATGGGGACTCACACTCTCCTCTTCACACTTTGTTGCTGGCCTGGCCCTCTTTGACACTGGAGTTGGTGGCTCCTGTGTTAGCTTCTCTTGGCTCTGACTTTTGGGGGGGCAGGATGCTCTCCCTCCCACTCTTGGCCTGGCTAATGTCTTCTCATCCTTCAGAACTCAGGGCTCCAGGAGACCTTCCCATACCCAAGTGAGGTGAGGACTCCAGGCTTGTGATCTTGGAGCTCCCTGTGCTTATCCTCAGTCCTTGCCCCAGGGGTGAGGTGCTTGTTGGGGTGATCAGTAACTCAATGTCTGTCTCTCCCAGCGAGCTCCCTGAGGCCAGGAACCATGTCTTTCGGTCACTGCTGTATCTCCAGTGTGCACCATAATGTCTGGCTCATAGTACATGCTCAATAAATGTTCACAGGATAAATGAGCCCTTCTCCCAGGCTGTGGCTGATATCCTAGAAGAGCTCCTTCTGTCCTCCTAGCTCCCGACCTCAATCCCTTGGTCCTCTTGTTTGACGATGTTCCTGTGAAAAATGACCAAGTAGGACTCTCACGTTCCTGGCCTGGAAATTGCTAACTTCTACCAAGATAGGTAAGCTCTTCAGAGCCTAGGGCAGGCCCTGGCTGGACACGCAGGACACAGCCCCGTGTGTTGCTCTGAGGGCTCTAGCTTCTTTTCTGGTCGCAATCATTTTAAGAAATTAAAGCATTATTTACATACATTAAAATGCACAGACCCTAATTGTTCGATGTTTTGACAGTTGTATACACCCATATAACCACCATGCAAAACAAGATATACGACATTTCCACCATCGCAGAAAGTCCCTTCACGTGCTTCCCCTCCCCAGCACTCTCTGGCTGCTGTTCCCATGTGGTTTTGCCTGTTCTTGAAATTTATATAAATGGAGTCATCCAGTGTGTACTCTTTGTGCCTGGCTTCTTAAACACAACGTAATGCCTGGGAGATTCATCCACCTTGCTGCATCTGCCTGTGCAGTCTGCATATACTGTATGTACTAGTCTGTGTATCTGTTGCATAGTATTCCATCGTATGGGTGTTCCACAGTTACATGATGCATTCACTTACCTGTTGCACACTTGGGTTGTTTCCAGCTTTGGCTATTAGGAACAAGAAGGCTGCTATTCACATTCTTGTGCAAGTCTTGTGTGTGTGTGTGGACATATGGTTCATGCTCTTAGGTAAATACCTAGGAATGGCACTCCTGGGTCATAGGGTAGATAGGTATGCCATTTTGTTTTCGAAGGCAGCCTTGGCTTGTTCTTCCTGCTGTTGACCTCCTCTGCTCTGGATGGGAAGAGGAGATTCCAAGAATCAGGGCAGGTTGGAACTGTAAGAGCCTTCAGAGATGAGCTCCCAGCTCTCATCCTGATATGGGGATCTAGGCTTATGAGGGCATAGCTCATCCACGATGCGCAGAGCCAGAACTGACAGGGCCAGAGTGGCAACTGGGCCTAGACTCTGGCCCAGCAGAGATGGAGAGGGTGTCTGGATAGCAGTGACGGCAGTGGTGCCAGGCCTGGCTTCTGCAGATGTTGTCGGTGCTCCTGATATATTTGCTTCTGGCGTCAGCCAGGTTGGGAGGGTGTCTGTTCTTGCAAGTAAAAGTTTCTTGATGGAAACATGTAGAAGTGCAAGGTGCAGTCCCTGCTCACTGCCCTGTACCCCAACCTAGTGGGAGTAATGGGAGATGCCAGCCAGCTGAGTGATTGAAGCCACAGCTGCACAAGGGCAGAAGCCATGCCGAGTTGCTCACAGCCGTGTGCTTCCTGTGCCTGACTGAACACAGAAGCTGCCCAAAAAATGACAGCTGCACGGAGGGACAGTACAAGCTGCCAGAGGCTGATGTATTCAGGTGGGGGTCCACGGGAGACTTCCTGGAAGAGGGGGCCTGGAGCTGATGCTGAAGCACCGCCTCTCCCAAATCTCCCAGTGCTCTCGTAGTCCTGCATGGGTTCACAGCCGCCCCATCCAGCAGCCGGGTGGGGACTCTCACATATGTTCGCGCACTTGGACCCTGACACCCAGAGAAGGGAAGGGGCAAGCCCAAGGGAGTCCGCAGCAGAGCTGGAACCAGAACTGGGCTGTGCTTGACTGAGAGGAGATGGCTGTGGGTGACACGGGGAGGGACATCCGCCCTCGTTGCCCTACAATGACCCTCCAGAGAGCAGTGGTGCCTGGGCCTGGAAGTGTGAGTTTCCACTCTGAACAGATGGTTGCAATTACCAAGCGCAGGACGGGCAGGCGAGGAGCACACTCCCATAGAGGGAGGGGAGCAGAGCGCTGCAGAGACATCCCGAGTACAGGCCAGCTGGACCGCGATTCCTCCAGCACTCCAACTTCAAACATGAAACTGCCTTCTTTTTGCTACTTCTCTCCACCACCTGGGCATATGATTCTGACAATTTCATAGAATTTTTAAAGAAAAGAAAAAAGCTCTCTTTTTCTTGGAAAGCTGTGCCCAGTTGGTTTTCTATAGATTTGCTCTCTGGAGGTTCCCCTTGGCAGGAGGTCAAAGCCTTAGGGGAGGTGGGGTCCCCCCAGCCCTCGGGCTTGGCAATTCTGAACATGACAAAGGCTGTGGGCGATAATTTCTCCTCGGCCGTGGAAATCAGGTGTTCCAATGCACAGGAGCCCTGGCCCTGCCTTTCCACACTCTCTCTCCATTCCACGCCCCCACCCCCCACCCCCGTCTCTGTCTCTCTTTCTCTCCCTGCTCTTTAAAAAGGGTCCTTGGCTGGCCCAGTTGCTCACGCCTGTAATCCCAGTGCTTTAGGAGGTTGAAGCAGGAGGATCGCTTGAGGCCAGAGTTAGAGACCAGTGTAGGTAGCTCGATCCCATCTCTAAAGATACATAAATAACTAAAAATAACAAAATACAATGAAAAGCGTCCTGTTCTGTCCTGTACAGGAGGAAGATGAGTGAAGCTGTTTTTTTCCTTTGAGATGGAGTCTCACTCTGTTGCTCAGGCTGGAGTGCAATGGCGTGATCTCGGCTCACTTCAACCTCCGCCTCCCAGGTTCAAGTAACTCTCCTGCCTCGGCCTCCTGAGTAGCTGGGATTACAGGCACATGCCACCACGCCCAGCTAATTTTTTTGTATTTTTAGTAGAGATGGGTTTTCACCATATTGGTCAGGCTGGTCTTGAACTCCTGACCTCAGGTGATCCGCTCGCCTTGGCCTCCCAAAGTGCTGGGATTACAGGCATGAGCCACCATGCCTGGCCAACCTTTTTTTTTGTTTTTTTTTCCAAATTTAAGTTCAGGGGTACCTGTACAGGTTTGTTATATAAGGGAACTTGTGTCATGGGGGTTTGTTGTGCATTATTTTTTCCAATCTTCTCCTTCCTCCCATCCTCCACCCTCCAATAGACTCCAGTGTCTGTTGTTCCCCTCTTTGTGTCCATGAGTTCTCATCATTTATTAATAGCTCCCACCTATAAGTGAGAACATGCGGTATTTGGTATTCTATTCCCATGTTAGTTTGCTAAGAATAATGGCCTCCAGCTACATCTATGTTTCTACAAAATACATGATCTCATTCTTTTCTGTGGCTGCACAGTATTCCAGAGTGAAGCCTTTTAAAAATTCATACAAAGTTGAGGTTGTGGCCGGGTGCGGTGGCTCACAGGTGGGCGGGTCACCTGAGGTCAGGAGTTCAAGACCAGCCTGGCCAACACGGCGAAACCTTGTCTCTACTAAAAAGTACAAAAATTAGCCGGGCGTGGTGGCAGGCACCTGCACCTGTAATCCCAGCTACTTAAGAGGTTGACGCGGGAGGATTGCTTGAACCTGGGAGGCAGAGGTTGCAGTAAGCTGAGATTGTGCCACTGCACTCCAGCCTGGATGACACAGCAAAACTTCGCCTCAAAAAATAAATAAATAAATAAAAATAAAAATAAAAAAGTTGACTAAAGGAAAAAGAACTACCCCAACCCTGGTTATGTAGGGCTTGCTGGATGTAAAGGGACAATGGTATTCGCTTGCAAACCAGGGTGACCAAGTGTACAGGCAGGGGACACTGAGACTCCAGGCAGTTAAGGGATCCTCTTGAGTAGAAGTTACATACATTAAGTCATGATTAGGAATGACTGTGCTCCATTAAAAAAAAAAAAAAAACCCCAAAAAACAAAAAACAAAAACCAACTTGATTTTTTTTCCCCAAAGAGGAACCAGATGCATTTTCCTGCTCCCAGAGAAGGCTGTGAACTGTGCAGCCTTAGGCAGCAGGGCTAACTTTCCCCTGGGTCCTGGCCCTTCAAGGAGGGTGCACATGGAGGCCAGAGGTGCAGACAGACTGTGGGTTCTGCAGAGGAGCTGGCTCATCTCAGCGGTCTTGGGAAGACTGAGCCCCATCATCTGGTACCAGGACCTTTGGGCCATCTCATGCTACTGACAGGCTGAGCCCTCCAGAACAGACATTGGGAGCAGCTGAACAGTGAGTCCTCCATGCATCGAAGGCCCCCCATCTCGACCCTGCCACCCCCTTAATACGCCCCAGGAATAGAGCTAGGTTAACTGGAACTCAGGTTGCCCTCTTGTTACGAGAGTCAGTGAGGGCTGGAGCCAGAGTTGTCTCCAAGGTGCAGAAACACAGGCTTGGGAAGGGTTTTTCAGAGGAGAGTGTGCACCCAGCTGGCCTTCCACGCTGGGGAGAGGAGGCAGAATACATCCCTTAGGATATAGCCAGACCCTCTTCCCTGACTTCTCCAACTCCAAGATACTTACAAATTCCTCTAAAGCTCCCCCACGGAATCTTCCTTTCCATTTTCTGTTTCCCTGTGCGAGCGCTCTCCTATCCGCAGCACCCCTCCCCAGCCCAGTTAGCTCCCTTCCACCCCATCTGTACTTCCAGGCTCTGACTTCCCTGCCCTGTGAGGCTGTCAGCCTCCACAGTGGCCCATCCCAGCAGATATTTAGTATGCAGAAGCTATAAACAGAGGATGGTAGACATCAAGGCATGAATGAATGGCCATCTTCCTTGTGGTCCCTGTGATACCGGGATTCCAAGCCCCAAAGGGGTGGTTTGGGCTGGGGATAGTAATTCTGATAAGCTGGAGTGCTCGAAGGTCTGGGATGGACGCCACATCCGCAGAGGCCAAATGGTGGACGAGGGCCTCTTCCAGCTATGCCTTGTGCCTTCTTAGAGCCAGAGTTCTCGGAGGGAGGGACCAGGTGACTGGCAGTCCCGCTCCACCGTCCCTACCTCTACGGGTGTGAGATGCTCTGGGTGGTCCTCAAAGCCAGAGTTCCTGGGCTGGGGAGGTGGGGGTTTATTAAAGCTGGGAGTGTCAGACAACTGGAAAAGGCTCACAGGGAAAAGAAACTCTTATCTTCAGGGGAGGCAGTGGAAAGAACAAATGTGGGAATAAGACCTGGACTCAGTCCTGCCTTACCGAACAGCTGATGGCCATGGGCAACCCAAGCCAGCTGGGCCTCTGTCCACACTGCAACTGTGAAACGAGGGCTCTCCACTGGGTGGCCTCCTCCTTCCCTTCTCAGCAGTGTGGCTGGCCCTGCTGGGCTCTCAGGTCCCTGGTGCCTGTGGGATGGTGACCAGGGTTTGCAGGGAGTGCGCAGTGGGGAGGATGAAGGTGCTGCTTTGTGGAAAGAAGCTTGCAAGCTCAATGGGTACTAGCTGCTCTCCTCCTTCTTGTGCAGAAGTTGTCCCCACATGTAATTAAGCCAGCTTCTGTTAGGAGGTGAGGACACACAGTGGGGCCAGGTCGGGAGAAACACCTGATGCCAAGGCCAGCCCCACTGCTACTCAGGAACCAGGAGGGAGCCGGAGGGGCCCTGGCCTCCCCTGCTCCGTGCCCCACTCTGCGTCCTGCCTCTGTAGGGTCTTGGATTTGAAAACCACCAAAGGTCAGATGAGGCCCTGAGGGACCCTCGCTAGAGCCGCATGTATTCTAGGGAACACTCACTGGCCTGGGTGCAAAGGTGCCTTCCTCGCCGTGGGACTCAGGATGGGAAGGACTCTCCCAGGAGCCAGGCCCATTTCTTAGGATTCAGTCCTGGTTGCAACCATTGCAACTACTCTTTAGTAGGGAGGTGTTTCTCAACCATGAGGGCACGCCGGGTCACTTGGGATTACCAGAAAACATGGATGTCAGATTCTGATCGCCAGGGTCTGGGGTGTGGCCTGGGCAGTGCTGCCGCCGGGGATCCTGATGCACAGCCAGGGTCACAGACCACCAGCTCTGAGGGCAGCAGCACTAGCCCATGACAGATGAGGGCCCAAGGCCTTGAGAGGCTGCGTTAACTTTCTCAAGGTCACGGAGAGTAAGTGCAGGAGCAGGCGATGCCCTCACTCCACGGGCTGGCTGGGCATGAGGCCTTCAGAAAAAGGACCATTCTGGTTGTTCTCTCCCTTCCCTGGCACTGTCCCCTGCATGAAGTGGCTGCTCAAGATCAGGGATGGAGGAACCCTGGAGGGGCTGAGAAGGTGCACCATCTGGAGGGGATGAGGGGTTTGGGCCCCGCCCCTCACCAGCTGGGCCTCATGTCCCTTAGCCACACAGCGGGAAGAAGTAAGGGTTCCCAGCCCTTCTCAGAGTGGAGGTGTGACATGCCAGGGATCCTGAGGGGCTGGCAAGGGGAGAGGGTCCTGCTGGCATTGAGAGACACCCCTGGTTTGGGGGAAGTCCCCTGAGCAAGTCCATGTGCGCAGCTGCTTGGGGCAGGCTGCTGGAGGCCCTCTCCTTCCTGCTGCCTGTTTTGGTGGCTGAAACTTTAGACTGATCCAGGAGCCAGACAGGCGGGCAGACAAGCACATTCTTCTTGGGGGAGGCCGCCACCTCCTCTTCTCGCTAGAAGCAGGGAGGAGGGGAGGACAGGGCCTGCCCAGGCCTGACCCCAGACTGGGTTTCGGGCTGTGGGGGCCAAGCAGGGCTCCCTGGGGACTCGGGGCTGGGGAAGGAAAGCCCCAAAGGCTGGAGTCTGCGGTTTGGAGTCCTGTGACTCTGGGAGCTGAAGCCACCAGGCAGGAGGGGGTGAAAGGGGGCTGGTTTAAGAAGCCCTAAGCCTTTGGGCTTTTGGCTCCAGCACTGGCTGTGGGTACTTCTGCTCTGTTTCTGGGCAAATCCCTGCCTGCCCAGCCCATTTCCCCAGTGACTGCCCCCAGCCCTGGCATCCTCGGTGTGGAGGGGATTGGAATCTGAGCCGGGAAAAAGGCCACATTCAGTTTCCAATCAACATCACCTCATCTGTGTTTCCCAAAATGAAGTGCAAGGTGGCTCTGATGCATACATGGGCTCATTCCTGACACAGCTTCTGCAGAACTAGTCAACTTCTTTAAAAAAATATGCTCTTGGCATCCTCCCGCAGGAACAGGGCTGGATACAGGCCCACCAAGCAGGAAGTGGGGAGGCAGCTTCCTTCCGCAGCCTCCCTGTGCCCTGAAGACTGACAGCCTTGACTCAGGTCTGTCATGGGCCCTCAATTCTTTTCCTTGAAGGGTGGAGGGATCTTAGGCGCCATACCAGCTGCTGAGTCACCTCTGGTGCAGCTTTGCCTTTCAGGGAGGTGGGATGGCCCATTGGAATTCAAATCCTAAATCCTGGACATCTTAGCTTGAAGAAATGGAAGTTCCTGAGCATCTCTGTACCTCAGTTTCCTCCTCTGCAAAATGGAGATAATAACAGCAGCACTTCAGGAGTGAGGTGAGGATTAAAGGAGACAGAAGCTTGCCGGGCACACGGGTGGTGAGGACACGGCACTGGTTGCCGGCCTCAGCTTTGTCAGCACCCTGCGGGCAGGCAGTAGCTGTGCTCATTTCCTCCGGGTGCTCTCTCTGGTGACGGCACCCGAGGGACTCTCCTGAGTGCCTGCCTTGTTCAAGGAACAATGCCCTCTCTAGACCACAGCTGGACTTCCCATGGACCTGCTGAGGCACTGAAAGAAATGTAGGCCCTAACCTAAGCACCCTCATCATTGGCCCACAGGGATAAAGGAGTGCGTTCAGAACCTGGAGAATGATGGCTTAGCACTTGGAGATAAGACCTGGCTGGTGGGGGTGTGGGATGACCTGGAAGGGTGGCAAATAGTTAGGTAGGTGTCCACAGGGCTGCTGATCGGAGCCCCAGTAGCAGCCAGCGAGCGGGGCTCTGGGTTGGGCACAGTTCTAAGCACCACGTTTATTCCTCACGTCACCCTTGAAGTAGAAAGCATTATTATGCCTATTTTACAGGTGAGGAAATCCTCATCTGTAAAATAGGCATAATAAAATAATGCTTAGTTACACTTCTGAAGTATACAGAAAGTCAAACTCCAAATGAACAGTGCTGGCATCTGCCCAACTAGGGAACTGGGGAAAAGAACTGCCGTCAGGGGACTGAAGAGGCATGGGATGGGCACAGAGCCACGGCAGCAGGGAACAGCTCGAGGGCCAGGCCGAGTTCTCTGCTGAAGGGCCCCAGGCCTGAGTTTTGTTACTCAACTCCGAAATGGTCGGCCCCTTCCAGCATTTTCTGACTGGGGTGGATACTCCTGAAGCCCCGTTTGTACAGGTCTTTGGACCTTTCTAAACAATCTGCAAATCCTTGCTAAAGACAGTAACATGTGTTACTCAAGACTCGATTTCAAAGGACGTAAATCCAACTGGAATGACCAGCTTAAGCAAAAAGTGTGTTAGAATACTGGGGTGTGGTGACGTCCGAGGAAGGGCTTTCCTGACAACAGGAACCCAAGGCTCATGCTGCCAGGAACCTCTCTCATGTCGCCGCTTCTTTCCTGCCACAGGTCGGCTTCCCCCAGGGTGGAAAATGGCTTCTGACAGACCTGGGCCTGGCATCCCACGATTCCCACCACCACAGAGGAACTCCCCAGGAGTGACTTGGACTGGTGTACCTTGGGCCAGGTGTCGGCCCTGGCCAGGAAGCCTGAGTGCATCTGGTACGCAGCCTGTGCCAGGTACCCCTCCCCGGACCTGTGTGCCAAGGATGGCATGTGCTGGAGCCTGGCAGGGGAAGGAGAAGGGAGTGGAGTGACCCCAGCCCCACCCCACTGTCCCACCGCAGGGTGGTGGATTCCCGGCCTCTTACTGGTCCTGCTGCCAGATGCCGCAGTCAAGAAGGCACTGTCCTCCAGTTCAGTTGAGCAGACATTTATTAAGCACCTATCAAGTGCAAGGCACTGTGCTAGGCGCCGTGGGAAATACAGAGAACACAGGCGGTCCCTGCCCGCGAGGAGCTCACAGTCTAGAAAGGGCAGCAACACAGTACACAATCAGTGGCGGCAGCACCAGCCAGAGTGGCAAGTGCCCAAAGCAAGACACAAAGTGCTGTGCGGTCACAGAACATCATGGGGATGCTTCTGGCAGAAGCACTGGAAAGGGGACGAGGAGGACTCAGGCTGGGCCTTCCAGGAGGGAAGCCATTTGGGAGAAGGGCATCTCTAGAGGAGAGAGGTCCATCTGTAAAGCCCACAGGTCATGGGAAACGTGTGGCCGCAGGGAAAGTTTGGGGACAGTCAAGTAAGGCTGGGAGGCGGATAGCCACGGACACTAAGCTCAGGAGGTGTGAACTTCGTGGTCTGGTCAAACAGCCACTGCAGATCACTTCGCAGGAGGGGTGACTAGAAGTGTGTTACTGGAAGGTAAATCTGGCCGCACTGCAGCATCTGGACAGCAGAGGGCAGCGCTGGGAGGGGCTGGCCAGTTAGGGCCCACCACCCCTGGGTGTCTGAGAGTGGGAGTAGCGGGCAGGGGCCAGCAAAGCACGAGGGCAGAGCAGGGGACCATACGGAGGGTGGGTGTGGAAGGAGGGACGGGCCCCGTGCAAGCTGCAGGTCTGGGGAGCCTGAGGATGCCATAGGGCTTCCTGGTAGAGTGGAAAGTGCACTCCTGATGGTCAGGGCCAGTCACTACAGAGAGGGGACAGTGGGGAAAGGGACAATGTGGCCCTAAGGGTGACTGCAGTTTCTCAACACGTGGTCTGTGGATCACCTGCATGGGAACTGCCTGGGGAATGTGCTCATTTGCAGATTCCCGGGCCTTCCTCCAGAACTACTGGGCAAGCATCTGCCGAGTCATGCCCGGTAACCTGCATTCTTAACACCAGCTGCCCTCTCTACCACCACGAGCCCCAAAGGTGGGGCAAAGTCTGCAAACTACCTGCTGAGGAAGAACAGGGTGTTAAGGGCTGGCTTTAGGCAAAAAGAAGAGACAAAAAGAATGAGGGAGGTCTGGGAGTGAGGGAAGTGGTGGGAAGCAGGGAAAGTCCGGTCAAGCCATGTGCACCACCAAGACAGAGCCCCAGCGCGGCCTTGCAGCCAGGCACCGGGCCGTCCCCAAGGGCTGCTCTCAGTCCGCTTTCATTTGGTGGGCGAAAGCCACATTTGCAAACTGGGAAGTGGAGAGTGGGAGGTGAGGGGAAGCACTAGCAATGAATGAAGAGGATTCTTCCAGGAATCAGGCTGTTTCAATCTAAAACATCCAAGATAAGTGGCAACACTGGGGAGGAAGGTGATGAACAGATGGAGGTGAGCCAGAGACACCGCCTGGGCAAGTCAGCCAGGACGCAGGAGGCGTGGGTCAGAGACACTGCAGGAACTGGGTGAGGACAAGGAGGTTCGAGGAGAGGGGTTGGGGGATGGTCCCATAGGCAGCCACACCTGAGGCGTGGGAGGCAGGAAGGAGCTGGGGGAGGGTGGGGAGAAGAGGGGTTTCTGTGTGTAGATCTGAGTCCTCCCTCACATCCCAGCCGTGCCACAAGCCGCACGGGCATGAGGCCAGCTCTCCCTTCTTCACTGGTCTCAAAAGCCACCCAGGCCCAAGTCCCGGCCAGACAGCCGAGCCTGCCTAGCAATGCTGACCGGCCGTCCAGGATGGCCCAGACACCTTCTGTCTCCTGAATGCAGCCTACAGGGGTTCAAACAGACTGCTTGCATCAAGGTCAGACAAGGCTCTTTTACTCCCAGAGATGGCGGCCTGGAGCCTCGGGAAGAATGTAGGCCCAGGAATCACCCAGGCCCTCAGGACAAACCTCTCTGAGCAACAGACATCCTGCCTGTTGAATGAGGGTGACATCTCTGCCCTGCCAGCTACTTTACATGGATGCCACGAAGTGGGAGAGGCTGAGCAGTAGACAGGGAAGCGGCGAGCGGCCCCACTGCAGGAGGTAGACAGGCTACAGATACTTACGCAGCAGCCACACTGAAGCTACTACTGGAGGAGGCTGAGAACCAGTAATGAGTTCTTAATGGTTTGATAATTTGGGTTTTTAAATATCAAATATTAAATATCAGGGGTTTCGGAAGGAATGATGAATTCCATCTCATGCTGTAACTGATGAAGGCAACCAATGAGCAATCCTTCCTTCCCATAGCCGAGAAAGGGAAAGGGGACAGGCCAATCCCTCTGAAGCAATAAGTCAGAACACGAAGACTTACAGAATTCAAACATCAAAGGTCAAGTAGCTTCTAGAGCCGGGAGAAGTGGTGACCCCCTCAGCCTAGCCAGCACCAACCAGCATGGGTGGAGACTCAGCCTGCCAGTAAGGGCATCTCCTGGGTTTCCTCTGAAGCAGAGGAGAAATAGTAGGTCAGCCAGGCTGCTGGACTGAACAGTGAGCCAGAAGGCCAGAGTCACTGCAAGACAGCCCCAGCCCGCACACCTCAGTTGTGCTTTTGAAAACTGGTGCAAAGCTGAGGCATGGGAGCTGTGACTGAAGTCGCCCTCCTGGCTGGCCTTGTCTTCTACCTCTGCTTCCACAGCTGGGTGACTTGGCCATAGGCCCAAACAATGGACAACCAGTTCCACATAAGGAGGCATCACGGATGCATCTGAGAGGAAACATGATTGAAGGACAAGCCTGGCCTCATGGAGGGCTCTGGATTCGTCCCTTGAAGAACTTAGCGATCAAACAAAACCAAGAAGCAGGCCTGGAAGGAGCACTCTGAGATGCCCCCGAGTCCCCTCACCATTTACAAGCCAGCACCGAGTTCTCAACCTCTGCTCCTCAGGGCCAGGAGACAAGATCCGGACAGGCAGCAAGCCGACTGTGAGCAGCCTGGGGGCGCAGGTGTAAAATACAAAGCCCTTTGAAGGTCCAGACAATAAGAGTAAAGATATTAAGATTGCCCAGGAAAAGAACTTTACTGACACTAAATTTGGGTAACACCTAGAACAGATAATATTAAGATACCAATTCTGAGAAAGACTCATAGGAAAGGCTGTTTAGGAGGACACTAGAGAGACAAACACAGGGAAAATAAATACAGGGGCTCTGGGATCCCCCCATAGAAGCTACTAATGCTATTTATTGGCTTGGGTCACTTTTGAGAATAGAAAACCATTTTTTGGCAAAGCTGTACAAACTCCACGTCGGGGCGTCTCCTGCAGTTGTGGACACAAGATGGCCACAGTGACCGGGCTCTTCATTAAACTTCCTCACAACCCGCTACGGTGTTCAGAAGTTAAGACGTGACTTCCAGAGCCAGGCCAGGCATGTGGAGGCCCCTGCCTGTGAGCGTGTCAAGCCCTGGCTGGGGAGCCTGCTGCCTGCCCGGCCACTCCTCAGCTGTGGCTGTGGGCATGGCGGGATGGCGCGCACACTGGGCCGTCCCCTTTTGAGCAGGGTGGAAGGGGGAAGGAGGGTGGGACTCCATGGGCTCCACAATGTCTTCTAGCCCTGGTATTCTGTGAGTCTAACATCGCCCTGGTCATTCACCATGGCTAGGCACCAAGTGCCATCTAGTGGCACCGCGGGTCCACTTTCACAATGCTCCAACCAAAGACTACAGAACAAACCAACTCTTACCCACTTTAACTCCGGGGGTGAGGGCAGAGGAGGCTGGAAGGGTGAGCACACTTCATGGTAGTGACAGGACATATTCATCTCAAGAAAATATACTTTAAGAGGTCTTGCTTTCCTTAAGAAAGCAACTCTTTTTTTTTTATTTATTTATAAAGGCTAACCATATCCATTTGTCAATATTTTCGGCTTTAAGGAAAATAGTTTAAAAAACATAAAAAGGTAAATACACTCAAGAGTAACTGCTATTAAACAGTTCTGAACAGGCAGAAAATGTAGACTTTCCTTTAACAGAAAATGTTAAATCTGTAATAGCAGCATAATTTATATATAGAAAAAAGCTGGTTTTGAAAACCCAGATTTATACACAAAACTTTTTTTTCTACACAACTGCGTTTACACTGGGAAATAAGTTTCTTCACATTATGTTCATTCCCATCAGGTACAGGAGCTTGAGTTTGATCAGCCAGCCCTGAGCGCAAGCTCAGCACTCAGCACAATCTTCAATCCAACACCATGGCAGAGAGCGCGTTTAGATCTTTCATGTATGGGTGGGCCACCAAGATCTGGTCTATTTTCAGTCTTTGCTCTGAGTCAGGGAAGATCTTCAGAAGGGCTTCCCTCAGCTCGTTGGTTTCTGCAGAAGATCTCTGAGCTGGCATGGGCAGGTTCTGCTGGAGATTGGGGAGGGCTGGCAGCAGTGGGAAGTGGGGCTGCTGAGGGAGCCAGTGGCTTGAAGGGGCTCCCTGAATCCGGGTCGGAGGCTGGTGGCTGGTGCTGGCTGCCTGGGTGCCAGGGACTCTGAAGCTGGGGTCAAACATGCCCACATTTGGCAGGGCACTGAGTAGGGGCTGCATATCTCTGTGAATGGAAGCGAGTCCTGGTGAGTTGGGTTATAAGTAAACAAAAAATCATGGAGCTATTTTAGAAGGTACCTGCGGCAGGCCTTGAGGCTCAGGATGCCGCTCCCTGGCTTCCAAAGGCAGGATGCAAGACTGAGGTGGAGACGGTGACATCAGACACCCACAGAGGAGCCTGCGCAGATTCCACTGACACCATCTCAAGGCGTGCCAGGGAATGAATGTGCTCTATGAGGGAACACCACCCTCCCAGGTCTTCTGCTGTGAGGACTGACCCCATCCAGCTGTTTGGCTCTAACCAGGGTGCCCTTGGGAGCTTTCAAAAGGTTTAACAGGGTCTTACTCTTCTGAAGATTTTGATTTTGTGCAGGACCCTGGTTAATAGAAATTAGAAGAGACTCCTTTTGGGGAGAGTGGCAGTCCCCACCGACTCAGTCTAGATGAGGTGTGGGTGGGTGCCCACACTTGTACGCACATGGGTGTGTGCGAGTATGTGTGTACAGGGAGGGCATCTGTATCGCTCAAAAGCCTCCCACTGGACTCGGCCTGCAGGCGAGAAATGAGGCTAGCTGAAGTTTCCCCAACTTCAAAAGCTCAGCTAACTTCAACAGCCCCTCTGTGGTGGAGGTGACTCCCAACTTCTTAACCGACTGACGAGCCGCTCTACAAAGAGCCGCCAGGTGAGGGTGAAAAGGCAGGCAGGGCAGACCCCGTGCCAGGTTGCTCAAGCAGCGGGAGGAAGCAGAGGACTCTCCTTCTGCTAACTCTGACCCGCGGACCTGATTGATGCTCTGACACAGGCCTTGGGCCTGAAGCCCAGCAGGGGATTTCCAAGTTCAGATGTGGGGAAGGAAAATGAGATGGACTGATGAGCGTAGCAGGTGTGGAAAATGGCTGCCATTCTCTTCATGTGGGTAGAAAAGCATGGCGTTTGGGAATTCAGTCCTCGTCTGTGTCATAAAACCCAAAGGCTCAAAAGAGAAATGATTCACAAGACCAGGGAGTTGAAATTGTAGTGGTCTCCTAGGTAGAAGAGACCCATATAAAAAAAGAAACCCATCACCACCTACCACTGAATCCAAACCTACAACTCCCAATGGTTCCTGTTGCAAATGGAAAAGATCAGCTGGAAAGTGTGACTGCCTAAAAATGCTGAGAGCTGTGTGTCTTCCTCTCAGCTTAGACCCGCCCATCACACCCCCATGCAAATACCAGCTGGGATTGCAGAGAAGTGCAGCCTGGTTTAGTTTTTAAGAACAGTAAACATCAGTCATGGGGTCATATGATCTCTCTATTAGGTTCACAGGAATCTTTAGTTAATGTCTGTTACCTAAGAATTCTGAAAACAGAAACAACCACTAACAAGGTGTCCTAAAAACAAAACAAACCCAAACTACAACAAAGCAAACCTAAACTACCAAATCATTTTCAGATAAATATGGAATACTGGCTTTTCCATTCAGTGAAGGTAGAAAGTAATGGTCAGTTCCCCCAGGCAGTGATTCCTGAGCAGTAAGTAAATTAATATAAGCATAACATGTTCAAAGCAAATGACTTTAGAAAGCGAATGTAAAAAGACTCACACATATGAAATGAGCCCATCAGGCACTCGTGATTCAGAGGGAGAGCTCTCACACATACATGATGAACCTAATTAGTATTCGCTAGTAAGTGACCACCAGCTTGGAAAACTAGCTTTGTTTTTTTGTTTGTTTTTGAGACAGAGTCTTGCTCTGTAACCCAGGCTGGAGTGTAGTGGTGCAATCTCAGCTCACTACAACCTCCGCCTCCCGGGTTCAAGTGATTCTCCTGCCTCAGCCTCCCAAGCAGCTGGGATTACAGGCACGCACCACCACACCCAGCTAATTTTTGCATTTTTAGTAGAGCCAGGGTTTCACCATGTTGGCCAGGATGGTCTCGAACTCCTGACCTCAAGTTATCTACCTGCCTCGGCCTCACAAAGTGCTGGGATTACAGGCATGAGCCACCACACCCGGCTTTGTCTTTTTAAACCTACAAAAAGGCTGGGCACGGTGGCTCACGCCTGTAATCCCAGCACTTTAGGAGGCCGAGGTGGGTGGATCACCTGAGGTCAGGAGTTCGAGACCAGCCTGGCTAACATGGCAAAACCCCGTTTCTGCTAAAAAAAATACAAAAAATTAGCCAGGCGTGGTGGCGTGCACCTGTAATTCCAGCTACTTGGGAGGGTGAGACAGGAGAATTACTTGAACCCGGGAGGCGGAGGTTGCAGTGAGCCAAGATCGCACCATTGCACTCCAACCTGGGCAACAAGAGCGAAATTCCATCTCAAAAAAAATAAATCAATAAAAAATAAACCCACAAAAAAAGTTTGGCTCCTGTCTTTTCCTAGGATGAAAACTGAAAGGACTATAGTTGAAAATCCGGGATGCTTGCTACATTAGCTTCCAAATATATGAAACCAGCACTAAATTTAAGGCTTAAAAAAAAGTTTTGGCCAGGCATGGTGGCTCATGCCTATAATCCCAACACTTTGGGAGGCTGAGGAAGGCGGATTCCTTGAGCTCAGGAGTTTCAGACCAGCCTGGGCAACATGGTAAGAGCCTGTCTCTACTAAAAATACAAAAAAAGAGCTGGGCATGGTGGTATGCACCTGTGGTCCCAGCTACTCGGGAGGCTAAGGTGGGAGGATCGCTGAAGCCCGGTGGGGCAAAGGTTGCAGTGAGTCGAAATCACGCCACTGCATTCCAGCCTGGGTGACAGAGCAAGACCTTGTCTCAAAAAAAAAAAAATAATAATTTTTTCAATGTCATTTTTAGTCTATAAAGACAGCACTTGCACTAAAGCACAAAGAATTGAAATAGACGTTTTAATACAAGACAATCTGAAAAAGGAAATACCTAAGACAGACTTCCTTCTGAAGAAACTCCTCTAATCGAGGTCCACTTCTTCCCAGAGGATCATCAGGAACCATAAATATGTCCCCCACGAACGTGTACTGCAGCAGCCTACAACACAGAACACCATGAGGCTGAGAAACAGGGTCCTCACTTCCCAGGGCCTGCGTAAGGATCCCAAAGCAGCCACCTGATGCCAAAACAACAGTCAGGTCAGCCTACAAATCCTAAGACTGCTCAACTGCCTAAAAGCGGGGAAAACACCCAAGTCAAACCCTTTTAATTTCTGTTTTGGACACAAAAACAATATAGTCAGAACGTTTTATCAGCTGGCCCTCAAATTTCTCATCCAGACTTGCAGATTTGTACTGGGCTTAGGAAGCCGCTTCTTCTTCTAATATAACTTTGAAAAATAAGATTTAAAGACTGTCAGCTTAGGACACAAATGCTGAACAAATGTTTAATTTTTGAATAAAACTGGTAATGTGTCCATAAGCAAATCCACTGAAAATAATATTTTTAAAATGGAAAACAACATATGAATAAAGGAAATCTGAGGTCTTTAGACCACTATTTATCATATCAGGGGAAAACAGAAAATAAAATAATTTTTAAAAGTCCAAATGCCTGTGCAACTTGTTGTCCAGGTCTCCTTTCTGCCTTGTTTTTGTGAATGCTGAAAGCAACAGCTTGGCTGGAGAACACCAGTCTTGACTGCATTTAAACCCTCCATGCATACATGGATGAGTGTCAATAAATACTGACAATGAGCCCAGGCAGAGGTCCAACAGAAACATGCCCTACAAGATTAGCAGCTCATTAACTGTGCCCAGAAGGTCAAAGACCAATTCTTGGTTCAGCTATCAACAACAGCTTTTTAACAGCATAGGTGTCAAAATGCATACAGTAATTAACTCTCACCTGGGCATTTATAACACACAATCTTTTTCTAAAATCTTCTAATAATTTAGGAAAATATAAATACCAGGCAAGGTGCAACTGTGAAATCCCAACAGGGATAAATATCTAGTTATGCTAGCTATATTGAGAGTTTTACTATGTATTAGTTATACTTAGTGCGAGGCATGTTCACTTTATGTTTTAAGATTTCTAGCCTATATCACTTGTCCCTGGCACTATCATAGACTCTTGCTTTCTATTTTAAATAACGGGTCAGGTGATACTTGTTAACCAAAAGTCCTAGAAGCCAGTGCCCACTGATCTTAGGGCATTTTTCAGTAGCGGACACATTCATAGTATTATTACAAATGAAAAACAGCCGTGAATGCTAAACTTTTGACATAACTTTGTTTTATTTTGGATATCTAAAGATGTTTTCAATACAGATTATTAAACTATGACTGTAAAAACCTCCAGAAAAGCATCAGATATTAAAAAGTGGAAATATTCTCTCCAGACCATGAAGAAGTGAAAGCCCAGTCAGCACACATTGCTTTCGGTCCTTTCCTCTTGCTGGAATCCCAGCTGTCATCAAGTTTACCCTTTCACTTCACAGCTGAGTAAAATAGAAGGCCGTCTGTGCTCCATCACACTTAACTGTGCCTCCTGCTTCATGCAAGAAAACTCTTGATGCCCTAGAAGGCTGCAGTGACAGCAGAGCATGCCCACACTCATCACTGCCAGCTCTGCTGCTCTGTGCTGGGCCCCCTCTTACCTGGAGGGGCCAGCCACCTATGAAGAGGGAGTGCAGCACAGTCTTATGATGCTTTGGTCCCCTATATTGCTTTCTGTGGGGCCAAGGAATATAGAAAACAAAACAAACAAAATGCACACAGAAACAAACAATTAAAAACAAAACAAAACTTTTCTGACCAAAGACAAAGAAGAAAATATTACCTTTTTGTAATAATTTCTCTCCAAGAGACTGACTCATTCACAAATTCTCTGAAATTATCATTTGTCACAATTATGCCACCAGTTTTGTCCGCTAAGTGTAGTAGAAACCTATGGTAATATAAGAGAGTTTAAAATGAGCAACAGGCATCCTTGGCTCAGAGAAGCCATGTTATAAGAAGAGAAGATTTCCTCTTCATAGGAAAACCATCAAAGAATTTAACCAAGGCTAGGCCACAGAAAAGTTTAGCCCCTATCAACTGAAGATCAATCAGAATGGTGAATATCTCTAAAATTATTAGCGTGATTATAAAACAGATTGTCTTTCATACAATTTCTTTTGTTAAATGATCTCAACTATAATTTATTCAAAAGTTGTATTGTCAATAAACAGTGTTAATAAGAATGCATGAGGACCAGAGCAGAGAATGAGAGCTGACAAGCCTGTGAAATCATTATTCAGATTTAAGTTACTGAGCAACAGTATTTTGGTTCTAAGGTTAGCTGCTTAGTACAATCAGCCTTACAATTCTTTTTCCTTTTTAAAAATTCATAGGTTCAAGCCGAGTGTGGTGGCTCACGCCTGTAATCTCAACACTTTGGGAGGCTGAGGTGGGCAGATCATTCAAGCCCAGGAGTTTGAGACCAGTCTGGACAACATGGTAAAACCCCGTCTCTACAAAAAAATATAAAAAATTAGCCGGGTGTTCCCTGTAGTCCCAGCTACTCAGGAGGCTGAGGTGGAGGATCAGCTGAGCCCAGGCAGGTGGAGGGTGCAGTGAGCCAAGATTGTGCCACTACATTCCAGCCTGGGCAACAGAACGAGACTGCTTCAAAAAAAAAAAAAATTCATAGGTTCACACTGCTCTGATTTAAAAAGAGGTACCTAGAATTGCCATTTTGTTTAGACTAAGTTATAGATTCACTCAAATGGAAGATATGACAGGATACATGGTGATAAAAAAGGGAAAGGATGAAGCAGTAAAAAAGACTTCCATTTCACTGCTGATTATTCATGCTTAGACCCTCTTAATAAGAAATCTGTGAGGATGTGAATTTTATCCCTTAAGTTAGGGTGACCACATTTGTCTAAGGCAATGTAGACAAAGATAATAAAAAATAAATTAAAGGACTCACTGGAATTAAAGGTAAAGACAACTGCTTTTACTAGCAGTGATGAGTACTTAACGGGGATTTAAAAAACCTCATTAGTTTCAGAGATCTTAGAAAACCTTGGAAAGTAAATATGACTTAATTCTTTGGCTTTATTAAATAACATTTTACAAATGATTTCTAACTGGCGTGAGTTGTAAGTGGTAATGTTTGCCCAGAAGTACTAACAAAAATAGGCAGTAAGGCTTCTGAGTTCATATACTATGAATGAGAATATACATGCATGTCCTCTAAAAACCCAAAGAGCCGTATCAGCCAAGCAAGAGCTTAGTCTGCATACTTGTACATGTGTTCCAACCCTGCTGGTGTGAGAATGAAGCTGCTGTGTTAAAGGACCTGAGCCCTGCAGGGTCCCTGCCCGTGTCACAGAGCTGAGAAGGAAGTGTCCTTCCATTCTGCCTTCTAGTACTTCTCACCTATCCCCCAGGCACCCACATATGGTATCCTCTTTCGTTTCTTCCATGCCACCTGATTCTCACCCATCAGATCTGGTCTTGCATACCAGCCTGGTGCAGGGCAAGGGACTGCCAATGAGAAGGCCCTTTTGGTGAATGAATATATGTCTGCTGTGGTCCCAAGCCCCACATCCCTCTGCCCAGGCCCTCTTTTCATCTCTGACCCATTTGACTATCATTCACTAGCTTGGGTCACAAGCTAAACACTATCTTCAACGGAGTGGTGTTTTGGTGGAACACAGGCAAAAACACCAGGGTTGTTGTTAGTGCTATAAGCCAGATGAAAATAAACAGGGCAAATGCAGGGGAGAAAAGAATAAACAGCTACCACTAGGCTCCCAAATACTAGTAGACTTGCTACTAATTTCATACCATGAGGAGGATTTTAAAAACTGGTCCTATTTCCATTGGTTAAGTTTGGAACCTTCTCTTATTCAACCACAGCAAAACTCCCTTCTGTTACTTATGCACATGTCTTCTCAAAATTCTTTAGGGCAGAAGGTGCATCTGAATCATGCATGTCCCCAGAACCTACCTCGGTGTATCAGATTTGGTTAGTGCTCAATAAAGTTTTTAGAAAAAATTTAAAAAGGGCCAGGTGCAGTGACTCATGCCTGTAATCCCAGCACTTTGGGAGGCCGAGATGAGTGGATCATCTGAGATCAGGAGTTTGAGACCAGCCTTACCAACATAGTGAAACCCTATCTCTACTAAAAATACAAAAATTAGCCAGGCGTGGTGGTACATGCCTGTAATCCCAGCTACTTGGGAAGCTGAGGCAGGAGAATGGCTTGAACCTGAGAGGCGGAGGTTGCAATGAGCTGAGATTGTGCCATTGCACTCCAGCCTGGGTGACACAGCCTGGGTGACACAGAGAAACTCTATCTCAAAAACAAAACAAAATATTTAAAAGGTACAGACTAAATCTTGGTGACTCAGATGCACTAGTACCTGCTTCCTGAGTTATATGCCAAGCTAAGAAATGCAGGCTTATAGGCCGGGTGTGGTGGCTCACACCTGTAATCCCAGCACTTTGGGAGGCCAAGGTGGGCAGATCACCTGAGGTCAGGAGTTCAAGACCACCCTGGCCAACATGGAAAAACCCTGTCTCACTGCAACCTGCTAAACTAAAAATACAAAAATTAGCTGGGCATGGTGGTGCGTGCCTGTAATCCCAGCTACTTGGGAGGCTGAGGCAGGAGAATCGCTTGAACCCAGGAGGCAGAGGTTGCAGTGAGCTGAGATCGTGCCACTGCACTCCGGTCTGCGTGACACAGTGAGACTCCATCTCAAGAAAAAAAAAAAAAAGAAAGAAAAGAAATGCAGCTTACTCCTATCACAGTAGGGTCAGTTGAGACACTTCTATTATTCAGAAGAAACCCTGAGGACCCAGGCATTACAATAATAGGCTAAGTCACTGACCAAAAGTAGACTGAGAGGAGATAATATTTGAAACCATTTTCAAGTCTGCCACACTAAGACAAGACAAACATTACTTTTAGCACTTACCAACCAGAGACTACAATATCTGCTTTTACTTATAGATTTTCAGCCATGTTTACTAAAACACAAAAAGAGTTTCTTTTGTGGTGTTTCTAAAAACTATGTAGCAAATATCACTGAGCATATCACCTTAATGACCATAAATATTAAACCCACTGCATCAAGCAGGTCCTCTAAAAGTGTGGACCTGTCCAGCAGAGCAGGTGGCTGGCTCCTCACCACCCCACTCCAACCTTAGGAAGGAGAATGGCCTTTCATACCTGTCATCATGAGAAGCAATTCTTTCTCCAAAGACCATCCGGGCAGGAGTTAAAGATAATATTCCGAGCTCCTGGAGCTGGGTTAAGAAGTGCTGTTCTGTTCATGGAATAAGTTGAATATACATTCAGAAAAGGGCTATCTTCCCAAATGTATCAAGAAATGAAAGTACACTCAAATGTTTCACTTGGAGAGCTGTAGAAAACCTTTTTTCTATTGACTCAATTTTAATAACTCACTAGGAAGAAAAAAAATACAAGCAAGACCCATACTAAGGCAAAAACAACATATGAACTAACTTCAGTTATTTTTTAAACATAAGAAGATTAAACTCATTTGCTTCTCAAGAATAGTAGGCCAGGCACGGTGGCTCACACCTGTAATCCCAGCACTTTGGGAGGCTGAGGCAGGTGGATTACTTGAGGTCAGGAGTTCAAGACCAGACTGGCCAACATGATGAAACCCTGTCTCTACTAAAAATACAAAATTAGCCAGGTGTGGTAGCGTGTGCCTGTAATCCCAGTTACTCAGGAGGCTGAGGCAGGAGAATCGCTTGAACCCGGGAGGCAGAGGTTGCAGTGAGCTGAGACAGCACTGCTGCACTCCAGCCTGGGTATTTAATGAAGCCTACCTCAAAAACTCTTTCAGAGCTATACTACAAGAAGTAGAGGACAAAGACAGGGACGATAAGAGACCCTGAGAGAGGGCAGGGGTGGGGCTAGGGCAGATCTAGGGATAGGAGGGACAAATGGTTCTACCACAAGAAAGATCCCTATGCCAAGAGTCTGTTGAAGCCTCCTCCTACTGGCCTATCCAACTTCTCAACGGTGTCCATACAAATATTTGCCAGTTTTCATGGGGGTGGCTGGTGACAGTGGAGAATGGAGGGTCAAAGCTACATTTTAGAAAACCAGTAATAGGAAAAAGCAGCTAAAAGCTCATGGCCTGAGATTCCCACACCTGCATTCCCTACAATGGTACTCACCACTGACTTAAGCAATGCAGAGCACGTAAGCACTAAGAGACTCCTTCGGCAGGGCGTGGTGGCTCCTGCCTGTAATCCCAGCACTTTGGGAGGCTGAGGTGGGTGGATCACAAGGTCAGGAGTTCGAGACCAGCCTGGCCAATAAGATGAAACCCCGTCTCTACTAAAAATACAAAAATTAGCCGGGCGTGGTGGTGTGTGCCTGCAGTCCCAGCTACTCGGGAGGCTGAAGCAGAAGAATCGCTTGAACCCAGGAGGCGGAGGTTGCAGTGAGCCGAGATCATGCCACTGCACTCCAGCCTGAGCGACAGAGTGAGACTCCGTCTCAGAAAAGAAAAAAAAAAAAAAAAAAGAAGAGAGAGACTCCTTCAGGGATCCAATCACAAAAATAACAAAATGAGTCGATCTGCTTCATTCCTTATGTACCCTCTGTTAAGATGAATATGCTCCTCAAAATGGGGGAAGTTGGGAATACTTGGGAACTGTGTGGTTTGACCATTTCTGCCCCACTAGTGACTAAATTTCACTTCCTGTTTAATGTGCTGGGCAAGTCCTGTACTGACCCTCCTTCCCCACAATCTACTTTATTTTTCCAGGCCCTCTGATGTGTTAAGTTGCCTGGCACAGCCCTTTCACCTATCTTCCTATCATGACCTATGACACAAACAACCTGAAGTTGGAACATTTCATGATTCATAATAAGTTCAAATCTTTCGTATGTGGCCTGCAAGTCAGCCAGAGTACTTTATGGTTAACAGAAATGATTTATGTTAAGCCTTAAATAGACTGTTAAAAAGACATAACAAAGGGGCCAAATTTATGAAGTGACTTCAAAAATACTATCTAAACAGTCAGAAATCCAGCCTAATAAAAAGACATTTTTTAGAAAGTAAAAAGAAAACGTGATATATAATGAACTCTTAACATAACTTCCTGTATAAATAACTATATTAACTTTCCATCCTACCTCCTAGTATTTGTGATGCTGTGGCACTCTCTTCAATTGATGTTTTGCTAGGTGCAGTAGATTTACAATTTTATTTTTAAAGCCGCTGCCTATGGCACACAGCTCTATTCTAAATAGCATGTGTTGCAATTATAAGCCGACTCATTAAACATTTCACTAGAAATCTGAAAAAATCAGCTTGCCTCACCTGTGACATTAGGATCACGCCTTGTTCTCCACTGAGGGACAAATACAGTGATGTTTCTGTTGCCAAGCTTCCAAAAATATTCAACTGCAATTGCAATTCCACGACAAGAAAAGAACTTTTTCAGACCATGGCTAGAAATAACAAAGTAAAGAAAATAAGTAAAGTTTATTTCTGTTTAAAGCACAGTAAGTTTCATCATGAAAAGTTAACATACACATACAACAAACAGTAAGAACAAAGTTTCCTTTAATATTCTTACATTTTTGGCATTTAGTTGCATAAAGTTAGGATGGAACCCACTGCAGGGGACAGAACTCTTAATAGTGTCTTAGGATTTTTCTCACATTTTGTTAATCTAACTGGGTGTGGTGGTGTGATAGAAAGCAGTGAGCTCCATGGTAATACTTGTTCCCTGTGACAGAAGAAAGGGACAACGATGTGACATGGTCATAACCCCTGCAACCTCCAAAGATGCTGCTGTGTCCTGTCCCAGGAGGGCTCCACTCTTTTTAGGGAATATTTACCCAGTTTACAGCTTACGAGAAACATGTTGAGGGCAAGACTCAAATGAAACTAATGGGGGGCCGTGAAAGGCTATTTTAAGAATGCAGAAAGCAGGGAAAAAAGGTAAAAAAAAAAAAAAAAAAAAAAAAAATTAAAACAACAACAACAATGAACAGTAAAGAACACAGGTCAGCACACTTTTTCTGTTAAGAGCCACAGTCTCTGTCATACCACCCAACTCTGAATGTGAAAACAGCCACAGACAACTGTAAGTGAATGTGTGCGGCTGTTCCACATTTACAAAAACAGGTTGCGGGCCTGATTTGGCCCATAGTTTACAATCCTTGGTATAGAGGATTAAAAAATGCCCACCCCTCCATCCATAACACATTTCAACGGAAAGGAAGAAAGTACTTAAATTTTACTCTCCAGCAGTTAATTAAATGTGGAGATAAAAAAGTGTTAAAAGTTTAAAATTCTGCAGGTGGTAATTTGTCTACTCATGGGTATTAGAAAGAAAAAAAGACTAAAATCTCAAACAGTGATGCTCTAATTTATGAAATTAGCATAATCTATGTTCACTGCTTCAGTGGTCACTTAGATTCCAGCGACAATACTCCCTGCATCTTCAGTCCTATCTTCTCTCCACGTCTAATGCTGCATGCCAAAACTGCTTTGTAGAAATACTTCACTTGAAAGTTCTGCCATGATGGGCATATGTGTCCCGAGTTAAACCCAGGCTCTCCTAATTCCAACCTACCCTGCAAATTCCAGTGAAACTAACTTTTAAATGCGGCCCAAGGCCTTTGATTCTGCTCAGGGCCTTCAAAGACACTGTCCTACACTAATCCTGCCTGGCTTCCAGGACCCCTCCTCATCTGACTCGTCAGAAACGATCTGGCCAAGTGACCCTCCCACTACCATAAGACAACCCTCTTGGTTTTGGCCAGGTCTTGCTATCTCACCCCTCCCGGTCTCTGAGCCTTTCCTTATGTTGCTTTCTATATGTGCGATGCTTTTGCACCTTTCCTTGCTCCTTCTTCAAATGCCCTCAGGACTGAATGGGCTGAATTCTGGCCCCTCTTCTTCCATGAAGCTATTTCTAGACACAGGGCCTCTCTCAACCTCCTTCCTCTTCTGAGTTCCAATCGTGTATGGTGCACCAGAATCACAGAGATAGAATAGCATTTAGATGCCTGTTAGAAAAAGGAGTCACTAGGGAAAGAGGAGCCTGCCTGGGTTGCACAGCCAGGGGGATGAGATGGATCATACTCCGGCTTCCTCACGCCTGCCCTTTCCATGACCCCACAGTGGGATTGTCACCCCAACTGCATGTGCGTTCCTTGAGAGCAGGAACAGGGTAGAGTCACAAGAGCTACGCACAGACTCCTCTTTTTAAAGGCTATTTCTTTTTCAGTGAACCATAAATAAGATATTTCAGAGGCTCTTACTCCAGAAAATATATGTAAATACACACACCCAATCTTGATAATTCAGGAGTGCTTTGTTTATATAAAGGCATTCAAATATGGCAAGAAGGTAACCAAGTGACATTTTTAACTAGAAAAAAGACTGGGGGTGGTTCTTTAAAGGGGGCCTTTTTTAATCTTCCAAAAACAATAAATCATCCATCACTCTAATTGCTTAACAGCAGGGACACGCCTACAGTTAACATCAACCACAGCCCTAATATGAAAATCCACAACAGAACAACCTGCTGGTTCTTAGAAAAACCAAGAAATATGTATATTTAGTCCTCAAAAGGATAACCTTTGAGATAACTGCACTGAAAAGGTTTTTAAGGTGGCTCCCTGATTATTTGACAGATACAAATGTGTGCTACCTACTCTCCCTCTTTTCCTTAACAGCTTCTGGTGATGGCAAGAGGAGGAACTGGATAGAGGAGGAGTACCCAGTTCCATTCCACCGGCTCACTACGTAACAAGGAAGGAAATGCAGACCGATGAATTCTGCTGCCCTGGACTCTTACAAGTCTAGAGGGGGAACAGATGGAGTTTCTAGAAACATCAGCTCTCAACTAAATTCCAAAGTGTTATTCTCAGTAATAAGATCATATCACTTTTGATACTCTAAAAAAATCTCAGGAATGGAATTAAAATAGAGGTTCAAAATTCTGGTGGAGAACATACAGATTTACCCAAAAAATAAAACTACAACAACAAAAAATTAAGTGAAGCCAAATTATTGTCCTCAAAATAATACAGAGGGTCGATTAAGGACCCTTCAAGTCCTATACCCTGAGCAGGCAGACATGTGCTTACTCATCACTGTCTCCTAGCCTCTCTGCAATCAAACCAGAGTAGCATGTTGACGGGTAAACCCAGACCAAAGGTCTATTTTGACCCAGAGACAAAGTATATATATAATAACACCTTGCTACTTATGGGAAGGCCAAAGCTCTGGGGCTCCCAGTTCCAAATGCAGAATGAACAGTTATCAAGTCTGGGAGGCCAGGTGTGCAGGCCCTCAAGAGATTTAAATGCCTGCTTCCATATAATTGGTTAAAGGTTATATCATCTAGTTGTTTGCCATATTATAGAATGCTGGCAACTAAAGGAAAGTGTCCAAAGTGGAGGAGAGATGGGTGACACACAGCTGATAAAAACTCATGGCAGCCATAGCACCAGACAGGGCAGTGTGGGGACAGTGGAAAGTTCTTTCTGAGTTACCCAGGAAAAAGCGATTTCTTTTTATGGAACCCTAATATGGAAAAGACTAGTATGAAAAAAAAATGGTTAAAATACTTAATTTTGGCAAGGGAAGGGGCAAACCCCATCTATGTGGAAAACTATCAACCCATATGTCAGGGGCTCTCATGCTGAAGTTTCAGGCTAACAGAGCCCAAATGTTTCTCGGCCACTACTGTGCTGTCTAGCCATACACCACAAACAATTTCCACTTACTCATCATTTGACTCATTCATGGTGACAAGGGGGCAAGAACAAGATATACAAAATTGGCAGCATTAAACAGGGTACTGTGGAGGTTTTCACGGTGGTATGGGCTGCAGACCTCATTCTGGATAGGCAAATGAACAAAGGCTTTACAAAAATACATCGAAGGGTGAGCCTAGGCTGCTTTAGGGTGGGGCTCACACCAACAGATCCTATTGCTTAAGGACTCAAATAAGTACTTCCCCAACTACTTGGGTCAAATCAGTGAGCTTTAGTCAGCAGTGCTATGCAACTCAAGACTTAAGTATCCAATGATGCGTTGGCCTGAAAATTCCAACCTTAACTTCTGCTGGAGGAGAAAGGGTATACAGCAGCTCTGGGGAAAGACATTATGGGCCCAAATCTCTATCTATGTAACCTTGGAAAACATTTTTAAGCCACTTCATGTTGTATAAATTGTAACTTTTGCCTCACAATTGGTGTGAAGGTTGCATTTTTAAAAATACAGTGCCTGACACATAATAATAGGTGATTCGGCTTTAAAATCTCAAATATTTGTTGCGTTAAATATATGGCCTCAGTTAAAAATCTAAACTGGCCACTGGAATAGTAACCATGAAGTTACAAATGGGTAGTAAAAAGCCACTAAAAAAATCCTAAACTGGGCATGGTAAGGCGTGCCTATAGCCTCAGCTACTAGGAAAGATTGCCTGAGCCCAAGAGTTCGAGTCCAGCCTGGGCAAAATAGTGAGACTTTACCTCTTAAAAAAAGAAAAATTCTAATTTGCCTTTAATTTATCAATAAGTTTTTACTGAGCTCCTACTATGTGTCAGGGACTATGGGTATTAGAGGTAGTTCATTGAACAGAAGAAAACACAAATCAGTTTCTTCATGGAATCTAGTCAAAGTTAATTCACACTTAACACTGAACCGACTGATTTAAAATAAGGGCTGATTTTTTTTTCAACTTCCAAAAAAAATTGACGTAAAATTCACACGACTAAAATAATCAATTAAATGGCATTTACTATGTTCGCAATGCTGTGCAACCACCACTTACATCTAGTTCCAAAATGTTTGTCACTCCAAAATAAAACTCTATACCCATTACGCAGTTTCTTCCTAGAATATGGGTAAATCTTAATTACTGATATTTTCAGATCAATTTACATCAAATTAAGTACAAGTCTGTCTTCTTAAAGTAACACATTCTCTTGTAAAAGTATTGCCGTTAAACAGAGACATCTGTGTATCCAAAGAAAATGTAAATCCTCCCAAAACAATCAGTTTTCCAAAAAAGAAATAAAAAAGAAAGCTTGCAGCTTTCCCTTAGTGTAATAATTGGTGGTTTTCAAAAGAGATGATACTGTACTCAGGGCATTAGGAAATACGTGGGAGTGTGTTTGAGGTGTCACAACGACTGGGGAAGGATATTATAAGCAAAGTGGGAGGGACTAGATTTGCAAAACATCCTGTCATGGATAGGCAGCACCACTCTAAATTCCAACAGTGACCCTGCTGAGAAATATGCCTGTTAACTACCCCAAAAGGTTTATAAAAAGCATCAGGATCGCTGCTCATTCTATGTTAACTTGCATTTCCTATTTGGAAAATCCTTCCACATATAGAAAAGTGAGAGGATGAGAATTGCTCACAATTGTGACCTAAATTTTGTGTCACCAGTTGGCTCAAGAAATCGTAACAATGAAGAACTTGTTCCGGGCTTGGGGTGTGGGTGACTGAAGTGACATTTTTGCTTAGATATCGCTATGCAGCTGCGGGTCATTTGCTGGGTTTCCCCTAACAGGGCTGCCAAAAAAAAAACAAAGTGAAATGACAATAAACAGTATTATCTGGAAATGAAGATAAGCACATTGCATATTTTTGCTGTCTGTCTTCAAACTAACATCTGAAATGATGACATTTTCTTTCTGACAGCAAAATACAGCATTGATAATTCATTCAAATAATAAAAAGCAGAAAAATCCTTATATTTTAAAAAATACATATTAAAATATTTATGACCATATATCTGAGATTTCCTTCAAAATAATAGGGGTGGAAGGAAGAAGTAAGGGCTAGGATGAAACAAGACTGATCATGAGCTGGTAATTGTTGAAGGTGGGTGATGAACCCATGGGAATTCATTATCTTATCTTGTGTATTTGAAAATCCTAATTAAAAAATTTACAAAACAAAAAATTATAAATATACTATAAACATATATTTCAAAAATAACATTTATTTTTCAATCCTAATAGGTATTCTTAACAACTCAGGGCATTTACTGATCTCTCAGAACTCCTAAAAAAGAAGTTCCACAAACATTCAGCAATTCAGAAAAGTATTTTTAAGATTTGGCAACTTCTCCTTCATTCCATGTCCAGGTGCCCTGTTTCTTGAATTGTGGCTACTTAAAATGCCAGACCTTGAATATTTCTTCAAAAATCAATGGTGTTAAATTAAATTAAATTTGGCCTAAAGATGCCTCCATACATAGTGACCTGCAACCTTAGTATGTGAACAAATGGCAACCTAAGAGTATTCTTGTAAAAAAAATGGCTGAGTCTCAGCCAATCACAGCAGCCAAGCTTCAGCCAATCACAGGCTGCCAATTGTTCAGCCCACTTCTACATAAGGCAAATGCCTCATCACAGGATGCCTGGATAAGGCAAATGCCAACCCGTAGGCAATCAAGCTGTTTCTGCAGGGCACTTCCCTTTTCTGCCTATAAATACTGCCAGCCCTCATTGCTGGGTGAAGCTCTCTGAATCTCTCCTGGTTTAGGGTGCTGCCAGATTCGTAAATCATTGTTCATGCAGATCAACTCTGATAAATGTAATTTGCCCTAAGTTTTTCTTTTAACAATGGGGTGACTGGTTTTGAAAACTGAAGGCAGACTTTACATAGTTGTTGAAACGATATGGTAAAGATGTCCTTAAGGACAGGTCAGAAGCAACAGATTGCAGCAACTGAAACTCCGAACAGTTAAGTGACCTGCCCCAAATCAAACAGCTGGTCCACAGTGTGGGGAGGCTCTTGACCCTCACACTCTCCTTAGCCACGATCTTAAACTGCCCCTTAGAAAAGAAACCCAAGTGTACAGGTTTCAAATCAGAGGATTTTCAACTAAGAGGAGTTCCAAGACAGGCTAACTAGAAACAACAGGTTCATTAAATGATGTCTTTTACTAAAAACAAATATTATAAACTTTTAGTAAGAGCAGAGGCCCACAATGAAGCGCAAACTGACTACTTTTGAAAGGAAATTGCCATTGCTCTATCCACAGAATTATATCACACCTATTACCACCGCACACTCTTGGGTAGAGATCAGGCATACTCCAGCATAATAAGATAAAAAAATCCTTTTGCTTTAAGCTTATTTAGATTAGAACATAATGGTACTCACAGTATTAAGAATTTAATGACTTAAAAGTCACTATACTACATATCACTGAGCAATGCAACGTGAAAAGATAATTTTCTATCCTCTCTTGCCCTTAGCAATTAAGTTCAGCAGGGTGAAGTAAAGTTCATGAATCCAGAAGATGGACTGACAAAACCTTTCCAACCAGTTGGTTCCCATTCCCCTCCACCATCCGACCCTAAGGCTACAGATCAACTATATACAACATGTATGTATAGTTCCCATATACATGTGATTCTGAGACACCATTTAGAGCCCTATTTAAAATAAAATAATCTGCAGAGAATGGACTTACGTAATTGCAACATTGCTCCCATCTATAACAATGTGTTTCAAATCTGTTCTCCCTGGTTCATTTTTTAATTCCAGCTTGTAGGGTACTTTTAGAGTATCTCGAAACCTTTGAACCCCAGTAACTGACGAATCAATATGATCAGAAGGTCCTGCCGACCTTGCATCAGTAACCGAAGGTAACAACTGGGGCAGTGGCATTGGTGGAGAAAGGGTTGAGCAATTTGGCTTAGAATGAGGAGAACTACAACATCCTAAACGTTTTTCACAGGCAGATTTCATATTATTTGGAAGCAAGGGTTCTGGCTGCTGGTGTAAACCATTTTCAGGAAAAAGTGCAACTCTGGGCTGGTGACTTGAAGCTCCCCTTGAAACAAAATTGACTTCTTTGGGACTTGGAGAGGCAACAGAAGGTGAAAGGCCATCAGTTTCAGGGTCTGTGTTACAAACGTAGTTCTGGTTTGAACCCCAGACTTCATGTTTCTGTTCTATTGGCACTGTTCTGAAAGTATTAATTCTGCAATTTGAGGTACATGGTTTAGCTTCCACTTTGAATGGTAACTGAGAAAATTTTTCTACCATATTTTGCTGTGTGTGAGCCTGTGTTTTCTTTGGAGTGGAATCAGTTGTAAGCTCATTTGTGCTGCTATAAACACCTTTATTTTTGGTTTTGTTGGTCTCTGGATACACTGTACCAGCTGAAAATTCTCTGTCTTCTTGGAATCTTTTATTTTCCTTTTCAATTTCCTCTAAGAGCAATAATGGTTCAGTAGATGGTCCATACACCTTAATGACCTTTTCAACAATTTCTTGGGAGTAGCCCATGGTTTTAAAAAAGTTTACGAGGATGTTGTATTCCATTTCCTCAGTAGTTTCTTTTATATCCGGACTTAAATTTTCAGAATCAGTAGAAGAATCAGATAGGTCAGCTATTACATTTCCAGCCAATGTCTTAGCATCGTGTAAAATCTCCCCCTCCTGAACATTTTCCAAAGAAAACTGCTTCTTCGTATGCCTTTCTTCAGAATCAGAAAATCTCCTTTTCTGACAAATTCTCTCATTGGAAAGTGCCTCTTCATCTGGGGTTAGACCATTTATTGGATCAAAAAGCACATCTGGTGAGCTAGAAAGGACTGTGTCCATTTGTTTTGTAAGCTCAGAAACAGGAGTCCCAGCTTTATTTCTTGCCTCTTCCTGCAAAACAGTTTCATCTCTAGAAATATTCAGCCCTGTGGCAGCATTCTGTGTAAACTCTGTTTGTTGAGAATCTCTCATTTCAATAACATCATCATCTCCTGTTTCAAAGAGATTCTCCTCACCTTGTGTGAGTGTCAAAAGTTCTTTTTTCAAGGAAGTGGGCAAAATCAACAAATCCATTGTGTAATTGTCTGCATGGGCTTCAACAAATTGTTTGAATTCCCTTTTCACCTCTGATTCTTTCTGACTGCTGGGTAGGTTCTCTTTATTTTCAAAGAGCTTTACAAATTGTTGAATGTGACTCCTAGCCATGACCACGGCCTCAGCACTTCCTCTGATGCCAAGAAGGCCAATGTCCAGAATGCAGAGGTCAGCACAAGTATCCTGAATCAAGCTTTTCAGAAACAGGCTCTCTGCCCCAACAAAAATGCAGTGCATGTCCTTGGGGTAACATTCTCTTTCTTCTAGTTCAGGTTCACAGATTCCTTTAATATATTCCTGTAAAGAGAAAGTAAGAAATTAGGTCAATTTACAAAAGTTCCTTATAGCACATAATAAATTACCATGTAACTACAAATGTCAGGCTGATTTTATAAAAATCACAAGCATGTTTGTAATTTTGAACAAAATGTCATGCTTTAAATAAAACATTGAAAATAACAGATATAACTTGCTTAAATCATCTTTAGAGGAACTGAAAAATCTGCATCCAAATCTAAAAGGTGGGTATTTTGTAACATTTTATGCAGTGTGATCTTAGGGATTTGCTGAGCTACACAGTGAATAATCCCAAGGCTGGATTTATTTACATCTCTAATGAAAAGACATCTTTGCTTGCTACCAGTAATTTATTACTTCCATGACATAATCAAGAGAGAAGATAATCAAATCAAGTGATTGACTACAGAACAAATCTTGACTTTTGCTACTATTACCCTTGGTTTCCAGATTTCTTGAAGGTATAAAATAATAACATTAATTTTTTTTTCCAAAACAAAAGCAAGTTTATTAAGAAGCAAGAATAATATTAATAAAAAATTTTTTTTCCAGTTGGTTGAAACAATCTATATCCTGTATGATTTTTTGTCTGTTTTCTAAAGAAAACCAGACTGTTAAATTAAATGGAGATCTAACAGAACAAGTGAATGCTGGACAGTATTGCTGTTCTCAGATGTTGGTATTGAAATAAAAAATTAAAAAAAAAAAAGTTTTAATTTAGCCTGGGCAATATGGTGAAACCCCACTTCTACAAAAAATAAGCTGGGAATGGTGGTGTGTGCCTGTAGTTCCAGCTACTTGGGAGGCTGAGATGTGAAGATCGCTTCAGCCCAGGAGACTGAGGCTGCAGTAAGCTGAGATCATGTCACTGCATTCCAGCCTGGGCAAAAGAGCGGGACCCTATTTCTAAAAAAATTTTTTTAAAATTTTTAATTGATAAATAATGATTGTGTGTATATATATATATATATATATATATATATATATATTTTTTTTTTTTTTTTTTTTTTGAGATGGAGTTTCGTTCTAGTCGCCCAGGCTGGAGTGGAATGGCGCGATCTCCCAGGTTCAAGCGACTCTTCTGCCTCAGCCTCCCAAGTAGCTGGGATTACAGGCATGTGCCACCACACCTGGCTAATTTTGTATTTTTAGTAGAGATGGGGTTTCACCATGTTGGCCAAGCTGGTCTTGAACTCCTGACCTCAGGTGATCTCCCTGCCTCTGCCTCCCAAATTGCTGGGATTATAATTAGTTGCTACTGATTGAAACAGTCTATATCCTATGATTTTTTGTCTGTTTTCTAAAGAAAATCAGACTGTTAAATTAAATGCAGATCTAATAGAACAAGTGAATGCTGGTGTGAGACACTGTGCCCGGCTGACTGTATATATTCATGGGTTACACAGGGAAGTCTCAATACATATAATGCATAGTGATCAGAACAGGGTAATTAGCATATCCATTTCAAACATTTAGCATTTCTCTGTGTTGGGAGCACTCTATATCCTCCTAGCTATTTGAAACTATATATTATTGTTAACTGTAGTCATTCTACAGTGATACAGAACACTAGAATTTATTCTCCCCAGGGAGCTGTAATTTTGTATCTATTAACAAATCTTTCCCTATCCTTCCCAGTCTCTAGTATCCTTCTATTTTCTAATTGTTTTTTTACTGTTGAGTTTTGAGAGCTCTTTATATATTCTAAGAGTCTTTTGTCAAATATGTGGCTTGTAGATATTTTCTCCTGGTCTGTAGTTTGTCTTCCCATCCTCTTAACAGGGTGTTTTGTGACAGCAAGTTTTTAATTTTAAGGAAGTTCAGTTTATAGATTTTATTCTTCACCAAGCCTGGGGTACTGAAGACCTCTCCAATGTTATCTTCTAAGTTTTACATTTAAACCTATGATCCATTTTTAGTACATTTTAAAAGAAGGTGTGAGGGTTAGTTTGAGCTTCACATTTTTGCCTATAGGTATAACATTGCTCTAGCACCATTTCTTGAAAAGGCTATTCTTTCACCACTGAATTGCACTTTTGTCAAAAAATCACTTTGCCATACTTGTGTGGAGCTACTTGTGAGTTCCCTATTCTGTCACAATCTATGTATCTATCCCTTCATCAAGACCACACCGTTTTGATTACTGTAACTCTGTAATTTCTTAAAATTGGGTAATAATTTGCTCCCTCTTTATAATTTTTTAAATTGCTTTAATTATTCCAGTTCCTTTGTCTTCCCATACACATTTTAGAATAATTTTGTCTGTGTCTACAAAATATCTTGCTGGAATTTTATCAGCAATTGTGCTGACAATTATGTGTCAGCAAGTGACATGAATCTGAGCATAACTGACATCTGCTGAGTCTCCTGATCCATGAACCTGGTATTTCTCTCCATTTATTTAGATCTCATTTGCTTTCTTTCATTAGCCTTTTGAGTTTTGAGAATACAAATCCTGTACATATTTTGCTAGATTTCATGTTTTAAGAATTTTATTTTTCTGAGTGATTGTACAGTGTTGTACTTTAAATTTTGGTTTCTATGTGTCCATTGTTAGTATATACAAATATAATTGATTTCCGTATGTTAATCATGTATCTTGAAACCTTCCTGAACTCACTTATTCCTATTAAAAGTTCAAGGATCTGTGTGTATGTGTAGTTTCCTGGGGAATTCCTACACAGACAATTATGTCATCTACAAATATTTCTTCTTTTCTGATTTATATGCCGTTTATTTTCTTGCCTTACTGCAGTGGCTAGAAGTACAGCACTATGTTGGGGAGCAGTGGTGAAACTGGGTATGCTTGCCTTGTTAATGATCTACAGGGAAAAGCACTCAGTCTTTCTCAACATTAAGAATGATGTAACAGGGAAAGTTTTTACCGACGTGCTTTGTCACATTGAGAAAGTTACCTATTCTCTAGGATCATGAATATGGATGGGTGCTGAAATTCGTCAAATGCTTTACTGCATCAATTGATATAATCCTGTGATTATTTTTCTTCCTAAGCCTGTTAATATGGTTGGTTACATTGACTTCTGAATACTGAACCAGCCTTGCATCCCTGGAATAACCCCTACATGATTATGGTGTATAATTCTTTCACATATTGCTGAATTATATTTGCAAATATTTTGCTAAGAATCTATACGGACTCTGGTCTACAGTTTTCCTTTTTGGTACTGTTTTTGTCTGCGTTTACCATCAGGGTAATACAGGCTATACATGAGTTAGAAAGTGTTTTCTCCTCTTGCAGTTCTTGGAAGAGACTGTGTAGAAATGATGTTCATTCTTTTTTAGACATTTTGTAGAATTCTCCAGTGAAACAACCTGGGCCTGGAGATTTCTTTTACAGGGGTTCAAAAATTATCAACTCAATTCCCTTAATAGATAATTTTGAATAGCCTTATAGCTATTTCATATGAAGTGAGTCATAGCAGTTTGTGCCTTTTGAGGAATTGGTCCATTTCAACTAAGTCGCCAAATTTATGTATGTAGAGTTGTTTGTAGTTTTCTTATCTTTTTGATGTCTGCAAAGACACCCTGGTTTCATTCCTGATATTAGTAGTTTGCAGCTTCTCTCATCTTTGTTAGTGTTGCTAACAGACCTGTCGATTTTATTGATCTTTTCAAAGAACAAGCTTTCATTTCACTGATTTTCTCTATTGTCAGTGTTTTCAACTTCATTGATTTCTGCTCTTTATTATATTTTCCTTCTGCTTGCTTTGGGCTTATTCTGCTCTTCTTTTTCTAGTTCCTTGAACCTTAAATTATCAAGACTTTTCTTTTCTTTCTTTTATTATTATTATAGAGGCAAGGTCTTGCTATGTTGTCAAGGTTAGTCTCAAACTCTTGGGCTCCAGCAATCCTCCCACCTTGGCCTCCCAATGTGTTGGGATTTCAGGCATGAGCCACTGGGCCCAGCCTCTTCTTTTCTAATGTAAGCATTTAAGTGGCAGAAGTTTCCCTTTCAGCACCGCTTTAGTGGCATCCTGAAACTTTGAAATGCTGCATTTTCATTTAGTTCAATATATTTTTCAAAATTTCCCTTTGACTCGTAAATTTAGAAGTGTTACTTAGTTTTTAAATTTTTGAAGATTTCCTGCTATCCTTCTGTTGGTGATTTTTAGTTGGATCTCTGTGGTCAAAACACTGTATGATTTCAATTATTTTAAATTTATTGAGCATTGTTTTGTAGCCCAGGATAAGGTCTATCTTGATAGTTCTATGGGTGCTCATAAAGAATGTGTACTCTGCTGTTGTTGAGTGGGATGTTTTATAGATATGTATTAGAACCTGGCTGGTTGATGGTGGTGCTGAGTTCCTCTAGATCCTCATTTATTTTCTGTTTAATGGTTCCATCAACTGTTGAGAGAAGGGTGTTGAAGTCTCCAACTATAACTGTGGATTTATCAAGTTCTCCTTTCAGTTCTGCCAGTTTTTGGTTCACATATTTTGCAGCTCTACTGATAGGAATACAAAGATTTAGCACTGTTACATAATGTCTTCTTGAACTGACCCTCTTGCCATTATGTAGTGTCTCTCTTAATCTCTGGTAACTTTCTTTGCTCTGAGGCTACTGATAGTAATATTGACACTCCAGCTTTCTTTTAAATAATGTTTGCATGGCACATGTCTTTCCTCCTCCTTTTACATTTTACTTAACTGTAATATTTGAATTCAGTTTCTTGAAGACACCAGATAATTTCATTATGTGTTTTTAATCCACTCTGACAGTGCCTGTCTTTTAATTGGAGTGTTGATTTACATTTAATGTAATTATTGGCAAATCTGTCTACCATTTTACTTGTTTTCTGCTTGCTTCCTATATTTGATTCCTGTTCTATCTTGCCTTATTTTGCATTATACAAACACTTAGTATAGTAATTTACCTACTGCATTTTTTTTCTTTGTGAGACACAGTCTTGCTCTGTTGCCCAGGCTTGAGTGCAGTGGCACACGGATCTTGGCTCACTGCAACCTCCATCTCCCAGGTTCAAGCGATTCTTGTACCTCAGCCTCCTGAGTAGCTGGGATTACAGGTGCACACCACCATGCCTGGTTAATTTTTTGTATTTTTAGTAGAGATGGGGTTTTGCTATGTTTGCCAGGCTGGTCTCGAACTTCTGGGCTCAACTGATCCACCCACCTCGGCCTCCCAAAGTGCTGGGATTACAGGTGAGGGCCACCATGCTCGGCACCTACTGCATTTTTATCTATATCTCTTCATATAGTTTTTAAGTGGTGATGCCACTGATTACAATATTCTTTTCACAGCCTACTTATCATCAATATTCTATCATTTCATAAAACTATATTACTTATATTAATCATGTTTCTTATTTTCTATATCATATGACGTTTTGACATCTTGGGGGACCTTTCAGACCATGAGAGAGGCTGCCCCTTCCAGAGCCAGCTAATTCCTAGGGGTGGTCCCTAGCTTGTCTGGATAATGCCTTTTAGGTGCAGACTGCCTGACCCAATGCTATGCTCCCTCTCATCTCTTTAACTCTCACATACCAAGCCAATATTTCCCCTGCACTAAATCAACCTAAGGCCAGGTACCAGACAACCAGAGACAGTCCCTACAGAACCTGTGAGAATTACTCAAACTATCTAATCCTAAACTGTTTACCTCGCCCTGCCTTCCCCTTTCCCACAGAAGCCCCAATAAAGTCTCTGGCTTAGGCTTTCCTCTGGCCTGCTTCTGCCTCCTGACCAAGCCCTGAGGCTTTCTTTCCCTGTGGTCCTGCATGGCATGGCATGTTCCCTTCTCTCAGAAATGTAAGTAGTAAATTCTTTCACTGGCACTGACCTGTGTTGTCACCTCCATAAATTCAAATCCCACTGGTAAAAATTTCAGGACACCAGCATACTAGTTTCTTTATTGCTGGTTCCTTTCCTCTCTCCCAATGTTAGGTTACAGTGATCTCATACATTATATTTACACGCATTTGAAACCCCATCAGACAACATTATAATTTTTCTTTCAATGTATGAAACTCATTTTAAAGAAATCAAGAGGAGAAAGTAACCTATTACATTTACCCAGATATTTACCATTTATATCTGAAGAACTTTCCTTAGGAGAATACCTAAGGAATAGACTGTTCAGTGTAGACTGTGGGCAATAATTTCTCTTTAGTTTTTCTTCAACTGAGAATGCTTTATTTCACTTTCATTCTTGAAGCATAATTTCACTGGATAGAGAATTCTGAGTTAACATTTTTTTTTCCCCAGCAAACTGAGAATAGAAGAAAATGGGTTAACATTTCTTGTCTTTCATCACTTAAAAAATATTGTGCCACTTTCTTCTGTCCTTTGCAGTTTCTGATAAGTCACAGTCATTTGAATTGTTGTTCCCCCACATGTGGTATGCTTTTCTCTGGATGCTTTCATGATTTTTACGTTCTCAGTTTTCAGCAGTGTGCTTTCGATTGTCTGGGTGTGGAAATCTTTGGGTTTATTCTGGTTGTGTTCCGTGAGCTTCTTGAATCATGTTTATATCTTTTGCCAAACTTGAAATGTCTTCAGCAATTATTTCTTCAAATACTTTTTCAGCATCACATGCTTTTGCCATTTGGTTCCTCTATCTTCTATTTCTTTGCTGAAACTTACTTTTTCTAATGGTTTTAAGAGTATTTGGGATTGCCTGTGGAGTGTTTTCAGTTGCCAGTTGAATATTTTAGTCTTTTGTCAAATAATTGCAACATCTGTGTCATCTCAGCACTGCTGTCTTTTCCTATAAGAGTTGAGATTTTCCTACTCCTTTATATGCTAATTTTGAATTATATCCATTTTGAACAATGCAAAATTATGTTTTGAAACCTTCAATCTTGTTTAAATCTTACAAATACTGAAACTTTTGTTTTAGCAGATAGCTGACGTAATTAGATTCAGGCTGCAAGCTGCAACCTGTCTTCTGAGCTGTGGTTCCAATATTCAGTTCAGTTTTCAAAGCCCTGCAATGCTATTTTTTAATTTTTATTTTTGAGACAGGGTCTTGCTCTGTCACCTAGGCTGGAGTGCAGTGGTGCCATCATAGCTCACTGCAGCCTCAACCTAGTGGGTTCAAGTGATCCACCCTCCTCAGCCTCCCAAGTAGCTGAGAACACAGGCACATGCCACCACACCTGGCTAATTTTTGTATTTTTTATAGAGATAGGGTTTCTCCATGTTGCCCAGGCTGGCCTTGAACTCACTGCTGGGCTCAAGCAATCCATCTGCCTTGGCCTCCCAAAGTGCTGGGATTATAGGCATGAGCCACCATGCCTGGCCTGCAATACTATATATCTATCCCACATGTATGCCACTGTGTAGCCATTCTGGGACTTGGATGGTGGTCTTTTTGTTAATTCAATTCTCAAAAGCCTTTCTTATGCTGATTAGGAACAGATCCATGCACGTGTACCTTGGGGATGAGCCAAGGGGATCATGAACAACTTCATGGCTCACTTTCCTGAACTCCTCCCTCCCTGCCATCTACCTGGTGCTTTCTGGTTTCCTGGGGCTCTCCCTTTGGTCCTCCACCCAGAAAGATGGGGCTTTTGATTAACCCACTGCCTTGTACCTCTGCAACTGTGCTTGGATCCAGCCAGGACACACAGAGAGAAAAATCAATGGAGCCCACAACTCCAATTAGAGAGAAAGGTTCTCCTACGTTGGAATTTTGGCTCCTGCAAGCTTCGATTGCCACTACATGATTACTTGGGGCTGGGATGCATGAGAATAAAGAAGAAAAAAAAAAGGGGGGGGGCTCACTCTAAGTTTTAGATGTTTCCTTTTCTGTCCCTTGGGCTGAAACCAGAAGGCTTTTCCTGGTGTGTCCTGGTGCCCATTTCCACTTCCAGGTGGAGCTGTGTTATGTTCATGCTGGAGGATTAACGAGGGGAACAAATGGTAAACTCACTGCTGGTTTGGTGATACTTTTTCTTTTCTTTTTTGAGACAGTCTCACTCTGTAGCCCAAGCTGGAGTGCAGTGTCATGATCTCGGCTCACTGCAAACTCTGCCTCTGGGACTCATGCCAATTCTCATGCCACAGCCTCCTGAGTAGCTGGGACTACAGGCACGTGGCACCATGCCCAGCTAATGTTTTGTATTTTAGTAGAGATGGGGTTTTACCATATTGCCCAGGGTGGTCTGGAACTCCTGAGCTCAGGTGATCCACCCATTTCGGCCTCCCAAAGTATTACAGGCATAAGCGACTGTGCCCAGCTGGTGGTACTTTAAATTCTGGTCTATGTTCTAAATCTGCCTGCTATTATTTATTTTTCAGGGTCCTCAAACAGTTGCTGTATGCATTCTGCCTGGGTTTTACTGCTGTATTCAGTAGGACTGACAGGGTGGAATATGCTTACTCTTTTTTTTTTAAATTGATTTAATATTCAGCAATCTTGCTAAACTTTTTTTGAGACAAGAGTCTCACTCTGTCACCCAGCCTGGAGTGCAGTGGCACGGGGTTCAAGTGATTCTCCTGTCTTGGCCTCCCGAGTAGCTGGGATTACAGGTGTGTGCCACCTCACGTGGCTAATTTTTCTATTTTTAGTAGAGACAGGGTTTCACCATGTTAGCCAGGCTGGTCTAGAACTCCTGGTTTCAAGGGATCCTTCTGCCTCGGCCTCCCAAAGTGCCGGTATTAAAGGCGTGAGCCATTGTGCCTGGCCAGCTTACTCTATCTTATCCAGAACTGGAAACTTCTTGCCTGTTAATGTAAGTGATGCTGCCCATCCAACATGAGTAAGTGAATAGATGAATTCACATGGGTCAAATACTATTGAGATTACTGTGCAGCCACTTGAATAAGGAAAAGTTGATCATATTTCCTCAGTGGGCCACCAGCAACAACTAGCCAAGCTGAAGAGGAGAGATTTATTCTCCAGATGAAAGACCCTCAAAACAAATGCTCCCTCAAAAGGGGCTACTGCTGTATCTGACCCAAGATAGAGCCCACCTATTGACAGATTCTGCCCAGATACAGAGCTTCCATTTCAGATTTAGTGTCAAACATCAAAAGCACCCACACTGCAACAAAGGCCTGAATACAAAAGATGGAAACCAATTAAGCAGATCACATGGAGAACTGCAGGAAACTAGGTAATGCAGGGCACAAAAGAAAACCTTCACAAAATTTTAGTAAGTGGTTTCAAACAGATGTAAGATGAGACTGAACCCACAGAACAGGAATCAGGATGCTAAAAGAAGGGAAAGGAAGGAAGAAAAAGAAGAGGAAAAGGAAATAAATCAGAATAGAAATGTGGGCAAATTAAGAACATGATGGCCAAAATAAGAATCAATAGAAAAACTGAAAGACAAAGGGGAAGAAACCTTTCTAAAAGTACCATGAAAACAAAGAAATGGGAAAAATAAGAAAAGAGGTCTTAAAGGTCCACCTAGGATATCCCAAATCCAAATAACTAGCATTTCAAAAAGAGAATGGCAATTAATACAGAGGTAACATAAAATCATTTCCCAGAACCAGAATACACAAGAAGGCTGGGTGAGGTCACGAGCCTCTAATCCCATCACTTTTGGAGGCTGAGGTGGGTGGATCACTTGAGGCCCGGAGTTTGAGACCAGCCTGGGCAACATGGAGAAACCCTATCTCTATAAAAAACACAAAAATTAGCCAGTCATGGTGGCATGTGCCTGTAGTCCCAGCCACTCGGGAGACTGAGGTGAGTGGGTCACTTGAGCCCAGGAAGTCGAGGCTGCAGTGAGCCATGTTTGCACCACTGCACTCCAGCCAAGGTGATAGGGTGAGACCCTGTCTCTAAATAAATAAATAAAATACATAAGAACCCAAGCATAATTAGTGGAACAATTACAACTTTCTTGGAACGAAAGGACAGAAACATCTTGAAAGGGAAAACAAAATACCTAGGCATGATTACTTTCAAAAGTCCCACAAGAAAAGTCCTGGGAGCAGGGTGGGAACAGCACATACAAAAGAATGACAGTAAGAATGTCACAAATTATCAAAAGCAATTCTGGATGACGGGGGAGGGGGGACGGGCAGGCAGTAATGTATCCAAAATTCTAAGGGAAGATGATTTTCAATCTATGATTCTATACCTATCCACATTACATATCAAATACAATATAGAATAAAGACCCATAAAATTATTCCTATGGATTCTTAGCAAACAGATATCTGACAGTGAAATTCACCAAAATAAGGGAGATGAAATAATTAGTTATACAATCCAAGAGTGGCGACTAGAAGTCCAAACATCATAGCTATGCAGCAGACAAGCTGAGGAACCAGTGGATTGGAGGAGGGAAGAGGATTTTAGAGGTGTTCTCCTCAAAAGAACGCTAAATAGAGATATAAATAAATACTTATAAAGTATTAAGGGTATATATAAAACACATTTCACAAGTGGATGAAAACAGGGCAGATACAAATTCCAGGAAAGGCTTGGGCGTGGTGGCTCACATCCATAATTCCAGCACTTTGGGAGGCTGAGGTGGGAGAATCACTTGAGCTCAGGAGTTTGAGGCCAGCCTGGGCAATACAAAAAGTTAAAAAATTAGCCGAGCATGGTGGTGCATGTCTGTAGTAGCAGCTACTCAGGAAGCTGAGGTGGGAGGACTGCCTGAGCCCTGGTACAGGCTGCAGTGACCCAAGATGGTGCCACTGCACTCTAGCCTGGGCAACAGAGCAAGACCCTGTCTCAAAAAAAAAAAAAAAAAAAAAAAAAAAGAGAAAAAAGAAAATTCAGGAAAAAATTAAACGTTGTACCAAAAAAAACCCCACAAATGTAGTACAGTACTTGGCTCTGCACTGTACTAAATGTAGTACAGTACTTGGCTCTGCACTGTACCAAATGTAGTACAGTACTTGGCTCTGCACTGTACTAAATGTAGTACAGTACTTGGCTCTGCACTGGGTAACTAAAAAACATAACTACATTGGAAAAACTGGGATAGTTTTTGTCTCATTTATCTTAAAGAAAGTGAATAATGCCTACAATTGATAAGAAATAGCACTGCAGCCTGGGTGCAGTGGCTCACACCTATAATCCCAGCACTTTGGGAGGCCAAGGCAGGCGGATTGTTTGAGGTCAGGAGTTCAAGACCAGCCTGGCAACATGGTGAAACCCCATCTCTACTAAAAAATACAAAAATTAGTCGGGCATGGTGGCACACAACTGTAATCCCAGCTACTCAGGAGGCTGAGGCAGGAGAATCACTTGAACCTGGGAGGTGGAGGTTGCAGTGAGCTGAGATCATGCAACTGAACTCCAGCCTGGGGTAACAGAGTGAGACTTTGTCTCAAAACAAAAAACAAACAAACAAACAAACAAAACCCAGCAGTATAGTTGACCCCCGAACAATACAGATAAGGGCTACTGACACTCCCCCAACACAATTGAAAATTCACATATAACTTTTCGACTCCCTCAAAATTAACTACAAATAGCTTACTGTTGATTAGAGGCCTCACCAATAACAGAAAGTCAATTAATATAATTTTGTATGTTGAATGTATTATATACTGTATTCATAATAAAGTAAGCTAAAGAAAGGAAAATATCATTAAGAAATTCATAAGGAAGAGAAAATATGTTTACTATTCATTAAGTGGAAGTGGATCTTCATGAAGGCCTTCATCCTTACCTTCACTTTGAATAAGTTGAGGAGGAGGGGGGATTGGTCTTGCTATTTCAGAGATGGAAAAAAATCTGCATATAAGCAGACCAGTGCAGTTCAAACCCATGTTGTTCAAGGGTCAACTGCTTATTATTTATAATTCTTTAGGTAACCATCAGAACAAACAGCTAGAAACAGTAAAAAATAGTTGCCTCTAGGAAGTTAGGGAGGGTTAGAAGCAAGGAACTGTTGCTGTACACATAAATCTTTTAGTACTACTTGATTTTCTGTTTTAAACCATGTGTATATATTATTTTGGTACACTTCCCACCTTCTACTTTTAATAAAAAAAATTTCAAGTGGATGCATAACATGCTATGATGTGTCATTGATAGTTTTGGCCCTAATTTTAAGTTTTGCTTGTTTCTTATCTGACATTTGAGATAAAGAATGTCAGCAGTTATGAAATATTGAGTAATTCATCCACAAAACAAACATTTTCTATTACCTCCCTGTTACTTTTCTGGATTAGTTTAATTGAATATTATTATGCAAGAATAGCTGCTTGAAAATGTTAAATCTATAACTAATTGTATGACTTCAAATGTTCTCCATACTATACAACCAAAATAAAACATAAAATTAAACTGGATGTTGAGACAGATAAGTAACTGCAAAAAGACCAGTGAACAACCTTAATTTTTTGTCATTTTTTAAATGACAATCACAAAACTCCTGACATTTTAATCAATGTAAGTCAGTATTATATATTTGAATTTACAGAAATTTCGTACTAGAAAATACTCAATCTGAGGTATTATTTACCAACAAATCCATTGATTTCTCATAGCATATACAACAATCCTTTCACAGAAAGTGATATTCAGGGGAATATGTTCAGACATTGTTTGGGTTACAAAATTAAGTAAGAGTCAGATCCTCTGAAAGCATCACAGAAGGCCAGAGGAGAGCTCCTGGGTCTCCTGTGCTGGAAGTGTGGAAGCACTGGCAAGACTGGCAGAGAAAGGCTCACCACAGACAGAGTTGTCTGACAGTATTCCTCATATAACCAAAACTAGTATTACAAGATGAACTGCATAGTTTTGGGAAAGAGCTGTGCAAAATGCTTATGACTGCTTCACACGCACAAACCCATTTTTTTTTGGTGTCCCCAAAACAATTATCCCCTAAGATTCAGATTTCAATAACAACTTATTCTTCTGAAGTACTGAGTAGCAACAACGGATTATTATATTCGAGTTCAGAAGTGAACAATAAAGTATACAGCATTACTAAGTTTGAGATGTTTGGCCACTACTTACACTCATAAGAAAGATAATGCAGTCCAAATATCCATCATTTGAATTGGCTGTACTTGGTATTTGGACATTTTTAATGTTAGTTAAAAATATCTCCCCCATCCTACAATGTTCTTATTCTGTTTTACTTTACTCAGGCTTTTAAAAAAAAGGGGGGAGGGGCACGATATACATGATATATAAGTTAACTTTCTTTTATGTGGCACATGGAATTTGTATTATTCTACCTTTTATAAACTCAGTTTTTCTCAACTCTATCATAACATTTCACAAATCCAGAGAGGAGTTCCCGGCAACTTCTACCACCATTCAAAACACAGCTAAAACCAGAAACGACCAAAGCAGGGGCTCAAGAGTATGCAGGTTTGACCTGGGGAAATGTTTCTTCACACCACTACTCAGCATCTTGTACTTTTTAGTATTGGCATACAGTAAAGGGGCTCGGCCAGCTTCACCCAGGCTGCATATTCTCAGAAGCAGCTGACTCTAAGTGTAGAAGGGGCAGCACTGGGTGCTACCTGAAGAGCATACAAGAGCAAATGACAATGGACAAACAGAGTGAAAAACAAATTCAAGGCAGACACAATGGTTAAAAACCACAGCAGCCCAAGACCAGCTACCATGGGGGTAGGTATGACATACTTGCCAGCTGTGAGGAGCATCACTCCACCATGACACAACATAAGATGTTCAAGTCAACCACAAGTCACTGGGAAAAGAGAAACTACACAGGCAAGAAAACTCAAAATATTAAGGAGGGATTTCTAAAATGGCTCAGACCAGTAGTTCTCAATGCTGGATGCACATTTTAGTATGCTATTTTTTTTTTTTTAGGAGACTCTTTCATAAGAGGTGTTCTGTATTATCTCTAAGAGAAAAGGAGAATATGACTTTCAGACATTAACGTGAGTCCTACAGCATAAACATGAATTAGAAGTACCACAAAAGCCTCAGAAAAAAACAAACTTTTAATCTGTAAGTCTATAACAGGTCTATTTTAGGTCTCTATCTAGCCATCTATATTAGGAAGATTGCTATCAAATTAATAATGCCTTTATTAGCCATTTTTCCCCAAGGTAATTTCAACATTTGCTGTCTGTTCCATCTTTTTCTTTAACCTCATCTCTAAAATGTCTATGAAGTTCATTCCCGGAAGGGTGCTTATCTGCCCCATAGGAAACGACTTCCCTGCATGGTCACTCTGAGTGTACTCCTAGAGACAGGACCAGCTGCCATACTGTGTACTCTAGACGCTATCCCTACTACATCTGTAAATCTCCACAATTTGACAGCTTCAAAAACTTTCAGCTCTCCTGATTTTTTCTTCACTCTTATCCAAAGAACCTCTTCAAGTTCCCAAATCTCATGTCTGTTGTCATTCTTCTCATTCTTAATAAAAAGTATATTTGATCAGAGCCCAGAAGTCAGTATGTGTGAATCTCTTTGACTTCTCCTCCACTTCATCTAAAAATTCTACCTTTCATGACTTCCTCTCCCTCCTGCTTTTTCAAAGGCGTGTCTTTGCATTCTGCCTTATCTCAGGCTTCATCACTTCTCTGTTTACCCACTGCTGCCCCTCTGCCTACAAACATGCTTGGATTTCCCACATCCTACAGAAAGCTTCCTTCAAATCCACTGCTGATGCGTGGAACTACTCCATTTCTGTCCTTTCATCTTCACACTTTTATTTTAGAGACAGGGTTTTGCTCTGCTGCCCAGGTTAGAGTGCAGAGGTGTGATCACAGCTCACTGCAGCCTCAAACTCCTGGCCTCAAGCAATCCTCCTGCCTCAGCCTCCCAAAGTGCTATGATTAAAGATGTAAGCCACTAGGCCTGGCTTCATACTTTTTGAAAAAGGTAGCCCAAGCCCCATTTCACTGGCAATCCCTTGCCTTCCTCATCTGCCCCCATTCAAACCAAAACCACTTTCTTGAATGCCAACAATGATGACTAATGCCAAGCCCCAAGTCTCCTCCTTTGTATTCACTCTGCTTGGACTGTATGTAACATGACCAACTTCCCCATGACAAGTTCTTTCCTCTCCACTCTTCTGAGATACTTCGTACCTTTGACTAGTGCCCCCAGTTTTTTTTTGTTTTTTGTTTTTTGGCTTTCTTTCTCTATTGCTCCTTAAATTTCCCAAAATTCTCTCCTGGTCCTCTCCCTCAACTATACTTCCATAGACTCTTCAAGCTGCAATCCTAAATTTTACTGTTCTGGTGATAACTCCAAATCTCCACCTCTAACCTCTAACATTTCTTAACAGGCATAATTCACTTTATTTTTCTTGTATAAAACCCCCATGTTGCAGCCACAGCTGCAGCCTGGGTCCTTTGTGTGGAGACTCTGGTGTGGGTCTTGACGAGGTGGTCAGTGAATTCCTCATAGGGAGACTTGGTGAACACAGTCTTCTTCCAGAGGTCGGGGGTCAGGCAGCTGTAGGTCTTAGAGATGGAATCAAAGGTGGTCTTGCCAAAGTTGCCCAGGGTGGCAGTGCAGCTCCTGGCTGAGGTGTAGCAATCATCAATACCAGCCATCAGCAGCAGCTTCTTGGGTACCGGGGCTGAGATGACACCAGTGCCCCTGGGCGCAGGGATGAGGCGCACCAGCACAGAGCTGCAGTGGCCTGTCACCTTGCAAGGGATGGTGTGGGGCTTGCCAATCTTGTTACCCCAGTAACCTCTGTGCATGGGAACAATGGAAAGCTTGGCCAGGATGATGGCCCCTCGGATGGCATCTCCTTGGAACACTTAACACCCACACTAGATGTGGCCGTTCTAGTCCCTGAAGGCAACAAATGCCTTGAACCTGATGTGCTGGCCGATGCACGTGTGCTTCTGCACTGGCATAATCTTCAAAACCTCATCCTTGAGAGAGCCCCCAGTTAAAAGTCAATGATCTTAGACTCCCTGATGGGCAGGGAGAAGAGATGGATTTCCTCCAGGGACTTGATCTTCATGCTCTTGACCAGGTGGCCCAGCTTGGTAATGGGCATATATTTCTTGTCCTTGGCTGGGGCCCTAGCCCCAGATGCCAATGCTGAAGCCTCTGCAGTTCCTCATCCCAGGACCCCCAGGGGCTCTGGGTCGCACTCCTACACCCCCTGCCCCCTCACCAGCCCTAGCTACACTGGTGTCACCCGCCATTTGATGTTTTCTCAAAGAAGAAGCAACTATTAACGTTTTTTTAGGCTGCAAGACTACTCCATGAGCACTTCCGCCTGGTTATCCCACACGTACCTCAAACTTAACAGTTCTGAATCAGAGCTCACAGCTCTCCTCCACTCCATCCTTGGCCCAAGTTCCCTTTCAGTGACATAGGCACTGAGTCTTGTGATCATGGCAACTAATTCTAAACTCTTCTTCCTACTGTCAGTTTTACCACACTCCACTCCTCTGTTACAGTACCAAAGTTCTGAAAACATACCAATTTCACTTCCTTGCTCAAAAACTTTCTAAAGCTCTTCATCGTGTAGGATTAATGTTCAAGATTCTGAGAACAAAATTCAAAGTCCCTGCAGTCTAGACTTTAATGTGCTTATTTCTATAACCTAGTTTAAACTTTCTTCCTTCCACCCTAATCCAAAAGTACCTTCTAAGAAATCCAAAGTGTATTAATCTCTGCTTTCTATACATAACAGTATCTTATTATTTAAACTATAGCATTTATCACAGCTCTATTAGATTGTAAATGTATTATATTAAAAGTGGAGACTGGCCTTGGTCATTTAACTATGGTTCTCAACTAGGTAAGATTTTGCCCTTCCTGGGGGCATTTGACAATGCCAAGAGACATTGCTGGTTGTCACAACCAAGAGGATGCTCCTGGCAACTAGAGGGTAGAGGCCAGAAAGCTACTAAATATCCTACAATGCACAGTACAGCCCCCACAACAACAATCTGCCCAAAATGTCAACAGTGCCACTGCTGAGAAACCCTGAACTAATCAATAAATGTCTAACAAGAACATGTCAGAACAGGAATTAGGAGGTTCAGGAACACAGGCTGACATCCAGCCTAGTTATCAGTGATGTGGTTAACATTGTTTAAAAGGGAAAGAATGGCCAAAAAGGGGGGAAGGGAGTTTCATTTTAGTAGTTTGAATAAAGTTAAATAAAATTATCAAATACTTCTAAATAAGAGAAAAGAATGGCCTTTCAAATATAAGGGAGTACTCTCTTAGGCCTACTCAAAGATTATTTAATTCTCTAGGAAATATACCTTTGCCTAACACATTATTCATTATTGGTTAGGGTCTAGACTGTGAAGCTATGCATTCAAATGTAGATTTCTGTCCAGTAGAGATGCCAACTATCTCAGTCTGCTAGAAAAATAACCCAAAAGGTTACAATGTCGTTGCTCTGTAAGATATTAGCCAATCTGTATCTAACCAAGCAACTGTATTCCAATAATAACCTTGAATATAAATAGAAAAGAAAAATGACAAAGAAAAAAGATCCAAGTATATGCTGCCTGCAAGAGACTCACTTCACCAGTAGGGTCACACAGACTGAAGGTGAAGGGATGGAAAAAGGTATTTCATGTGAATGGAAAACCAAAAGAAAGCAGGCATAGCTATACTTATATCAGATAAAATAAACTGTAAGTCAAAAACTATTAGAAGAAACAAAGTCATTATAAAATAATAAAGGGGTCAATTCAGCATGACAGTATAACAACTATATATACATATATATGCACACACTCAAATACATAAGGCAAATATTAATAGATTTGAAGGGATAGACTATAATACAATAATTGTAGGGAACATCAACACACCACTTTCAGTTCAAGACCAGCCTGGGCAACATGGCAAAACCCAGATGGAAATTAAGATTAGATTAGAAATAAATGAAAGATTAGAGCAGAAATAAATGAAACAGAGACTATAAAAATAGAAAATATTAATAAAATGAAGAGTTGTTTATGAAAAGGTTTTAAAAATTCATAACCCTTTAGCTAGACTAAGAAAAAAGAGGAGACAAAATCAGAAATGAAAAAGTAGATATGACAACTGATACTGCAGATATACAGATCATAAAAAACTATTGTGAACAATTATACACGAACAAATTGGATAACTCAGAAGAAATGGATAAATTCCTTGACACATACAACCTACCAAGATTGAATTATGAATAGAAAACCTGAAGAGACTAACAATGAGTGAGACTAAATCAGTAATAAGAAGTCTTCTATCAAAGAAAAGCCCAGGAACTGATTGATGGCTTGCTTCACTGCTGAATTCTACCAAACATTTCAAGACGAACTAATGTCAATTCTTCTCAAACTCTTCCAAAAAACTGAAGAGGAGGAAATACTTCCAAATTCATTTTTGAGGCCAGCATTACCCTGGTACCAAAACCAGATGAGGATAAAACAAAAAAAGAAAACTACAGGCCAATATCCCTGATGAACACAGATACAAAAACCCTCAACAAAATATAGTTGGCCTTCTCTATCTGTGGTTTCCGCATCCATGGATTCAACCAACCACAGATTGAAAATACTCAGAAAAAAAATTACATTTGTCCTGGACACATACAGACTTTTTTCCTGTCATTATTCCCTAAAGAATACAATATAACTATTTACATCACATTTACATTGTATAAGGCATTATAAGTAGGTCAAGGAGGTCAAATCATCTCGAGATGATTTAAGTATACAGCAAAATATACATAGATTATACGCAAACACTATACCATTTTATACCAGGGACTCGAGTAGCTGCAGATTTTCATATCCGTGAGAGATCCTGGAACCAATCACCCACAAATGACAAGAGACTACTGTAATAGCAAAGAGAATTCAATAACACATTAAAAAGATCATTCACTATAATCATGTAGGATTCATCCAAGGAATGCAAGGATGGCTGAACAAATACAAATGCAAATGAAAAAACAGGATACATTACATTAACAGAATGAAAAACAAAAGCCATATGATCAGTTCAATGGATGCCGAAAAAGCATCTGATAAAATCCCATGCCTTTTCATGATTAAAAAAAAAAAAAAATCCCAACACTTCAACACAATAAATGCAACGTATGATAAATCTGCAACTCATAACATACTCAATGAGGAAAAATTTAAGGCTCTTCCTGTAAGATCTGGAACAAGACAAAGAAGCCCGCTCTTTCAACATAGCATTCAAAGTTTTAGAGCAATTAGGCAAGAGAAATATAAGACATCCACACTAGGAAGAAAAAAGTTAAACTGTTCCCAGATGACATGATCTTACTATATAGGAAACCCCTAACAGTCCACCAAAAAAAACCCAGAACTAATAAATTCCATAAAGTTGCAGAATACAAAATCAACAGAAAAATCAGTAGTGTTTCTAAACTAACAGTGAACTACTTAGGAATAAATTTAACCAAGGAGTTCAAAAATCTTTACACGGAAAACAAAAACACCGACAAAAGAAATTGAAGACACAAATAAATGGAATGATATCCCAGGACAATCTCTTCAATAAATATATTGGGAAAAGTATACAACCACATGCAAAAGAATGATATTAGATCCTTATCTTACATCATATAAAATAACCAACTAAAGATGGATTAAAGACTTAAAGGTTAAGACTCCAAACTATGAAACTACTAGATGAAAATATAGAGGAAAAGCTTCATGACATTGGTCTGGACAATGATTTTTTAAAATACAACCTCAAAAGCAGAGGCTACAAAAACAAAAATAGACTAACAGAATTACATCAAATAAAAACTTCTGGACAAGCAAGAAGCCAATCAACAGAGATTACCTACAGAATGAGACAAAATATTTGCAAACTATACACATAAGAGGTTAATATCCAAAAATATAAAAGGAACTCAAAACAACAACAGCAAGACAACAATCCAACTAAAAAATGAGCAAAAGATTTGAATAGACACATTTATCAAAAGAAGATATACAAATGGCCAACAGGTACAGTAGTGAGTCCCCCCTTATGTGTGGTTTCAGTTACCCTTGGTCAAGCATGTTATGAAAATATTAGATAGAAAACTCCAGAAATAAGCAATTCATAAAAATTTTAAATTGTGCCCTCTAAGCAGTGTGGTGAAATCTTCTGCTATCCAGTATTGGAATCATTCCTTTGTCTGGTACATCCATGCTGTATATACTACCTGCCCAACAGATAGTAGCTGCCTTGGTTATCAGATCGACTGTAGCAGTATCTAGGTGGCCATCTTCAAGTTGCCCTTATTTTCCTTAACAATGATCCCAAAATACAAGAGTAGTAACGTTGGCAATTTGGACATGCCAAAGAGAAGCAATAAATTGCTTCCTTTAAATGCAAAGATGAAAGTTCTCCACTTAATAAGAAACTTTTATTAGAGTATATTGTTATAATTTTTCTATTATTAGTAATTGTTGTTAATCCTTTATTGTGCCTAATGTATAATTTAATCTTTATCATGGGTATCTACGTATAGGAAAAAAAACGTTGTATATATAGGACTCAGTACCATCCAAGGTTTTAGGTATCTACTGGGGGTCTTGGAACGTATCCCCAGTGGATAAGGGGGACTACTGTACATGAAAAAAATCATTGGCTGGGTGCAATGGTTCATGCCTATAATCCTAGCGCTTGGGGAGGCCAGGAGTTTGAGCTCAGGAGTTTGAGAACAGGCTGAGCAACATAGGGAGACCTCATCTCTACAACCAATTTAAAAAGTAAGTGGGCATGATGGTAAACTCGCCTATGGTCCCATCTACTCAGGAAGCTGAGGTGGGGGAACTGCTTGAGCACAGGAATTTGAGGCTGCAGTTAACTATGACCACATCACTGCACTCTAGCCTGGGCGACAGAGTGAGGCCCTGTCTCAATAAATAAATAAATAAATAAAATAATAAAAGAGAAAATGTTATATATAGTCATCCCTTGGTGTCCGCAGGGGATTGATTCCAGGACCCTTTTGCAAATACCAAAATATGGTAAATATAAACAATGGAATGCTTATCAGCCATAAAAAAAAAAAAGGAAATTCTGGTATTTGCAACATCATAGATAAACCCAAAAACATGAGGTTAAGTGAAATAAGCCAGGCATGGAAAGACAAATGATGTATGTGGAATCTAAAAAAGTTGGTCTCCTAGAAACAGAGAGAAGAATGGTGGTTATCCAAGGCTGGCACTATTTGGGGAAGGGATTCTGGAGATGTTGGTCAAAGGACACAAGATTACAGTTAGATAGGAGGAATAAATTCAAGAGAACTATTGTACAGCATGGTGACTATAGTTAATGACAATATATTGTGGTCATGAAAAATACTAACAGAATAGATATGTGTCCTCACCACAAAAATGACATCTATGTGAGGCATGTTAATTAGCTAGCTTTAACCATTCCACATTGCTATGTACTTCAAAACATCATGGATACATAATAAATACAATTTTATCTGTCAATTTAAAAAATAAATAAATTTGAAAACTTCAAGTGCTCTCTGAACCATTTCTACATTCCTGCTGGTCCCTCATTCATGAATTACCTGTCTGAAAGTCATGGTTACATAACTTCAAAAAAATTTTTACACTTTGGCAGTAGAGTAGTATCCACTCAGATGCCCAAAGGGACTCTCATCTGCTTGAACTATTAAACTGAGTGGCCCCAGAAGGGCACTTCATCAGCTCCTTAAACCCAAGCATGTCTCATTTTGGCTCCCAGAGTACCAAGAGAACACCAAGCAGCCAGAGAATGTTACTTCTGCTGTTTCTCTGTTGTCTCCTTTTCTTCTGATAATGTGTTTTCGTTTGATGATTCTTAGCCACACGTCCCTGTCCACACTGGCCCAGAGACCAGTGGATACAAATCACTAGGCCAGTTTCAACTGCACCCTCTGTATACATGAATCTGGTCTATGCATGGCTGATAACTGATCTTGGCTAGGAATCTGATTTTATGGTCTGACCATATGGTGATCTGTCCGGTAGACAATAGGGATCTATTTTCCGTCAGATGAGACACCTCAAGAAAATCTGGTTTTAGTCTTTTCTGTGGTTTTGTTAGTGCAAGATCACATTTCAGGACCAATGAAAGAACTGTCTTTTTGAAATCTGGACCAGTTACATGTTTCTTAATTATTTTTACCTGTGATTAAGACTGTTGAAGCTGAAAGTTCTTGTGCATTTGTGACTATAAGAAAAGCCTTATTTTTCATGGTATGAATGAGAAATATCTCCAGGGCTATTAATACATTAGATTATAAAGTTTCTCAAACAATCTCTATTCTAGTTGGTTGACAGATAATTACAAGAACTTCCTTAACTCTGTATTTCTAGAATTCCTCAAACATAATGAAACTAAACATGTAATACTTTAAACATGTTAGCCTTTTAAGGACAAAAAAACAAACCCAGGCTGGGTGTAGTGATACATGCCTGTATTCCCAGCTACTTGGGAGGGTGAGGCAGGAGGATCATTTGAGCCCAGGAGTTCTGAGTCCAGCTAACAACACACTGCAAGATCACCATCTCTTAAAAAATAACAACAAATAGAAAAACTCCAAAACTCACAGAAACCAATAGGTCAAAAACACTGTTAAGAATCCAAATTTGTGTAATCAAAATAATTCTCATGCAAATCAGTATTTTATTATTTTAATACTAATTTAAAAATAGATGTCCTTTCCCTGATTTTACCAGTGTAGAATATAATAAATCTGTACTTTTTTTTTTGAGATAAGAGTCTCGCTTTGTCACTTAGGCTGGAGTGAAGTGGCGTGATTTCGGCTCACTGCAACCTCTGCCTCCTGGGTTAAAGTGATTCTCCTGCCTCAGCCTCCCAAGTAGCTGAGATTACAGGCACCTGCCACCATGCCTGGCTAATTTTTTTGTATTTTAGTAGAGATGGGGTTTCACCATGTTGGTCAGGCTGGTCTTGAACTCTTGACCTCAAATGATCCACCCACTCAGCCTCCCAAAATGCTAGGATTACAGGCGTGAGTCACGTCACTTGGCCTACACATTTTTTTTTTAAATGTTTTTCTCACAGAGATTAAACTTCCTATGCTTTACTGGCTTACTGATTAGGTAAGCTAATATTACTCATATATATTTATGATTATGAAAAACATAAAATTTGGCCCAGTGTGGTGGCTCACATCTGTAATCCCAGCAATTTGGGAGGCTAAGGCAGGAGGACTGCTTGAGCCCAGGAGTTCAAGACCAGCCTGGGCAACATGGTGAGACCCTGTCTCTATTTTTTAAAAAAATAAATGATTATATAAAATTATATGTTCAACTAAATAAAATTATAATAGTAACAAACTTTTTTTTTTTTTGAGATGGAGTCTCACTCTGTTGCCCAGGCTGGAGTGCAGTGGCGCAATCTTGGCTCACTGCAACCTCCACCTCCTGGGTTCAAGTGATTCTCCAGCCCCATCCTCCCAAGTAGCTGGGATTACAGGCATGTGCCACCATGCCTGGCTTCTTTTTTTTGAGACGAAGTCTCACCCTGTTGCCCAAGCTGGAGTGCAGTGGCACGATCTCGGCTCACTGCAACCTCCAACTCCTGGGTTCAAGCAATTATCCTGCCTCAGCCTCCAGAGTAGCTGGGACTACAGGCAGACACCACCATGCCCAGCTAATTTTTGTATTTTTAGTAGAGATGAGGTTTCAGCATGTTGGCCAGGCTGGTCTCGAACTCCTGATCTCAAGTGATCTGCCCACCTCGGCCTCCCAAAGTGCTGGGATTACGGGTGTGAGCCACTGCGCCCGGCCAAACTTTTTGATACCAGAAGGTGGATGTTGCTCAGTTGTCAGTATAAGCATAACTTCCAAGATCATTAATTAACTTCAAGACTTTGGTTAGACTGATATTAATTAATGGTTACTCTTTGGAATATGTGATTAATTTCCAAGTAAGACAGACACAGATTTTTTCACGTGTGTTTAGAGATGGGTCTCACTATGTTGTCCAGGTGGTGTGCATTCATAGGTGTGAACACAGTGAGTGCACTGCAGCCTCAGAATGCTGGCCTCAAACCATCTTCACACCTCAGCCTTCCAAGCAGCTGGCACCACAGGTGCACACCACCATGCTTAACTACCGAGTATATAATTTTACCACATACATACACATGCTCTTTTTAATATAACCACAATGTCATTACTGCACCCAGCAAAACACTT